>NC_031675.1:1966382-2266382 GCF_000149555.1 Fusarium verticillioides 7600 | reverse complement strand
GCGCTTTGCGATCAACAGTCTTTTCATCATTATTATCTACTCTAAACTTTACCACGCCGCGAGAAAAGTAGACTGTCGAATATGGCGAGCTTAAAAAGATCTACCGAGACAGATTCTCTGGCCTCAAACATCTCCAGCAAGGTCTACGTGCGATCAACCAGGAGTGGCAAAGTACAGAAAATCGTGAGAGAAGTCTACTTACGAACTGACATCCCCTGCTCTTCCAAGCTCTGCAAAGCCTGTCTTCAGGAAGCCCCTAGAAATGCTGCTCAGCAAGGTAAGACTATTACTTCCGCCTGAATCGTCCAGTTCATTAATGAGTATTGCAGCTCAGCCTTTTGTGCTCTCGGACAAGCCAGCAGGCACCAAGACTTTCCCTCAGGGCCATTACCTGGTGCCTGATACTAACGCGCTGCTCAACGCAATGGACCTATTCGAGCAGAGCTCAGCTTTCTATGATGTTATCATTCTGCAAACAGTACTCGAGGAGCTGCGAAATCGGTCATTACCACTCTACAACCGTCTAGTGGGACTCACAAAGAGCGAGGATAAGAGATTTTACGTCTTTTTCAACGACTTTAGGCTCGAGACATTCGTCCACCGCCAGGCAAATGAGACTGTGAATGACAGGAATGACAGAGCTGTGCGGTTAGCCGTCAAGTGGTACGGCGAACATCTTGCCAGGACAAAAGCGAAAAATCTCCCAGCAGTAGTGATGCTCAGCGATGATCGAGAGAACCTTCGCAAGGCCGAGGAAGATGGACTTCATGCATCTTCTCTCCGGGACTATGTGAGTGGCCTCGAAGATGGCGAGAGGCTACTAGATTTAGTCGCAGAAGCCCAAAACCAAGAGTCTTTCAAGAAGCAGGGCCAGATGCTGTACCCTGAGTACTTTACCCTGTCAAGGATGATGACTGGAGTCAAGGCTGGTTTAATGCATCAAGGAATCTTCAATGTGTCGCCATATAACTACCTCGAGGGTTCAATCAAAGTACCGGCGTTCCCCAAACCTCTTCTCGTATTGGGCCGCGAAAACATCAACCGAGCCGTTGATGGTGATGTTGTGGTCGTTGAAGTTCTTCCTCAAGATCAGTGGAAAGAACCTTCGACAAAGATCATTGAGGAGGACGCCATCACCAAGAACGAGAATGCAGATGTGGAGGAGACCCAGGATCTCGTATCTGAGAAGGAGCGAAAGGCCTTGCAAGAGCAGGTCAAGAAGACTCAGAAGAGTGCATCGGAGAGCAAACCTCAGCCTACGGCCAAGGTTGTGGGTGTTATCAAGCGCAACTGGCGTCAGTATGTTGGTCATATTGACCCATCGTCAGCCAGTATGGGTTCCAGCCAAGGTCGCAAGCAGGATAGCGTTTTCCTCATTCCAATGGACAAGAAGATTCCCAAAATCCGCCTTCGTACGCGCCAGGTTGCTGACCTTCTTGGTAAGCGCCTGTTGGTAACCATTGATGCCTGGGAGCGCGACTCAAGACATCCTATCGGACATTTCGTGCGATCCTTGGGTGAGCTGGAGACCAAATCGGCCGAGACCGAAGCTCTGTTGCTGGAGTGGGATGTTCAATATCGGCCTTTTCCCAAGACCGTGCTGGACTGCCTTCCCAGAGAGGGACACGACTGGAGGGTGCCGACAAGCCTAGAAGATCCTGGTTGGAAGCAGAGGGAGGATCTCAGAGGTCTTCTCATCTGCAGTATTGACCCTGTTGGGTGCCAGGATATCGATGATGCCCTCCATGCCAAGCAGCTCCCTAACGGGAACTATGAAGTTGGTGTTCACATCGCCGACGTGTCCAACTTTGTCAAGCCTGCCAATGCCATGGATACTGAAGCCAGTATCCGGGGTACCACAGTCTATCTCGTCGATAAGCGTATCGATATGCTACCTCCTCTTCTTGGTACCGATCTTTGCTCGCTCAAGCCTTACGTTGAGCGATTTGCATTCTCGGTGCTCTGGGAGCTGAACGACAATGCTGACATCGTCAACGTTCGCTTCACCAAGTCTGTCATCAAATCTCGAGAAGCATTCAGTTATGAACAGGCTCAGTTGCGAATCGACGATGAGTCTCAGCAAGACGATCTTACCAAGGGAATGCGTATGCTTCTCATGCTATCCAAGAAATTAAAGAAGAAGCGAATGGATGCTGGTGCCCTGAGCCTCTCCTCCCCAGAAGTCAAGGTGCAAACTGAATCTGAGACGTCTGATCCTATTGATGTCAAGACAAAGCAGCTTCTCGATACAAACTCTCTCGTCGAAGAGTTCATGTTGTTCGCCAACGTGAGCGTTGCAGCCAAGATTTATGAAGCATTTCCTCAAACTGCCATTCTCCGTCGTCACGCGGCTCCCCCAAAGACAAACTTTGATGAACTATCAAACCAACTCCGCACCAAGCGTGGCATGGAGTTGCGGACCGGTTCCAGCAAGGCCCTTGCGGATTCTCTGGATCAGTGCGTGGACCCCAAGGAGCCATTCTTCAACACCCTTGTGCGTATCATGGCTACTCGCTGCATGATGAGTGCAGAGTATTTCTGCTCTGGAACACAGGCCTATCCTGAATTCCGCCATTACGGTCTTGCTTCAGAGATCTACACGCATTTCACCTCTCCCATCCGCCGTTACGCCGATCTTCTTGCCCACAGACAGCTCGCTGCTGCCATCGACTACGAGGCCATACACCCTAACGTACGCAGCCGGGGTCGCCTTGAGGCTGTCTGTAAGAATATCAACGTGCGCCACCGCAACGCTCAGATGGCCGGTCGTGCCAGCATCGCTTACTATGTCGGCCAAGCCCTCAAGGGCAAGGTTGCGGAGGAAGACGCATTCGTGATGAAGATTTTCAGCAACGGGTTCGTCGTCCTTGTTCCACGCTTTGGTACAGAGGGCCTGATCCGCCTTCGAGACCTTGCGGAGCCTGAGCCCGAGGCCGAGTACGACGCAGAGACATACACGCTTACAACCAAGGGAAGCCGCGAGATCAAGGTAGAACTCTTCCAAAAAGTCAGGGTTAGAGTCCGTGACGAGAAGGATGAGATGACGGGCAAACGCGGTGTCAAGATGGAATTGATCGAAGCATAGATATAGACGAGCCAAAGCTGGGTTGTATTGGGAGGCATACGGCATCATGCATAATCTACGAGTCACTTGGTAAACCATGTAGGAGTTTTGGGGAGACAAATTGTTGTTTTTTTTACGAATGTATATGCGCGGATATAAACCGGTCTACCAGATCCATGAAACGCCAAACTTTCCAGTGAAGAACTCATGTTAAACCCTTCCGTCATTTTGCCGAACAAAACCGCTGAAACACTTTTTCTTTACTGCTCCATAGCATCGGCGGCTTCGGCACTGCCCTCGTCGTCACCCCATAGGCCTTCGAGCTTGAACTCGGCAGCCCATTCGGTCACGATCTGCTTCTGGTCGGCAGCTACCTCGTCCTCACCGGCGTTCTTGATGGCCGGCTTGGAGGCGGTGGTTGTCGACTCGACAGCTAGAACAGGAGGCTCAACCCAACCCTGGATGCGGCCGTCTCGCCAGTCAGTGACGACTGTCATAGCAGCAGCAGAGAGGTTAGGAATACCACCACGACCAAGACGGCCTCTCTTGCGGGCGACTTGAACGAGGAAGTCGGTGGTGATGTCACCATCGGTACGATCAGGGAGGAGGGCAGGAATATCGTAAACGCTTGTGAGCTTCTGCATGAGATCGGGAGAGGCTGAGAGACGCTTCAAGAGAAGAGTCACGGCGGGCATAGGATCGTCGATCTGCTTGGGGGGCACAGCGTTGAGGAGAACCAAGTGAGCATGTGCCTCGGTGGCGTTCTTGAGAGAAACAAGACCAGCAGATTGGGTGGAAGACGATGAGGGGAAGACAACACCGGGGGAGTCGAGAAGAGTGAGCTTGCTGTCGATCTTGACCGAGCGAATACTTGTGGTGACACCAGCCTCGGCACCAGCAGGGCAAGCCTTGGAGGAGCTGCCACCCTTGCCGCTCATCCTTGAGAGAAGAGCGTTGATAACAGAGCTCTTGCCAACGTTGGGATAACCGATGACACCAACAGAGACGGCGCGCTTGAGTTGCCGGCTGGCGGCAAAGCTCTTGAGGGCTTTGAAGAGCGTGGCGGAGGTGCTCTGGACGGTCAGATCGCGATGGTTGAAGGTGTGGGCGTTGGGAGCAGCGCCAGAGGCTCGGAGAGGCAGAGTAGGGAAGTATCGTCGCAGGTAGATAAGCCAGTCCCGTAGAACTTTGGGAGGGATGAGATCGACCTTGTTGATGACCAGGATCAGTCGCTTGCCGCCAGCTGCGGCAGCCATGATCTGGCGCTCAACCTCGCGAGAGCGGGTGCCCTCGGGATCGCGAGCGTCAAGGACATAAAGAACAACATCGGCCTGCTCAACGACTTGCTTGAAGACTCTGTCGTAGGTCTTTCTCGACGAGGCCTGGCCAATGGACATCTCAGGGCCACGGTCGTTGTCGGAGTCGTCGCTATCGTCGTCCTCGTCCATGTCGTCGTCGTCAGCGAGTTGTCGATCATAGGTAGCAGCAGCAGCGCGGGCGCTCGCGATGAGCGCAGCCATAGGGTTTGACTCGTCGATATCCTCGTCCATACCGTCCTCGTCCATCTCGTCGCCGACGTCGACCTGGACGTCGGCGGTGACCGCCTCGTCCTTGGAGCCCGTCTTTGCAGCCTTGGCCAGCTCCTTTCTTCTTTGCGCCTCCTCGGCCTTCTTTAGACGGTTCTCTTCAATCTCCTGGAGCAGCTTCTCTTTGTAGGGGAACAGGTTGGGGATACCGGGGTCCTTCTTTAACTTTGATCGCCATTCTGGGTTCTTCTTTGCCAACTTGCGCTCCTTCTTTTGCTTTGCGGCCGAAGCCTTTTCGATCTTGTGGCGAAGACGAACGGGAGTTCGCTTAGACTTGGGCTCTGGACAATCGAGTCAGCATTGGAGGCAGTAAATTTGGGTGGGGTTTGTTTATGCTGATTCGACCTACTCTTGGGTTTGGTGATTGAGCCGGCCATTGTGAGTGAAATCTTTGACTTGATTTTACTGTGATCGGCTTGTCTTGTTCTCGTCTTGGCTGGTGTAGTCTCGGCCAAAAGTTTGAAAAATTAAGTGGGATAATTAGATTCTGCCGCTTTTATTTTCCAGACCGCTTTTCTTCCCCCACTTCGGCGGGTACGTACACATCTATGGGAAACCTGAGGTTAATGAGTTCCATTGAGATACTTACTACCTTGGCTTGCTCAGGTAGGTACTACGTATTTACAGATAATGATGAAATATATCATTAAGTCACAAATCAAAGGTTTCAAGCCACAGTCTCAATTTCCTGCTGCTGGATGTTTCGTCCAGTTTGAGACTCTTCAAGTTCCCATATCCACTCATAAACGTCCAGTGTTGGGTTTAATATCGTAGTGATTGTAACATGGCCCAAGAGGTTTAATTGATACGAGGACTTCCAGTATCACTCTGATCTAGCTAAACTCATCAACCCGCTGTTGATATGGTCACTTTAGCGGCTCCTTACCTAACTTGGGTCGTTGTGAATATATTAGTCGGTGGAAACTAGGTATGCCTTAGGTACGCCAGACCCGAAACCCGATGACATTGGATCCTACCAAGGTGCCTAGACCCGAGAACCACCACAACAAACATATCAACATTATGACCATCACTTGTTCCCGAAATGCGAAATACCGTGTATCGTTGTAAACCTAGTCGACCAACTGAAATCGATTCTAAAATAACACATATAATACAGCGCCTTTCCTCTTGCTTGGATGTCAGTCAGCACACACTTACACTAAAAGCCAAGTCAACACCACAAGTACCTGCCTGAGTTAGTAGGCATAGTAGCCATGTCTTCAGAACTCATCCAGCAAATCCAGGCGGAACTCGAGGCCGCCACGACTCGATACATTGATCGTAATCCTCGATCCAGGGCTCTTCACGACGAGGCTCTCAAATCAATGCCTGGCGGAAACACGAGGACTGTTCTGCACGCCAGTCCATTCCCCGTTGTGATCAAGTCGGGCCAAGGCCATCAAATTACTTCTGAGGATGGACATGCGTAGGTCTTGTAGGCTATTGCAACCAACCAGCAGTTCTTCTTACAGATCACACAGTTATACAGATTTCACCGGCGAGTTCACAGCTGCTCTCTATGGGCATTCCAACCCCGTAATTATCTCGGCTATTCGAGATGTACTTGACAATGTAGGCATGAATGTTGGTGGCAATACAGCTCAGGAGCAGATATTCGCTCGCGAAATCTGCAGTCGCTTCAATCTGCAACATGTACGCTTCTGCAACTCCGGTACTGAAGCCAACATCCACGCTCTAGCAGCTGCCAGGGCTTTCACCAATAAAAGAAAAGTCGTCACTTTCAGTGGGGGCTATCATGGTGCTGTAATAGGATTCAAGGGAGTAAACCCAGAGGCCAACAATGTCGACCTGGATGATTGGGTCGTGGCCAGGTACAACGATCTTGACAGCGCTCGTGCTGCTATCGAGAGTGAGGGTGTTGCTGCTGTGTTGGTGGAAGGAATGCAAGGCTCTGGAGGTGGCATTCCAGGACACCCTGAATTTCTTCAGGGCATACAAGAGATTGCTAGAAATGTAAGTCTGCGTGCTCTGTCGGCTTCATCTTGTATACTCATAGGTTCAGGCCGGCGCCTTATTCATCATCGACGAAGTCATGACCTCCCGTCTCTCAGGAGGGGGTATCTCCGAGATGAGGGGACTCAAACCAGACCTCAAGACGTTTGGAAAGTATCTTGGTGGAGGCCTGGCTTTTGGTGCTTTCGGCGGTAGAGCAGACATCATGGCTGCTTTTGATCCACGACTCCCCACTGCTCTCTCGCATTCAGGCACTTTTAACAACAACACTCTGGTGACGCACACTGGCTACGCCGGCCTAACAAAGGTCTACACGCCTGAAGTTGCAGCCCAATTCACAAGATCTGGAGATGAGCTCAGGGACCGACTCAATGCTGTAACAAAGGGCACAAGAGTGCTCTTTACTGGTATCGGCACTATCATGGGGATCCATTTTCCCAAGGACGGTTCTCGTGTGATCGAAAGATCTGGTGAAGTCGAAGAACTCGATTCCTTGAGGGATCTCTTTTGGCTTGATATGATGGAGGAGGGGTTCTGGATCGTTCGAAGAGGATTCATGGCTTTGGTGCTCGACACTCCCATGGGCGAGTTTGATAGATTTGTCAGCTGTGTTGAGGCATGGGTTTCCAAGCGTGCGGAAATGGTTAAAATCTAAGTACGAGTCGTACTATGATACCTTTATTAGACTTTTTTTTTTTCCTTCCGGTTGCCGTCAGCCTTATTCGGGGCTATCAAGCTTTTAACTTTATAGACAGAGGCTTAAACAGTAAGGCCCCTATAGTAGGCCAGAATTACAGGAGTCAATATCAGTTAAGGTTTATCTGCCTCAAGCATCAATTGAATGCACGTGCCTAGGCACGTGACCAACCGCCCTTGCGTCTGAACTGCAGATAAAGTGAAATCAATGATGAAACAGTGGTTGAACTGGGGATTTGACTTTTATAGCGGAAACAATATCTCCGTCTTACCAGTATTTGTCTGATGATATATATGGCCAATATAATGTAGGTTGTTCAAGTGCAGTTTCAGCGTCTGATTGGTTGGAGACCCTACCTTAGGTCGTCTTGACTTTGTCTCCACTTAGATTCTTTGGCAGTTTGGGTAAGGTAAGGTCATGTTCACAAATGTAACCATACCTTACGTACTTCCCACCTGCAATCGCGCTTTTCTTACCTTCTCACCCTCGCGCCAACCAACCCTTCAATTCCCATCACATCACAAAATCTCCGACGATGGATTTCCAAAACCGCGCCGGCTCGAAATTCGGCGGTGGAGGCGTCGCTTCTCAGTCCGCCACCAACGCCGACCGTCGCGAACGCCTTCGCAAGCTCGCTCTCGAGACCATCGACCTCGACAAGGACCCCTACTTCTTCAAGAATCACGTCGGCTCGTTCGAGTGCCGTCTTTGTCTCACGGTTCATCAGAATGATGGCTCCTACCTTGCCCATACCCAGGGCAAGAAACATCAGACCAACCTCGCCCGTCGCGCTGCTCGTGAGCAAAAAGAAGGTCGTCAAGGCGCCGTTGACCCAGCTACCGGTCTCCCCATTGGAGTGACAGGTGCAGGCTTCGCGCAGCGTCGCAACGTTGTAAAGATCGGGCGCCCGGGATACAAGATCACCAAGATCCGCGACCCTGTCTCCCGTCAGCAGGGTCTGCTCTTCCAGCTCCAATATCCCGATGCGACCCCCGAAACATCTCCCAAGTGGCAGGTCATGAACGCCTTCACTCAGCACGTCGAGGAGCCCGATAAGAACTTCCAATACCTACTCGTTGCCGCCGAACCTTACGAGACAGTTGGCTTCAAAATTCCTGCCCGTGAGCTTGACAAGCGCGAGGACAAGCAGTTTGCCTTTTGGGATCCGGATGCCAAGGAGTATTGGATTCAGGTCATGTTCATGACTGAGCGCGAGGAACGTTTCAACGCGGCTCCTGGTTTGACGGTAAGGAGGTAATGGCCCATTTACTGGCCCTCTGATGGTCATGGTTATTTGCATCTTGGGAGTAAAGAAAAGGATATCCGGGTCATGGGACGGCGTCACGGGAGTTTTTTTTGTTTATGCGCAATAATTCTATCTGGAGCACCCGAGGCTCGAAATAAATAGGGCACCGGTAGAGCTTTGTTACTGTATACGGGTTGCCCAATTTCATGTACAACTTGTCACTCAATCTCATGTGATCACGGCACAGCAGTTATGTTAGACTTCAAGATGGGCAATGGCAGACTGTATTTCAAATGTCATGTCTCAAACAACCCATGTCTGATACATGCACTGTCACGTTGCGTCCTTTACGTTCTTTTGCTTCAGTATGTTATTATTGACTTCTACAACAGTTCTGGAAACCTCGTGTTTTGTTACATGTCATGTATAATGCGATGCAAATTGCAGACAGCAAACGTCCTGACCGACTTGTATGTCCCTCCATCTGAACCAGACCTGCTACCATAGTATCATCAAAAACATGCATCGAAACAGCTAAAAGGCTCAACAAACGGGCAAGCCTCGCACAGCATTCGCTTCGTCTATCATGTCATGAATAACTGCTGAAGAACTCGTTGTACTCATCCGGGTTGCGGTCCAGTTCTCTATCGACAGCGCCCGTTCACAGAACTAGGTTCGCTTCCTGGAGAGACCACCATGCCGCAAGCCATGCCACCTCGACCCATTTATCGGAAGTTGTTATCAAATCGCTTGAATGTATAGCCGATGAATGGCAAGCTCATTTCTGGAGACTCCTCAACCTTGTGACCTTGCTGGATAGCCTGCGCCTTAAGGACGGTGGCGTTATCGGTCTGATCAATTTCATCAGTAGGGAAATAAGTCGTGTCGATGTTGGAGGTCAAGCGAGGCTCGAAGGGTGCGCGAATACGGCGAAGACTATCAAACTCAACGCCGCGGAAGAAAGCATGACCCTTGATTTCGTGGGCGCCACCACGACCGAGACGATTCTCTGTGTTACAGACCATGCTACTTTCTGTTAGCAACCAGCGTTCTCCTTGACTCTCGAGATGATTGCTTACCTTCGGATAAGATGCTCCGCATCGGTACCCAGTGTGATATCATCAGGAAAGTACAGAGTTTGTCTCCAGTTGACAATCTTGCGGTATGTGTCATGGCTGTCTTCAGCGCAGAAAGGAGGCCAGCCGACCAGACACTCGAACATGATCGTGCCGAGTGACCACCAATCACAGTCAAAGGTGTAGCCGTGACCTGTGAAAATCTCAGGAGCAATGTAGTCAGGAGTTCCGACGGTCGAGTACGCCATAAGTCTTCGAGATCGTCTCCAGTCGTTGATCTGGGATCGATTGCTGACTGTCAGGTTGATTTGGTCAAGCGCAACCGAGTTACGGTCGCGAGGCCTGTTCGATCGACCTTGCAACAGCTGCTGATAATAGTTATTATCATGAAGCCTGTGGAAGCCCGTCGACAGGCCAAAATCTGTGAGTTTAACATGTCCTCCACGATCTAGGAGAATGTTGTCAGGCTTGATATCACTATTGAAGGTCAGATAATGCTCGCGGGACAACAGGTGTGAGGAAGCATGATACATACCGGTGGATGAAGCCCAACTTGTGGACAGCTTCAATCGCGAGAACAATCTCCGCAATATAAAAGCGAGTGATATCCTCCGAGAAAATTTCATACTTGATAAGCATTGTCATTAGATCTCCACCAGGCAAGAACTCCATTAGCATGTAGAGGAAGTATGAGTCCTGGAAGGTAGTGTAGAGCTTGACGACCCATGGACTGTCGGACTCTGCGAGAATGTCTCGCTCTGATCGAACGTGGGCAAGCTGGTCCTTCTTAAACATTTCTGTCTTTATCAGAGACTTCATCGCATAGACCTTGCCATCACCCTTCTTCTGCACGAGCTTGACCTCTCCGAAGGCACCCTTTCCGATAATCTTTACAGTAGTATAGTTTTCGGGCTTGTCCTTGGTACGAAGGAAACGCAGATACTGGCCTTCTTTTCTGCCAGCAGTGGACCAGAGCTGCTCACGTCTAGCGGCGCCCTGTGAGGGGTCCTGGAGCTTCTGCTCCAATTCACTTTGTCTGTATAGTGATCATGGGTTAGTTGCACAACTCTCATGGACAGCAGCGAGACCGAGGCACGTGGGCACATACCTTTGGTTGCGCTCGCGGGCACGCTTGACACTATCCTTAAAAAAGTCGGCGGCGAGCTGGGAACACTTCTTTTGGTTGCTATTGGCATTTGTACCATATCGATCAGGGTTTCGCTCGGGTGCACGTTGGAATTCTTCTGCGGGGGCAGAGGCCTGTGTAGGCATAGGAGGGGCGTTCATGTAGCTGTTGTAGCCAGGCTGCTGTCCTGTACTACCGGCGGTCCTGGGGCGCTGACTTGGGGAGGGACCTCGAGCATAACCTTGCCCTCGAGCAGCACCTCCGAGGTTCTGATGAGAAAACTGGTGAGCGAGGCCTGTATTGGGGTCGTTGGTGCCCGGGGTATTGGATCGTGGTTGATACCCAGCACCCTGAGCATAGTCATTGGACTGCTGCTGTTGCTGGCCGCCATACTGGGCATATTGGTTCTGATTAAAGTAGCCCTGGGGCGCATAGCCACCAGCATATTGCTGCTGTTGCTGTTGGCCTTGGGGTTGCAATCCACCAGGCTGTTGACCTGAAGCTGAAGGGAAAACGGGCTGCGGGAAGGTCGAAGGCGTAGTGGGATATGCTGCCCTGTCCGAGGCGGTCAAACGGTCGTTGCCGTTTCCAAAGTTGAGATAGAGGCGATTGTTGTTGTTGTTGGGGTCCATCTTGTCTGATTGCGGCGTCTCGATCGCCTCGTTTCGCCCTGTATCGTATCGACAAGTTGGTGAACAACTCTTGAAGAGATGAAAAGAATAGAGACTGAGGTGGGAGTCGAGATGGCGGACAAGTTTCAGGGGAGGGTCATGTCCAGGGGCTGTGGAGGGGAGAGCGAGGGGCGGCGCGGGATTAGAGCTACCTTTCCGCAGGAAGGTCAGTTACAGTACCAGTAGGTTAGTGGTTAGTACCTTACCTTACCTACTCAGGTAGGGACTGCCAACTGCCTGGAGAGTGCCTGGGTAGGGGAGTACAATACGGGGAAAGTAGCACCAGAGCCACCTCTGGCGGAGCACCAAGAGACTGGTGCACGGTCGGTGAAGGTCTCAGATTGAAGGAGAGACGAGAAGAAATCAAAATGGATGATTTTGAGAGAAAGAGTTGAAGCAGGAGGGAAAAGCGGATTCCGTATATAAAGCCCAAGAGCCAGGTAGGTACTTGAGGATTTTCGTTTGGCTAACAAAGCAGTCTCCCTCCGCTAAGAACAAATATGACAGGTGCTGCCACTGCGTCACTGTCACTGTCGCTTCCACTGTCACTTTCATCACCACCTGCACTGCGCGACCTTTACTTGTGCTCCCTGAGCCGAAACGTGCAGGGATGGATCGTCCTTCCCTAGATGTTTTGGCTTACCTAGACTAGGTAGGTTGCTAGGTAGACTACCTACCTTTGTACATAGGTAGGTTCAGGCAAGGCCTAAGGAATGGTCGAAGTTGGCGGTTAGCGGCTGGCACACGACGGGCCGTGAAGTGGCATACCGTAGGTTGGTTCCATGTGAAGCTATCAGAGGGGTCCAGTCTGAGGGGTCCAGCAATTCGACAGAATAGGTTGGAAGCGTGCCTGGCGGGCGACCTGAGCCAGCCCGTACATATTAGCTTTGAAATTAGCGGTGTTTAGTGGCAATCATTTCAATGGCGGGTGCTGTGGCTGCTATAATCTCAGTCTCCTAACTACCTAGGTACCCAACTTGGGTGCCCGAGAGTAGAAATCGATCACGGGTATTCAGGCATTAGCAAGAATTCATTTTACGAACAAGAAATTGCTGGAAGCGGAATTGCATGTCAATCAATACCTCTACCTATAAAGAATGTGATTGCCTTATAGCAAGATATTCACGTTAAGAGACTAATGTTTTTCCTCTTCATGATAGCCCATCGCATCCAACTAAGGTAGCAGCATCTCCTGTACTCCGTATCTCCTCTCGAACTAATTTTCAATACCAAGAAGCGGTGTTGGTGGTGGCTTATAATCGCGATCTGGCTATCATACTCGGTAGCATGGCACTTTTTTTCATCCAGGCCACATCACTAAGCTGGTAACCTAAAGTAAGGTATGGTATGTATACACTAGTTAAGTAAATCTTCATCCCAGGCTATCCTTACCAATAGACCCCTCAGGGGCCTGAACCCCTGTTATTGTGTTCCCCCAGATGTTGCTGTTTGTGGTACTATTCCTGAGCTTCAGGTGAACCTGTCACCCACGTGTAGCAGGGACCTCTCAGCCTTTTGAGTATCCCGTAGTTATTCTCAATTATTTTTCTATGGATGGCTAGGATGGGCATCATCAGAGGAATTGCCATTGTAGGAGATTGGGGCTTACTCTGTTATCCACCATCTATTTCGCGTAGTTCTCAAATTATATTAACATTGGGTGCTAGACATGAGGACCTCGAGTTCTCTGTACCTAGCATTGCCAGATGTCAGATGCCCACGTTGACTCCCATCGGCTTTTATTATACAATATTCGCTTCTATTTACCACATGGCACTTCAACGGTGATCATCACACAAGAATCTGAATGGCATCGCAGCGATATCTATGTAGCCCGAGTTAGTCAATTCATTCAGGGAAAGCAACAATTTTTTATCCAATCTTCATCTGTTACATACTACACAGCTCTCCTGAAATCAGAACATCGACAACAAACACTCCATCCTCTGACATTATTCCCTGCCGCTTCTAGAAGCTTTTGTGGAAGTTTGGCGCGACTCGTGGAGACTTTGACTCTCAACGCACTACAAGGAAATGATATGTTCAGTAAATATATCGCATACATCCGTAACTGGGCCCGTCAAAGGAAGTCAGAATTGGTCACGTTTCAGATCCTGATATTTCACTCCGTTAATACAAGACCGAAGATGCCTCTATTCAGTTCATGATGACCGGAGCTAAAGTATTTCCTTCCCGACCGCCCGGGCCTTATCGGAGCCGTTTATTGCTTATCGTGATTTTTTCCTTCGGCGGACCAACAGATCAAGACGAGGTCGATACTAACACCCTCGTTATCCTGTGGCTTAAACGGCTCGAATACAACGGCGATCAACCCTTCAAGCCTGCGGATCACACAGTAAACACCGGCATAGCCATTCGATTCGCACAATGGCCGAACCCAATCCTTCAGCGCAGCAGCCCGCTGCCGGCACCGGCGCAACGTACAAGGCGCCCACACCGAAGCCGAAACAGAACCCAGCTCTGCGGATGATGGGTCTGCCAAATCTCCCTCGAAAACTTCCCTCACGCAATTGGCTCATATTCTGGGCTATCACTGGTTCAATTTCAGCTGCTATCATCTACGACAAGCGCGAGAAGAAGAGGGCTACTGCCAAGTGGAAGCACGCTGTTGCCCCTCTTGCAAAGGACATAATCCCCTCAGCAAGCCAACTGCCTCGCAAACTGACCATTTACCTCGAGGCGCCTCCTGGTGATGGTTTACGAATTGCACAGGATCATTTTATTGAGTATGCCAAGCCCGTCTTGGCTGCCTCTGGACTCGACTGGGAGTTCGTTCAGGGAAGACAACAAGGTGATGTAAGAGCTGCCGTAGCGGAGAAGATCCGTAGAGAGAGAAGGAAGCACGAAAGGCCAGATGAAGAGGACCTACAAACAGATGAGGCTATAGCTGAGTCGTTGAGGAAGAAGAACCAGGTTCCTGAGTATGAGGGTGTCAAAGGCGATATCATCTTCGGCCGACATACATGGAAGGAATATATCAGGGGACTACACGAGGGTTGGCTTGGTCCTCTTGACCCCCCCGTAAAGCTTGAGCCTATAACAAAACTCGTCGAGGCGGATTCCGAGACTCCCAAGGCCGAAGGTGAGCAACCCGAAGAGAAGGAGGAGGGCAAGAAAGAGAAGGAAGAGAAGAAGCCTGAGCGACCACCTCAACCACTGCCATACAACACCGCCGCCGATTATTCCATCGCTAATCTCCCCCCTCAAATTCCCGCCGAGTTTTCTCCTGCAAACCCCATCCCTCTTCCCCACCGCCTGGGCTTCCGTCACACTCTAGTCCGCCTGAACCGCTTCTTCAACCGCCGCAAACTAGCCGACGAGATCGGCCGCGAGGTTGCTGCCGTATGCTTCGCCAACTCTTCTCGTGAGTGGCGAGAGGCCAATGGTCAGTATGAGCAGGAGCTCGTACTAAAGCATGAGGAGAACGACTGGGTCAAGTCGGTTTGGAAGCCCGAGGAACCCCCCAAGCAAGATGACGACAGTACCGCCGCTGCCCCTTCTGAGCCTCCCAAGGAGAAAATTTGGCCTGCGCCTATGATCGTTGATCCTAGATTGGCGCAGCGCATGCGGCGCTTTGAGATTGCCCCTGAAGATGAAGCCCGCGCTGCACAGATCAAGGTCCCTGAGGCCGAGATCGAGGGATGGATAAAAGGAAGCTTCCGCAGCTTGTGGAACTATACTGTCGAATCAGTGACTGCCAAACCCATGAGGCCCAATGTTGGTAATGTGGACAGCGATGAGTAGAACGGAGTGTTGTCCTTTGATATGAAAAGGGCGGTGCGGTGTGACGGGGCGCCACCGCTATGTATGTTCATGTACTACTACAAGTCTGTTATGGAGTGCATCTCGTGGTTAAGATTTCAACTTTGTATATTACACCAGTTCGGGGGCCGGTGCAAATGTAACATTAATGATAGAATGAGGTACGGCATCGAGCGTGGTCATGGTCTATTATGCCATATAATTCAATGGCGTTTGATTGCCTTTTATCGTGTAATCTCAACCCTGTTGTACTTCGCTCATACCTTCAATCGTCATCATCTGAATTGCTCCCATAGCCCACCAATGCTAGCCCCTTCTTCTCTGATGGCTGAGCAGCTGGCTGACTTGTCGTCCTGGACTTCACATCTAACGAATCATGACTCGTGCCTTCGACTGACTTTGTATCTTGCTTCCCAATTTCCTTCTCCTCTGCTGCGCTGACTTTTCGTCTCAGCCCCTTGACATCTTTCTCTTTCGTGCGCTTCCTCTTACGACCAATCTCCCATGACTCGCCTTCTTCTTTGACACCAGAATTCTCGCCCTGGGCAGCATCGCCCTTTTGTCGCTCTCGGAATGCCCTTAGACGTTCTTCCGTCTCTCGTCTCACGCGTTCCTCTTCTGCACGCTTGTTGGCACGTATCTCATCCAAGAATTCTATCTCGTCATCATCCAGTGCACGAAACTGGTTACGTAGTTTGGTCTGTTCTTCAAATTCGGCCTGTTTTGCCGCTGTGGTGTTCAGTTAAAGAGGTGAAATGACCTTGAAAAGGGCCTTTCTCACCTTTGTTTGCCTGGAGGACGTCATATAAGGTCTTCTCGCCTTCTCCTGTAGCAGCCTTGATGCGCTGTTCCTCGCGCTTCTTTCTTTCGGCTTCCAACTGTCGCTCAACCGCTTCCCATTCTTTGGACTTGGCGGAACTGTGAAGCGGCTGTTGAGGTGTTGATTCTGCACCACTCGCGTCTTTCGAGATCTCTCCAGATGAGCCGATCTTGCCAGCCGATACGAAGCGGCTAGACATTATCTATATGCCTGAAATTGGAGGTTGCGTCTTGAACGGTGAGGACAAAGAAAGCAATTATAAGACCATTATCACGTTCTGTAGGTATGTGAAAGGTGCGGCTCAGGATACTTTAATGAGTGCTCCAGCTATCCGATAATCTGCCGGTCAACGACGCAATCAGTGAGTCCACTTCGAAGGCCGTCACAGACAGATAGTTTGTGCACAAATCAGGTCGGAAACTGTCAATAGTAGCAAGCAGTAATGTGATAATATTTTGTGTTTTCGATATGCAAGGCATATTTTGCATGAGTCAAACCTGAGTAGCCATCACGCGTCATCACCTCGTGTTATCTCTCGCTCCATAACCGAGGAGTATGCTGAGAATGTCATTCTTCCACCGACATCTCGTGTATCTTCCAACTGCACCAAATTCATTCAAATAGGCTGAGCCATTCGAATAATTAGCAAACAATTTTGCTTTCAACACCTTTTATTTGCGCACATTGTACACAAAAACTACTACCTATAGACAGCTCTGGATGGCTGGAAAAATACATTCGGTTTGTTGAATGGCAACACAAAGGTTCCTAGCAGTTGATTCTTGCAGGCTGCTTTGGATCGTGCCCCTTGTATGATGCTCAAATACTCCGTAAGAATCATACCAAGTCGTGAAAAAAGATGCAATAGCAATAAAAAACAAAGTCGGCAACATAATGAATCCATTAAGCCGACGTGGCGAAAAACAGATGCCAACACCCTGTTGGTAACATCTCATTGTAATGCCCGACACCGAAACCTGCGAAAGACAAGAGTCAAGAGTACAATACTCGTTTTCCTCGGCGTCAAATCTGACACCACTCCAGACTGGAGCCGTGACGATGACCAACTCCAGGGAAGTACAAACAATATGATATCAAACCCTATGATCAAAGCGATCAAATCCAATTCCTTTGTTTTCCCCGCTGAACGCAATGCATAACCCCGTCGTGTGAAACCGTTTCCTGTGGTCAAAATTCGTATCTGCCACTTGCAAGAATAACAAAGAAAAGAAAAGAAAAAGGAAAAGAAAAAAGTGAAATATGTGCCGTTCTCAAGATTACTGTCGCATAGCTCAGTCCATCCGACCTATGGTACTCGTATCGAATCGACTTTCATATCGATCTGCGTCACGACGAGATCATCAAGGAGAAAAGATGGTCAGGATATATTGTGACCAGATTCGCACAATCCTGCGCCCTTCAACAGAATCTAGTGTCGAGTGTGTGGCAGCGATCAAGTTCTGCTGAGTCGCCATCTATAAGAAAGATGCCGCGCTTGGGCATAATGCCAATGTCTGTTCATTGTCCGAACCTCCAGTGAAGCGGTGATATACTCCATTTGGTGTACCATGAGGGCGGAAATGTTGAACAGAGGTAAGTCATGCGCGCAGAAGCCTTTGGAAACCGAAGAAACCGCAAGTCTATCAAGCCGGAACCGTGTAGTGTAAAACGAAAGAGCCGAACGCCGATTATGACCATTACAGAACATATAACCAATAAAACAAAAAAGAAAATGCCACAGTTTTCGGACTTGAGTTGACGGTAGCGCGTCACGATGAATCGCGAGGAGGATGGATCAGGTTTGTCCGTTCCTGTCATCAAAGTCGTGGCTGTAAAGTAAAATCCTGAGAATGATCCGCCGAAAGGTCATGTTATGAACAATTTTGTCGTGCCTGGGGTATCTGAATGCGAATTTATCGTTCTCGGGATGCGTGTAATAAAAAGGAAATCGTGGCCGTAAAAAAATGAAAACCCTGTAAAACTTTTTTCTTCTTTCCAAGACCAAACCGCGCTCGAGTAGAGCCATTATGTGAAACTTTTGAAAAACGTTTAGCCCATGACGGGCTGACTGTAGCCGTGAGGCACGAAGTAAGGAACCTGCTGCTTCATGGGATCCACACAAGCAGCACAGCTGCACTCGGCGAGACCATGTTCCCACATGTTCTGAGAGTAGGAGTAGTGGCCGCCGTAGGAGTTGTGGCGCGAGTTAGGGTAGAAAGTGGTCTGAGCAGGAGGCTGAGGGTATCGAGTAGCATACTGAGTAGCAGCCTGTGAGAACCACTCGTTGTAGCGCTCGTTGCTCGATGTAGCTGACATGGCATAGTCTGGGGTACCATATCCAGAATCGGGGGGCGTAAGGGGGGCACCCCAAGAACTTTGGCCCCAGCCAGATTCGCGTGGGCGATAACTCTGTTGTTGTGCCTTCATAGCCTGGTAACGCTCGTACTCAGCAACCTGTTCCTGAAGGTAACGCGAGTGAGGTGACTGGCGCTGACCAGAATGTCTGGCGATGTCTGTGTCGATGGCGGGGACAATAGATGCAAGCCTCTCGCGGCTGGCCTGGGCGACCTGTCGCTTCTTGATCTCTTGCCATTCGCGCCAATTCTCAAGCCAGGCCTGGTAGTCCTTGCTCATATCGAGATTGACATACAGTCGCCAACCCATAGATTCGACCCATTCGAACTCAAGCGAGTTGAGCTCTGACACTGCAATACCACTCACTTCAGACCAAGAGCGATTCTGGAAGGTGTTGTCATCAAGAAACTTGCTTCCCAGAAGCAGGGAAACGGTCAGGTAGCGCCAGACCTGTCCCTCAGAGGCCTTATAAGGACCCTGTCCTTTCAAGGTGTTGATTCTCTTGGCGAGGTAGTTCATTCCGAGGAGGATCGTGGTGCTGGGCAGTCGTGTGGAAGTGAGAATCTGAGACACGAACTTGCGGAAGGGCGAAGTCACTGCAGCCTCGGGTGTAACAACGCGAGTGGCCATCTCAGCAACGTACTCGGACATCATGTCGACCTCGTAATCGAGGACGGCACACACGCCTCCGGGCATGATGAAAGGATTTGGGTAGGTCCGACGAAGATCGGAACGCGACCTTTGTCGGAATTCTAAGCTTTTTGAGACCGTGAAGCGAAACTGCGGGTTTATACCACAGTTAAGACGGTCCTGTGAGCTGAGCGTGAATGCGAGCGTGCGTCAAGGCTTAGTCGAGGGTGATCGACGGGAAATCAGTGGGCTACTCGGGCCATTTACTGATATGCTCTTCTTCGCGTTAGGGCGACAAGCAAGGATAAAACGTATACAGAGACGAGTCGAGTCGTCTTGCGGTGACGGTCAACTGAAGGAGGACCGAAATAGAATTGCTTTTGGCGTAAACGAGAATAAATCAATGTGGATGGTATATAGTAAACCTCGTAACTCTTGAGATCCAACCAATCTGTACAGCTGGCTGTTAGTCCTTCATTCTTGCGTGGTCGGCAGTGTATCGGGAACAAAAAATAAAACTGGTCGGGTCGTCTTTGTAGTCGTAGATGTAGATGCAGAGTCCAAATAATCGAATCAGATTGAGTGATGAAATTTGGCACAGCGCACCGATCGGTTAAAAAGCAAACAAGATAAGGCGATTCGAAACGATGTTCCATGTCGGCAGCATAAACTCAAAGATTGTTCCGTCGAACAGGCGAGGACCAGTATTTTGTGAACAGAGGAAAGGTTAAAACAAGTAGCACTCACCAGAATGAAAAAGGGACGGTCGTACGAGAGTAAGGAAACGTATAGCTGGAGGAGAGGGAAGCCCTGGGACCGCAGATCCGAAAGTTACTGGTGAGAATCAAGACTCGAAGTCGAGACTTGCAACAGGCAGGTCGGATATATGCAGCTTCGTCTACAGTGACAGCGAGCTGCAGAAGAGACACGGACAGGGCAAGGAGAGAGACTCGCGAGAGAAAAGGACCAGAACCCTAACGTCGACAAACCAAATGAAGGCCTGCTGACTGGTGATTGTCAAGGAATTGGGAGGATTCGGTTTCTATCGTGGAGAGAGGAAGAGGATGAGGGTAGAGGAAGGGAAAAAGAAAAGGATGACGAGGGAGGTGGAAGAGGATGAAAGAAGAGAAGAGTACGGACAGGGCCAGGAGAAAGATGAACGAACAGCCCAGACGGATTGGATGGCAAAATGGGGAGATGGGGGATGGGGATGGATGGGGATGATGCACTGTGGCAGGGCCAATCTAGCCAGGGCCCAGTCCTTTCCAGCGACTGAAGTGCAGGCAGTTTTGGTGCTTGAGGTGCTGTGCAGGCAGTGTGCAGTTAGACTAGTGTGGAGGTGGGCGTGGCGGGTCAGGGTGAGGTGAGGTGGACTTCAGGTCATGTCGGGTGTTCGTTCCTCCACTGTTGCGTTGCGTTGCAGTGTGAAGTGAGCCTGAGTGAATTCTGAGTGTGAGTGTACATAGGTAGGTATGTATGTAGAGACTTGTGACTTGTGACTTGTACTGGCAAATACAAGCATCAAGACAAGCATCAGAGTACGAGTACGCCGCTTTTCTCCAGCCAAGACACAGGAACCGTCGTAGCAGTAACGGCTTCGGTACGTAGCCAAGACAAGCGTCTACGTACAGCCAGCGTAGCGTAGTAGTGCCCGACAGTCGCTAGGCCCCCAGTCAGTCAGTTCACTCCCAGCCAGAGTTTTTTTTTTTTTTTCCCTTCTCGAGCGAAGGAGTCTGGCCAACAGGAGTGAAATGGGTGGATTCGAAATGCGCAAATGGGTGGATAGGGATGGATGGGGCCCTCACTCCTCGTTTTCTAGTGCCTGCACCCCCTAGCGGCCTAAGCCTGCAAGCCCCAGGCAATGCACCTCACGACCTACGCACGGAGCACAGGTGACGGCGGAGGGTGTGGAGCAGCAGAACAAACAGCGAGTCGCGTTGTCGTTGACGAGTGAGCCCTTGTCGAGACGAATCGAATCCTGGTGGAAGACTGTAGACCCTAGCAAGGGTGGAGTTCGGTTCAAAGTGGATCACGCTTCTGACTTGTATGTATCTATATGCGGTGGACTCCAGCCAAAGAATACATATCCCTCTGGCAAATGACGGTTGGAATTCCAAGGGGCCCAGTCAAAGGGACAGAAAGTGGCGCTTTGCTTAGGCTGGCTTGGAAGACGGGACAAGGACAAGGACGGGATGCGTGAGAAGCCCAGCAGAACCATGAGTGGGAACATCATTCAACAAACTGACCAAGTAGAGCACTTGCTGCTAATTATGTAGGCTGAGGTCGTCACCACCACAATCAACGTGGTCGTGGGTCAAGCTGCTTTACCTGGAGTACCAGTACTGCACCGTACCTGGTTGTTTCTCCCTGGTGCGTGTACCTCGCCTCACGCCTCGCACGCAGTATCTTACCCGGCAGCGAGTGATTCTTTTGATATCAGTCATCCAGAAATTGTGAACAAAGTTCTAAAGGAGTCATCATATGCGTCAGCATCCACGCATCGACAATGCAACCCACTGGTACTTAAAGTACCGTGGCAAGAACATGTACTATCCAAGCTCCAAGCTCTTCCATCAGACAGGAAGATCGTGTCTCCGTACATACTCCGTAGCATTGAAGATTAACCAGGAAACTCGGAGTCTTCGGTGCAAAAAGGGTTCACATCCACCTAGATTTCATGGCTTACCAGGTACAGACAGTACGGTATCCACCTGGTAGTCAGTCATCCATCTCAGTGGTTCCATGCTCTCTTGGACTTGGTCGCCCTAGCGTCGCTTCGGCCAGGAGACTCACAGAGCCTTGCCAGCCAATGTTAGCTCAGTGGCTGTTCCAGGGTATCATCATTCATCAAATGAAGCGGCTCGATGGAGAGAACAAGAGGGCAGACTTTACGATCTGGTTATCCTGATGAGGACGGGATGCTCGTTACGATGACGATGAGTGCTGCAATTTCTCCCAATGGTGTAGCGCTTCGATACAGGACCGGTCAGGCCAGGTACACTTCATACATCCCGCGAAGTCATGGGGACTCACGCACTCTAGCACTGCCTTATTAGCTTTCCGTTCACCCATCCCTGGCAGGCTGGTTTGGCGTCGACGCCGAGGCGGCAGTGGACGCTATTTCTGGCATTTGGGACTCATAGTATTAAGCCCTCACCTGATCCGAGCCATCGGGGGCCATTCCTCGGAGACAGGCGAGGTCCTCCACTATTGCTGTGACGGGTTGACGATGTATCGACCAACGTACATAGAATCATCAACGAAGGTGAAAGACTGGACTACAGTGCCCAATAATAACTGATGGAATGAATCCAGGCGTATTTTAGCATCGCATTGGAGTCTGCTATGCTCTACAATACACGTTGAAGTTACACACTTTAACTGGTTCCAGGGCTCAATCCTGACCTCCTGAATACCTAAGGTACCTACATACTTGTACATTATTCTGGCTTACTCAGGTACCTAATCCCTGCCTGTAGGTGCCTTGGTCTATCAGAAGCTCAAGAACCGTTATGTGCATCTTGAGCCAACTCTGCATGCAACACTGATGCCCAACCAACCAATCATTGTTGCCGCGTTTTGGCGGGCAAACTTTCGTTCATTGAGCAGGCAGGCAGGCTAGGCAGGCAAAGCTCACACAGTTGCCACGCTTGGGGTGGTTGGAGTCTGTAGACGTCACTAGCATGGAAGTCGCTGCCAGCCTTGCCCTTTTTCAGACTCAGGTCGCTCCTGATCATGCTCGTGGCTTAAACAGTCAGACGGTCAGCGTCCTACGTAGCAGGAGAGGAAGGAGCGCCTCAGAAGAAAGCGCCGGATGGAAATTTCTGCGTGGCCACTGACTGCTTTCTAGCATATCCTCCTTTGCCTCATTCGTCCATCACCAGAGCGATTTTTTTTTAATGGTTTCTTAACTTTTTTCATTTTTTTATTTTTATTTTTTAACCACGTATTTTCTTGGTTGTTGACCTTTCATTGCGACTAACCGTTTTATTTATTTATTTTATTCTAAAAAAGAACTTACCTGCTAGGGGGGGAAATGGCGACCATCGTCATCACAATTATTACCATCTTTCTCTCGAATGCCGATCAGAACCACATTAGGCACTCTCTTACTGCACTCGTTCGGAGTCTTATCCTTGGATGGAATATGTTTGTGTGAAGCAATATCCGCATTTTACATACAGTACACGTAGCTCAGCTTTAGACGCCAGGACGTCTTAGGGCCGCGTTTGATTAATCAAATCAAATGCAAAGAAATGAGATGATATGTTGGATTGCAAGCGACGTCAGCAACAATAACAAAACAACAACAAAACTCTGAGGCATGAAACGGGCTGTCTCGGTCTCGGTCAGTCCTGGTCATGATCCTCCTGGTTGCCTTCACTCGGATGTCTGGTTGGTCGGCTCACGTCTTCCCGCTCAAGTGATTCAGCAAGTTGATGGTGGCCCACTCTTCCTCCTGAGGTGTGCTTCCAGAAACGCTTCTTCAAACCCTTCAAACCACCTACGCAGAGAGATTTATCGGTACATAGGCCAGGTACAGTATGTACGAAAATACCGCGGGCCTGCAGGGATTCACTTACTGGTCAGAAGAACTCACTGTTCTCAAGACGAGCTAGACAACCAAGATGCAAGACACTAGCTACCACCAGTCAAATGCTCAAGAACCCACGACTGCCACGCCTTCGATGTGGACCTAGGGTTCTTTAATCTGTCGCACTTCAGTTTTGAGAATAGCCTTTCGCCGTTTTTGAGGGACATGCCATGTCCTTGTGGTGGATGTGCTGCATCACTCATGCTTAAAGAGAATTAGACAGTTGGTCTATTTTGATATTTCCTGATATGCCTGGTCCACCAACTTTCGACTCTTTTTGTGGCATGTACTCCGTACTCCATAGAATGTACGCCCAAATATCTTTGCTTTTTTAAAAATGCATATTGATCAAGCACAACAGATAGCTTGACATTTATTCACAGAAAGGAATCGACACTTCGGGTGAAAGCTTTCACGACCAATGACACCACGACTCTTATCATAACATGTAATTAGAATCATCTTACGGAGTACAGTCGCCAGCTGCTTGCAACAAGAAAGCTAGGATCCATCTAGGGCCCAGTGCTTTCCCTGACCCAGGAATGCGGAGAGAAATGCCTCAACTCGAGTCCACCATCGATGCTGTGCAAAATCTACAGTAGTGCGACTGTGCGGGCGTCTAGGCCAATCTGCATTCGAAACCCCTTCTCACCCAGCGACTCGTTCGGCTCGTTGGACAACTGCACTTGAGTGGGTGCACGCGATGCTGGATACGTATGTACGTAACAGGCTCTCTTCGTCCAAGATGCTCACCGCTGTTGTCTTGGACCAATGCCACAAGCTGAGCAACCCAAGCCCTGTTCTAGGAGATTTGGATCCACTAGCCAGTGCAATCGCAGGCGAGCCAATACGTAGCGCCGTTCCCCCAGGAAATTAGCTGGTCAGTCATTTTGAACAGTCCTGGGGGACTCCTGGCCAGATTCATGTGAGCGACTTGGCTTTGGTTTGATCTCCTATTGATGAGACGAAGCATGGCCAACATGGGCGGCTTATCCCAGACTTTTTTTCCTTTCTCTCGACATGCAATTTTTCTACATTTATGGTTTCATGTGGCTGGGAGAGCCCCATTCTCGAGACGGCTAGGTCAAGCTGTCTCGTTCAAGGCCATGCATCTTGTTAAACACGGCTGGGATGGACTCGGGTGTGGTTGTCTCCGTCAATATGATTTGCCATCATATTGCATTACAGCCCCTACGGAGTAGAGCCCTCATCGTCTTCATGGCAGCCCCCCCTCGATGCTGCCCACTCAATTATGACGGATCTTAATGCTCATGTTGTAAGGAGCAGTCGGAATAAGGGCAAGTCCTAGCCTAGTGATGCTACATCAACGAGCTCGGGACGAGATGCAACGGGTCTAGGGTCTTACCCAACAACCGAGAGTCAGTTTGTTTAATTGCCATGTCCTGGTAGCCTGGTCACAGATTGTGGCCATCGATTTGGCAACTATTCATCCACTACTGTGCTATGTCTAGTTGTGTTAAGCCGGCCCGGGGGTATCTGCTAGCATTGTCGGAAATCAGTGACAGTGGTGAATGGAATGACATTCTTGATATCATTATCATTTGATGGTCCTTCTCGCTTTACAAAGTCCCCGCACTTGGTGGTTGTGAAGCTCAGTTTTACCAACATCGAATTCATCAATCAGTTTGCTGGGGTTGGAGCGCGGTGTGGGACGGACTAAATCAGAACATGGCGAGCAGGGACCATTGGAGCCGCGTTGATTAACGTCGGTATCCACTGGAGCCAGAGCTAATCGTGATGGAGTCGGTCCCTATGAGCTGGTTGAGAAAGAGTCTGTCTACCCTAGTACGAATGTGGTATGACACATTCAATGGTTTGGGCATTCGATTCTGAATTTCTCAGGGTCCTTGAAGATCCATTCACGTCGAGAAATGGCAGTTGTAGGTGGTGCTACAACAGGTAGGTATCTTCTGCAAGATGGCCACGTACTACCTACCTACCCATCTTGTGAACGTTCAGACAGAGTCTCACAGCATCTCAAAGCTCCCAGTACACAACGTTACTGGATCGAGAGACGATGTCCAGCATCAACTCTCTTAATTCGCTTCGACATGGCTTGACATTAGCCTGGTCGTGCCGCTTAGGGCATGGACCAGTGGGTTGGATGACCTCTGAAGCCCTTGTGGGTTTTGACCACAACAAACGCCTCTCTACATCCTAACTCGCGTGACAGCCGCCGCTGTTTCTACATGCAGGGTCATACAGTAAACAACCTATCCAGTATGACTTTGGACGGGCCATGATGGAACGGACCCCTCATTAAGCGCTTGGGCCTTTAAGCACTGGCTGGTGTTGTGCATCGTGCAGGGCGAGTTGATGTGATGAATGTTCCCACAAAGTGATAAGTCTCTGAGAAGGAACCGTGCATCCCGAATATGATATTGATCTTTGGGATACTGGGTACCCCTATGCATGATTACTTGAATTTCGAGTAGCCGTCAACCTCTAGAACCGCTTTTGCTGGGTTTACGAGTGTAGCGAGCAGAACGTCGGTATATCAGTCGCTTCGAACTCAGTCGCTGTCATGAGCCGCGTCAACGAGTGCTGTCATAGCTGCAACGCGATTATCAACCATATGTGGCATTTGGATGGAGCGGTGTGGGCTGCACATCACCGAGACATCTATCAGTGGTCAGGTGCCTCTGGAATTCGAGTTCAAACGCCTCCCATGGTTACCGACAACGCGGGAGGGTTGGTTGCGTGTCCATGCATGTCTTGTCACCTTCACAACAGGTGCTACCCTATATCGAACCATAACGCATTGTGTACTGTATGGTTATCCAGGGTTCATTCGACCATTATGAATCCGAGTCTTACTGCCCTAGGGAACTAGACACCATCAGTTCCAGCGGACATGTCCCGGTTCTGTTCCCCGGGGCTTGTCTGCCTGTCATGATCATCACCCTTATGACAACTTTGGAGGCAACCGTGGATGATCACGACCAGTTGCCTTGCATCCTGGTTATATTCTGGCCGTGGAAATCAACCTGGAAGAGAAAAAGCTGGCTAAAAATATGTTGTTGCCGGTCGAGTTTCAGTACTCAAGAGGAACTCAGCAACACCAACAGAAGCCTCAAGGACGTCGTCATTGGTAAAATAACACAGAACAGACACAGGCACAGGTTACATATACGTACATATTGATACTGCTGCACTGGCACCCATGTGTCGTCATATATGAAGGTGAATTATTCCAGGGTGCCAGTCAACACGTACTACACTCTTGAACATCGTTAATAAGCCGTCCTCCTGTTTATTAATAACGGCTCAACAGGTCAGAACATGCGTCACAAGCGTCCATTAAGTCAAGCTAGAAGGGTTGTCGATCAAGACCCTGATTGTGCGTACTGTATTTATTTTCTTGAATCTCCTTTACAAGTTGCCTCTCGTTTCAATTCGCCTTCTGCGCTGTTGTTGGAGTTCGCCACTCATTCCATGGTGCCGTCTCGTCTCTGTTGAGCCCTGCAAGCCCACCTCATCAAGCGTCCATCAGATCCGCGTGGGGACCTTAATCAGCATCCACCCAAGCCTCGCAAAAACCCAAACGAGGTCAAGGACAAGAGAGAAAAAAAGATCAAACGAAGTCAGAGCGGGGCCAGACGATGACATGGTCGACAGTGAAACCCACATCGTCGCTAAATAAACTCCTAGTGAAGCAGGAGATCGTACCTATCACGAGCCCTGCAAAAAAAAGAAAGAAAATTCGAGAGGCTAGATTCCCGCAATACGGGGCCACCACGGAGGTCAGAGAGGGCGAGAAAGGCCAGAAAAAAAATGTCTCTTGATTTTCTGGCCCGCTCTTCGCGTGCCAATGGATTATGACCTACCTGCAGGCAGAAAGAGGCCGAGTCCGGCGGTCCAGCCAACAGCCAAGTGTGATCAAAGGAGCGTAGCCGGCGGCTGGAGATAGACGTGTTCATCGAGCCTTCGAGGCAAGGTAAGCTCCTCAAGCTGCAGTCAGTGCTCGCAGTAGTGTGTCGAGAAAGCAAATACTGCAGAGGAACCGAGGGCATCCGTCCGTATCAATGATTCACGCAGAGCATCAAAGCCATACCAAGTCATTCGTTTGATTGGTATCTGCAAATTGTCAATCGGTAGAGGCCTCTGCCTATGAACAAGTACCTGTCCTTCTACCTGATGATACATCATTGACTCAAGGCCCAATTGACACCATCTGACGATGCAGCCGTAGAAACAAAAACCACTCCGAGTGTTTATCCATGACACCCAACGCCCATATTGCTTCCATTTCACTCTTCCTGCTGCCTAGTTCCCAGCAAGGTGTGCCAACCCCTATCTCGCCTCGCCTTGAATGTCAAAAACATGCATCACTTGATACCCATAGTATTACATCCGCATCTGCACATTTGGTGTTGTTCACGTTTCGAAGGAATCGTATTTCATTACCAGCATGGGCTGCCGTCAACTCATGCTGTAGGGCACGATTGCCTTGTCGATAATGGGTTGACGGCGCGACATTGTCTCGCTCTCAGGGCCCCATTTTGACCGATATGATGTCTCCTTTGCCACGGCGCCGTCGAAAGCCACACGACACTCTGGGGGCAATAGGTCTTTGATCTCATCTGATACAGCACTCAATCCCTGGAAAGAAGCAAGGAAGTCTGGTGAACCTGCGGTACCGTCCACTGCAGACGCCGAAATGACGCCCGCCGATGATGTCTCAAAGTATGTGTCTGCAACGAAGAAGTTGCGCGCCATCTTCGTAGGGACGGGGGGGAAGATGGCGCTGTCTGCGGTCGCCTGCTCGTCCTCTGGGGCGACTTGCTCAATGCGTGCCCGCGTAGGCTGCATTGTTGTTGGGTACTGCATCACATTTGTGTGAATGTCGTACACACCGGCATTGTTGAGCTTTCTGATGGCATTGATGCCGGCATTGAATGTGCTGTACATTTGGCAGTTAGTATTGGTACATATCATGAGGCCGCATGCCGCCTGCCTACTGTTGCAAGTCTTACGTACCTGGCTTCCCGAGCATGTTCTAGCATCCAATTCATGTCGTTGACATTTACCTTGCGTTTCTTTGACTCGATCTTGCCATTGGGAACCGGCACTGATGGTACATTCGTGTGGTACACGGCACTGGCTCCGTGCCACGCAACGTACTGGTTCTTGTTGTACGGCTCTCCCTCGACGAAATGATCATCTGGGTCCGCAAGCTGGCCCTCGACGGCGCCATCGGTGCGAGCCTGGGCAACGTTGTAGTCGTCGATGATGCGTTTTCCGCCCACAATGATACGAGCACCAAACTCGCGAAAGACCGATCGCGCCGTTACGATTCCTATGGAACGACCCTTGTACGAGTGAGGGATAATATCTCGCTCAATCATGTCTCGCTTCTCATCGTCATCCACAATAATCTTGTAGAGTTTGCGGTGCTTTGTGAAAAAAAGGTAACTGTCCCTGAAGCCAACGCATCGAGCTGGTTCCGTGGAAAGCATGTAGAGCCTGTCCCCACGACCGGTAACTGTGAAAGTTCGGCATCGATAATCACGTCCGCCTTGGAGGTTGCCCAACTTGTCCACCTTGGTCTCACCCTCTGGATCTTCAGGCAAGACGCACTCATCGTTTGCGATTTCGGCAACAGTTCCCTCCTGGTCGATAACTTGCTCGGCTTTGGGTGCCGCAGGACCTCCTTTACGACCACCCCTGCCTCGCCATCCACCTCTTCCTCGGCGTCGCGGGGTGTTGGCTTCGTCGGCGGGAACAGAAATCATGTTGTCCCAATCTGGAGGTCTGTTCTTGGGAGGACGACCAAGCCTCTTGCGACGGACCATGAGCTGAGGGGGGGGCGTGGGTTCCTTGACGGATTCGTCGTCCTTTTCAGCCGCGTCGGCGGCATCATCTTCATCCCCCGACTCTTCCTTTGGCTGATGATCCTCGTCCTTCTCATCATCCGGGTCGGGCACCTGCTGTCGCTTGGAGTCCAGGGGACTGGTTCCGGCATCGGGCATAGGTTCATCTTCGAGGTCTGCGAATGATTTTGGCGTGCTTTCTGATTTGGCGCTTCGCGTCAGCTTCAAGCGAATCTTTCCACGGGGCGCCATTGTTGAGCTGCGATTTGCGCAATCAAGTAACGCGACAGGAGAAATTGCGTGGTAGGAAAAAAAGAAACGAAAACCATGAGAAACGCCAGCAAGTAAAGAAAGAAAATCAAAAAAGTATTAATAGAGTTAGGCGAGGAAATTGATTGTCTTTGTAGTTTGGGTGGGTGTTAAGAAAGATTGTATGAATCTGGATGTTACAAGAGAGCGAGCAATCGCACTCACCTAGAGCAGCTGCAGCCCGCTTGGCGGCAGCGCGACCTGAACGTCTGCCTGCCATTTTTTCGAAGGTTCGGGGTGCTCTGTTTCTCTTGCCAGAGCAAGCAAGTGGAGGCGGACGTCCACCCAAGGGAAATTACGAACGAGAAGTAGTTTCAGTTTATCGAGTATCACAAAAACAAAAGAACTTGAACAAAAAAAAAGGGGGTGGAAGGGGCGAACGAGGATCAAGAGGAAGGAGGGGGTTTGTTTTAGAGATGGAAAGAAGGAAGGAAAGATGGTAGCTACTGTCGCTTTCCTGGTCGGTCGATTTACCCTCACGTTTATTTCGTTCCAAAAAAGGCTTGAGTAGAGTTGAGCCACGGTTAAGACGCGACTGCATGAGCGAGCGCGCGATATGATTGGCCAAAGCACAGAGCTTGTACAGTCTGCTTGGCATCACACACTGTGCTTTATACTGTCATCGATATATGTCTATATACCTGAATACCTACCGACCTTAAGTAAGTACTTACAGCATGCAATTACTAGGTGTGATAGTGATCTTATATATAGGTATTTATCGAAACGAGGTATAATGACCTGTTAAAGTGTGATGCCATGAATTACTGGAAATCCACATGAAAATTTCATATACTATTAGGCATCTATTATCGTTGCATGCTATCACTACTCACATAGCATATAGAAGCCCAAAACCAATTGTCTTACCCATTTATCACATCATGGCCTGAAAACCCTTGGCATACTCGCTAGCCCCGGCCCCAATGTATAGCATATACTTGCCTCATACCAATAGCTCCGTTTGTATACTATAAAGTATCCCATCCGCCATTATTGATCTCCGCCTCCAACTTGCGGCTAATCAAGCTCGGTACCCCGTGGTTGAGCACCGTATTTCGTATCATGGAGTCATATCGTTTCTGGTTCAGGAATAGCTGTCGCCCATGACGCAGCTGAGGATCCGTCTCTCCGTACTTGTCGATATAAGGAGCTGGCGTGAAGGATCCCGAAAGTCGGAAAAGGTATACCACCGAGCACTTACGCACATTGAGGAACACCCCTATATTCCGTTGACACCTAAACCTTATTAGTATTTTAACCGCAGTATAATAGCTGACCATTGCTTACTTGCGCATATGCTGCTGTGCACCACCAATCTTGGTGTGTTCTGTTCGCTCGGCAGAATTGTCCATCTTCTGGCAACATGTGCCTTGGCTGCAAGATAGTTCTCCGCAGAAGAGGCATATGACAGGGTCTGTGAGCTCCTTTCCAGTGGTAGGGCATTTTCGTCTGGTAGCTTCTTCTATGAGCGCATCGTAATTCTTTGGTAATCCAATAAGTTCAAAGATTCCAGGGTGGCTCATCATTGCCGAGAGAGGAATCTCGCTATAGTCTCCGGGCCACATAACTTGATGCTTTACCCAACCAGACACCAGTGCAGAAGTTGTCTGAGGCCAGCCACAAGCTGACGCGTTGTCTGTGATGGCAGCACACATCTCGTCAAATGTTGGAACTCGAAGAGCTTCAGTGAGGCGTTCCAGCTCATCAGCATCTGGCGAAGGCGAGACATGACTGTTGAAGTCTACGCCATACTTGACATACAGGAAAATGACACATTTCCGTAGGAAGGTGAGAGCGTATTTCTTGGAAAAGGTATACCAGCTCTCTAGAGTGTCCACGCCTGGTTGCTGGAAGCCACGGTTCTCGCCAAATTCAACGCCTTCAGGGAATTGGGCCGCATGGAAATCGACCCCAGTCTTCGTAACGCCGAGGGCAAAGTCTGCAAAATTGTTGATGGCCGGGTCCTGCGTATGGCGGTTGGTGAGATTGCCAACCCAGCTAGCGACAGGAATATTACGCCCCATGTGATACACCAGCTTCACAAGTTCTGCCAGATAACAAAGCCGAAGAACATGAGAAATTTCAGCTTTCTGGAGCGGCACTAAACCGTAGGAGCATTCCACCAAGAACAGGAACGAGTCCATGCTCAGTAGTGGAGGGTACACATCCAGAGGTCGGCGAGCATGGGGAGTTCCAGTACCGAAGTATCTCGACATGAACAGCTGACAGTGTTGCCGCTCGCTGTCCTTCCTGAATTCGGTTTCGATTTTGTTCTCGCCACCACCAGATTGCGCCCCAACAGCGATGTAGGAAGATACAGTCTCTGATAGGACTCTGAGGTGCGACAAGATGTGCTCAGGGATCTTCTCTAGGAGCGTCATGCCTGGCTGGGCTTCAATGCCTCGCTGCTGGACTTCGATTGAAGAGATCGTGAAGCCCACAGACTTCACCAGTGTGTCGCTGGCGCATAATTCACCAACGTTGTCACCCTTAGCGTCAATGAGGTGGCTAGTACGAAGACCGTTGACACGGAGTGTATTCCTCAGTCGGCGGTAGGCGGCTAATAGCTCGTTCATCAACTGGCTGCCATCTGTGTTGTTGTTGGTGGTAGCAGTAGTGGCGGGTTGAGGTTGCGCCGGCTCAGGGGTAACCGAGTCAGAGAATGCGTAGCTTGCAGGTGTGCCGACAGTTGACGAATGAGACTCTGCATCATCTCTTCCCCACAAGGTGTCGCTCGAAGCTTGGGCTGGGAGTAAGGACTCAACGAGGCTTCCCGGGAGACTTGGAGTAAACATGTCAGGTATAGTAGGCTCGTCCTCCCGTGCCTTGCTTCCACCAATCCAGTAAGCAGATCCCATTTGCTTCTCGACGAATTCTTCGAATGTACCTTGAGACTGGAGGTAGCCTGGGTATGACTCGTCTATGCCCTTCCAGATAATCGGTACAAATGCATTGCCTAGCGCCTTACATAGAGGACAGACAAACTCATTACGCTTGGTATCTTCTGGGTGATGCCTGGCAATCTGATGCGTATGACGGCGAACAGTCGCTTCATAGTAAACTTCAAAGCAGCGATAATGCATCATATGCCCGCAACCACTTGCCACTGGGCCTGACCGACAGACGTTGGAAGGAAAACCCTTACCGATTGTCTGTCTCTCTGCGAGAAACGTTTCACCTTGAGCGTTGACTTTTTCCACCATCTTGCGGTTCTCGTGAGCAATACCGAATGGTCGAACATCCTCGGCCGATCGATCAAGACTGCATGGTGTTTGCGATGCTTCGCGAACGAAATCAGGGTCTTGGAAATCTGTCTGCCGGAGGATGCGGCTTTCGTTGAAGTGAGCAAAAGTCCCATAGAGATGACGATCGTCCGGCTCCTCCTGACACAGGATGCAAGTTCCCACTGGGTACTTCCAGTTGTGTTTTCGGTCCTCCGTTTGCTCGCCATCGCCTTCTTCGTCCTCATCTTCATCGATATCACTGCCCCAGTCAAAAGAAGCCTGGTTTTCCATGAAACTCTTCTGCTGCTGTTGGAATTGCGCCATGACCTTGGCTTGGCGGCTCAGAGCTGCCTTCTTTCTTCTCTCGCGCTCTTCCTCAGCGGATGTGTTTGCTGGTGACGCGGTGCTTATACGGTCTACGGAAGCACCCAAGTTCACATACGCTGTCTCAAAAGTGCGAGGACGTTTCTGGCGCAGGCGCTTTAGAACGAGTGCGATTTTAGGATGAACTGCCTTGAACTCGTCCTTGGTTGACATCATATTCAGCAGAGACACGATTGTTCTTGAACTGTGGGCTTCAGGCATAAAGTTGCTGCGGCCGAACTTTGTGAGGGCGATGTGGACAAAGGACTTTGGAGATTCTTCGCTCATATCATCGTCAGTTGACTTGTCCTCGAGAATGGCGATGAGCATAAGATGCAAGACAACTTGGAGAAATGTTTCCAGTCGAGTAAAAGGAACGGAGGGAGTGAATTTGCCGGCCACCAGGGGATAAAGGAGTGAGTAGTAAATGACTTGAGCAAACATGCCGGTACTCGTGAAAGCGCCCAAGTCCTCAAACATGCCCGAAGGGACTGGTCGGGCCTTGGGCTCGTATACAATTTCTTCAGCAGTCTTTCCTGTCCGTTTCGCCATCTTCTTTCGGTAAGCTAGCTCCGACTCCTCACGCTGGTTCTTGTTGTAGTGAGCGATATAAGGGTCAATCTCCTCAATATACTCAGGTCGAAGTTCGAAAGTACCAACATCGGAGACACCCTCTGGTGGTTTGAAAGTGGCCATCTCATCAAGCACTCGATGGAAGTCCTCTTGCTCTTGATACTTCTCAGGCAGTTTGTTACAGATCTCGTTGAACGATAGCGGCTTGAAACACAACACGTGAGTAATGTCGCGGCGCATGGCCAAGAGCCTGGACTTGGTCTCATCCTCCGAAGATATCAAAGAGGTCCGGTCGCTTAGCAGGACGATCAGAAGATGAATCATATCTTCGACAACATCAAGGTGCTGAGCATCATCCTGAGCTTCAGATTTGAGCTCGAATAAACCCTTGACCCAGCTTTCCATTCCAAAGCGGTCTATGATCGAGACCAGTACCCGGCTTGGATCACAAATCACCAAAGCAGTCTGAAGTAAAAAGATATCCCGATGATGAGATACGTCTCGTTGACCGACACCGCGATACGTACTGGCTTGGTGTCGCAGGCTGATTCCATTGCGAACCCACATGTTGGCTTTGATCTGGGCAAGCCAAGCGCAAACACGGAGAGGGAAGTCGAAAGACGCGATGAGATAATCCTCTGCCGTGTAATTCTTTCGCGGTACTTGAGGTCTCCCCATCAGTCGTGGTTTAGATTTGAGCTCCTGTTGAGTAAAGCTCAGAAGGTTCCGCATTGTTGACACAGGAAGAGACCGGCCACACTCAATGAGCCAGGACAGGGTGTAGTGCAGCGCATGGTGGAAGCTGATCGCGTCCTTCTCGACAACGAACTTGACGACATCATACGATGACGATTCGCTATCGAACTCAAAATCATTTAATGTCTTAAACTGCACCTCGTCTTTGATTTCACCTTGCTTAAATCGATGACGTTCAGCGCCGATGGAGTTCAAGATGACCGTCTTCGCCGTGAAGCGAATTGCTTGTTGTAGGTAGTGGAACTCATCTGGGGGGCAGTTACGGAACGCCTCAGCAAGGTTTCGTGCTTGCAGGTTGATTTGCCTGGTTACAAGGGATGCTGTAATCCAGGAGTCGGCCTCGTATTCCACGTGTTCAACCACGGCCCTGACGTTCGGCCCAATACATTGATGTAGCTTGACAAGGTCAAGGAACTGCATGAGGTAGCGGGGCTCACATCTAACGCGTTCCTGTACATGAGGGGCGCCGAAAAGATACTTCAGGTCTTGGTAAAAGTGATACATGCGCCTGTTGGTGACCGACCCGCTTTCGAAGCCTAAGACTGCATCGGGGGACACATCCCAAGGGTGCCCAACTTGACGAGTTGTCAAGAAGGTGTATAGAATTGCCAACAAGCTGGTCATAAAGTTTCCGCGCTCGACAACTTCTGCAGTAATTGAGGGGGTGGTGAGCATCTGAAGAGAAAGGTTGATAATGGAGTGGTCTGGCTCTCGGTCTCCAACCAGATAAAGCTGAGCCAGGATTGTGTAAAGACTGGCGAATCTGAGGGCCAGTACTCTCTTGAATTCGGGAATAGTCACAACCGTGGAGATGTACAGAGCTCGAAGGTCGTTTCTCACCTTCTTCCACATCCGCAAATCAAATAACAACAGCCAGTCGAGGCGAACACGGCGGAATACATCCTCAGCTGGAGGCACGTTCTCACGCTGTGTATAAACGGCAGGTGTCTCGATCCAATATCGCCCAGGTCTAGGAACTAACTTCTCGGTCTTACCAGGAGTTTTGGGAATTTCCGCATTTGCCTTTGCGTAAATCGAAGGAGCGATTAGGGGCTCCGCTGTATCCGAGTCGGATGGTGTTGCTTCTCTGTCCCTGGCTCTAGCTGGAGCCTCAGATTGTGTCTGGGCTTGGCCTTGACCCTGACCCTGGCCCTGAGACGTAACTTGAGCAGGAGGAGGCGGAGGAGGTGGTGGATAGCCTGCCATTGTTGCTTCGTCTTCTTCCAAAGCCTGGTCGTTATCTCTCCAATTCATTCCAAGGTCTCCGACGTCTCCGCGGGCATCGACCATCATGACGTCGTCATCCTCGTCTTCGTCTCCTCCAGCCACTGAGCTGGAAGGAGAATGTTGGCCTTGATCGTCCATGTCTGCATCCGCATCTTCTTCGTCCTCTCCATCATCGGAGTCGTCGTCAATTTCTATCTGAACGCCGGTACCGGTGTTGGCTGCAGCCTGCAAAGCCAGAATGAACCTAGCATTCATGCCATCAAATCGGCGTCTACTGTCGACAATCTGGTCATCCTCCTCCTCGTCATCAATCAGACCCATCGTATGAGTCGCTTGGCTCCCTTGACGCCAGGGAATCATTACCTGTTCACAAACTGTGCGCCGGAGAATACTGTTGTCGTGGCCGACAGAGCAACCAGATATATCACTCAACCACTCAACGAGGGTGCCGCACATTTGTTCGCGGAAGGTGTCTCTTGCAGACCGAATCGTGACTGTAACTCTGATGGCCTCCATTATAGCTGCCATGTCCAAGAGTCGCTTCACGTCGGGCATATACGTCAGGATACTTCGTCCAATAGCATCAGTCTCCCAGGCATTCTCTGCAGCCAGCTTACGGCTTTTTCGACAAGCGCGGGCGACCTGGTCCTGAACTTCTTGAACGGTATGTTTCTCGTCATTCCAAAGAATCAGGGCGAATTCTGTACATGGCTCGGCATCGGGACCGTAGTATTTCGAGGAGAGGCGTGATGACTGCTCGTCTTCGAGAATCGATTCTTGTGTCTTGGCCTGTCGCAGCTGTTCTGGGGAGCATGAGATGACGTCGCAGATGTAGTCGAAAACACGACCAATGGTCATCTGTAGATTCGTGACAAGGTCCTCAGGCAGACAGGCCGCCTCTTTTCCCTTCCCCTTGTCCGTACCTCCCTGAACGTGAGAGTGAATGGTGCAGAACAGAGGTGTTCGCCATGCCTCGTCATCTCCACAGTCACAGCAACCACTATTTCCTACTGATATGTGGATTCGAACCATGTGCCCTGTATGGTCGGTCGAGTCGAAGCATCGGGCACATAGGCAGCAAGTTTCGTCGGTACCACAGGTGCGGCACATGTACGATGCCTCACCAGGTTTGAAGATGTGCCCACATCGCTTCCCCCGCGCTGCTTCAGTATACTCTGCTCCCTCAACTGCGCCTTGAGAGTCGCTCAGCTTGAGTGCCTCTCCGATTTTACCGTCCGGAAAGAGCAATCGCATGTATTCACTTTTTCCTCCAGCGAGAGACCAGAAGAGGCTGGTAAGCAGCTCGCGTGAAGCATCTTCGGTGAAGCGGTAGTTGAAGCGGGAGGGCAGGTCGGCCAAGAACTGGCAGAGCTGTTGCTCCTGGGTCGACATAGATTGGGCCATGGTCAAACCAACCTCATCGTAGCATTTATTGTGTGAGATGAAAAGAGAAGATGAGAAAGAGAGAAAAGTAGGGACGACGTCGACTACGGTGTCGGCGATGTCGTCAGGTCGATTATTGATAGGCAATACCGAAATGGGGGGTCCGCAAATGTTGGAGAAAGGTTTGGTGGAACAGTTGCTCTGTGGATAAAGACGTCAGCGATTTGAACAGTGTAGAAGTAGAAAAGTAGCTGATTTACCTGTAACAGCCCTGTAAAAAGACACAAAATCCAAAAGTGGCCGTGAACGTGGCTGTTGCCAATGTCAGATTGCTTAACTTTCAAGCTGTCAAGTTGATAATGACAGTTTAAATATCTGGGTTGCGTTTAGCTACCTAGGTAAGGTACCTATACCGACCTGTGGCTGTTGCCTTGCATCCTGGGACTGAATCACAGGTTAGTAGTCACTGAGGGGCAATACCTGCCAATCCAGCACAGTCCACTGCACCACACACGTAATAAGGTAAGAATGGATGCCATGGATGAATTGCCGAAGCAGTTCCAACTGGAGCTCTTGATGTACATACAGTCACATTCACAAGCAGCAAATTGCCGTCACCACCTCACTCTTATCAGCAGTAAAAGTCTGATCATACACGTGCGTTGGCTTTTTCATGTTATATATGTTAACATACAAACGGTTACCGGTGGTTATGGCTATTACCGGTTCTAGCAATCAATAAATGGAAACAATGCATCAACATAGGTAACGAGATGTCGTGTGTGTAATCAAGCCTCTAATCCTCTTCTAATTCATACAGGGGCAAGTGGCACCAGAATCAATGCCTCGCCTCGCTCGGTCCGTTGCTCCATGATCAGGTCCATGTCCTTGTCAACCTCTTTATTCCTCATCCTCATCGCCGCCCTCGAGGAACTTATGTCGGATATCCTTCCATTGTCGCTGCAAGCCCGTTAGCATCTGCCTCTCGCCGATTTCCGGTCTTCATCGCACGTACGCCTCGGTTATTGTTGTCCCAAACTTTATCCATAACGTTGTTGAAGCCACTGTATCGTAATCAGCGTCGTGTCCCCGTTGTCCGAGGTCGTGTGCGGGCAATCCTTACATCTCCCAGGCAAAGCCAGCAGTGAAAACGGTAGCGAGCATCAGGTAGTTGGTGGAGAAGAGGCTCCTGCAGAAAAGTGAATCTCGCATTAGTTTGGGTGATCGATTGTCGTGTCGTCGGCGTCGTCGTTACTTGCCTGTAGAGTGTGTTGGCGAGGGCCTGTGAAGATGCGCGATTAGCCATTGCGGTCGGTAAGGGGAGTCTTGGAGTAGCCTCTATCTTACCATTTTGATAGATGAGCGCAATTGAGCGTCTGTAGCACGGCTAAGAGTCGGTGGTGGACGTCGGCGGCGGTCGATTGTGAGGCTTCAGTTGAAGGATGTAGAGGTTCTAGAGATTGTCAGGCCAGGAAATTCGCGAAGTTCCGGGAACAGCTTTACCTCGCCTGTGATTGGTCAGCTGAGCCAGATATCCCGAGCCCCGCTTTAATCAGGACGAAACTCACTTTCAACAACCATTCTCTCACTTCATCGATGGTAATAATTATTAAGGAGGATTATTTTTGTTAATGTTCAACGTTTTCCTACATTAGCACACTATGAATGCCGCGGCACAGGCTCTATCTTCAGTCAACTAGCTTGGTCCAATGTTCAGACGGGACTGTATCTATGGTATCAACTCCTATGTGCCAGGAACCGTCGCCAGAGATACTGGAACGCAGTCAAATCACCGCCCTTCCTGAACTTGATCCATCCCTGCTCTGGGTGCTTCGGGCTTCTCCTGAAATTCCTCTTGTACCCTATCCTTCGCCTCTTTGTGTCTACGGACTCTCTACCTGAACCCAATATGTTGCTGGACTCGCGGACCCCTGATGGAGCTCATGACACGAAGTGGTGGCCGTACAAATTCATCTTCAGAATCCAGCGATTTGTCAATCGTCAAATCTTCAGCGGGAGGCGAAATCCATCTTCTGCGAAGGAAGCCTGGGAGACATGCAGCAATCCACTCATCGGGACAGAGTCTAATTAGTGCACCCCAAGGAACAGAGATGGCACCTAAACCGATTGATAGCCCCCATTCTTTACCGTTCAAGCGAACAATCTCAAAGGCATCACTACCTACGAAAATGATGAGGACTTGGCCTCCAATCATGATGAGGTTGATTATGATGAAGAAAACATTGCGATGGAGACCTTCAAAGACCTTTAGCTTGTTATCTAGCCGACGGTCGCTAAGATTTCGGTTAGTGAAGTATTACTTATCAAAGCTTCATCACATGCTTGATTTCGTTGAAAATTTGCAACCAGACAAATGTGTTGAAGACGAGTGTCTTGAGCTGCTTGGTATCACGTTCGGAGTCTCCGTACCAGCCTAAAAGGGCCTTGCCACCAAAACTTAACACAAATGTGATTGCAAGTTGACAAATAGCCTGTCCTATGATCATCTTGGCCATTCTCAGCTTAATGAGCGGTGCCGACTTTCGATCTGGCTTCCGGTCAAGGACACTCCTCGTAGGGGGGTCTGTGGCCAATGCAAGAGCTGCAAAGGTGTCCATGATCAAATTGACCCAAAGGAGTTGGACAGCGTTGAGAACAAATTCCTGCTTGCTGCTTGCAACCGCTGAGACAAATGTCAAGACCACGGCTGTAATGTTGACAGTCAGTTGGAACTACCATCATCCGATCAGCTAAGCTTCACGGCTACCGTATATTCAAGCTCACCTGAAGAAACTTTTTGACAGAATCATTAACGGCACGACCCCACATCAACCCCTCGACAATGGAAGCAAAACTGCAAGTCATCAGTGGTGTCCTGCTCTAGTATACGAACCGCTCACTTACTTGTCATCAAGAAGGATAATTGACGATGCTTCCTTAGCCACTTCTGTTCCAGCAATGCCCATGGAGAATCCAATGTCTGCCATCTTCAAAGCTGGCGCATCATTCGTTCCATCGCCTGTCACTGCCACTGTTTCCCCGAGATCTTTAAGGGTACGGACCAGGATCCGTTCATCCTCCGGGCTTGAGCGGACCAGGACTTGGAGATATCTCACCTTTTGTTTGAGCTCTTCAGGTGGAAGTCTTCGAAACTCGGGGCCTTTCATCGTAATGCCACCTTCATGAGGACGGAAAATACCACATTTGGAGGCGATAGCAGAGGCCGTTTGGATATTGTCACCAGTTACCATTCTTACAAAGACGCCAGCCCGGCGACAATCCTCAAGAGCACTGATTACAGTCGGTCGCAGCGGGTCTTTGATACCGTAGATTCCAATCAGTGTCATACCTTGGTGCACAGCATTGAAATCTGCGTGGAGCGGGTTTTCCGGGGAGACGGCTCCCTCAGGTGGCCAGGATTCGAAGTCGCGATATGATGATTCGATGGTTCGTAGAGTCTGTCCGGCATAGGAGCTAATAATCATATTGATCATGTCTCGATCCGCTTCAGTCAGGGGAACAGACATCGTTTCCCCTTCCGACACATTCCCGAGACACTTGGTACACTGTTCCAGCAGTATCTCGGACGCGCCCTTTGCGTATGCGCGATACTTTCCATTGGGTAGCTTGACAATTACAGCACTGTACTTGTTCTTGCTATCGAAAGGTACTGTCTGCACGATATTGGCAGAAGATCGTATCTCTTGGATTGGCCCAGCTCCTAGATGATCTCGGCAATAGGTAAGTAAAGCAACCCCAGTCTTGGAACCGACGAATGTCTTCTGGCCGTCCTGGTCACCTTCGAAGGCCGTTGAGTTGAGCACATTGGACTGGATGAGTAGAGTCTTGACTTGTTGACTTAGTCCATTCACGAAGTCGGCGTCTGGGATATTGGGTACAGTGAGAGCTTTCCGTTCGATGGACAAGGAATTGTCCATTGGCAAATCAGCACTGCCGAAACTGGTTGTTTTACCAATTGTTGCGGCAACTACCGTCATTATATTCTGGGTAAGTGTCCCAGTTTTTATCAGAGCAAACAGTCGTGGCATTGCCCATCGTCTCGCAGGCCTTGAGGATTTGAACGAGATTGTTGTCGCGGAGCATCTTGACAGTCGCAAAGCTCAGTGTTAGTGTGACTGCCAAAGGCAATTCTTCGGGGACAGCCACTACAATAACAGTGACTGAGACGATAAAAATCTTCATGAATTCTTGACCCTTCTCAGAGGGAGATCCGTGGTTGTTGGGAAGCTGAGCACAGAACTTGATGAAGAGCACGACGAATAACAACAGCGCGGCGCCCGTACCTACTTTGGCGATCTAATCGGCCAAGATGTTGAGCTTCTTCTGTAGAGGTGTGTCTTCCTGTTCGGTGCGGAGGGCCATTGATATTCGGCCATAGCTGGAATTCACACCCACAGCAGTCACAAAAAATGTCCCATTGCCCTCATTGACCTTGCTTCCCGAGATGATGAAAGGATCGAGCTTCTCTGCCTCCTTGGTGCCGAGTTTCTGGATGACATCGAACACATCTGCTGCCGGTGTCTTTCGGAGCAGATCCGACTCTCCAGTAGCTGAAGATTCGTCACACTTGACGGCGCTGCCTTGAATAAAGATGCCATCTACTGGTACGATATCCCCCGTGGCAAGATGCATGACATCCTCGACCATGACGTCGTTGATGGATATCTCTTGGGACTTCCCTGAACGAATAACATTGACCATACGATCATTGGTTCTCTTAGTGAGCCGGGTGAACTCGCTGCATATGCCAATCGTTGATCGTACCGACCAGCACAACAATACTGCCCGCTCCTGTTAGTGTTGTAAGTCTTGGCGTGACTGGAGCATTTACTTACACGATAGCAACAATAATTGCGACACCTTCAACCCACTCGACTCTGGGCTCCCCTTTTTTATGCTCGCCTCCAAAGGTTTGGCAAAGGCCTAGAGCTAGTGATATAATCGCCGCAATGGTCAAGAGAATGAGAACTTTGTCGTTATAGGTAGTCCAGGCAATCTCCAAGAGGGATTTTGTCTTCTTATCAGGAAGGCGATTGTCTCTGAAGATCTTTTTTCGGTCGCAAAAAATCCTAGTAGAGTTGGATTCTCAGGGGGAGGAATATGAACTGCTGCTTCAGCATTACTCTCTGGTATTACATCACCAGCCATCCCGTGTTTTGGTGTTCCTTTTGGCGCAACTTCGTGGAATGCGACCTCTCCAGCCACTGTGGACTCATCGGCGCTGAGGCCAGCATTGCGATCTGTATGCAGTCCCTTCTCTATACCATCAATTCTCCCAAGGGCATAAAAGGCGTTGAGGCTCTTGGGATTGAGCAACTTAGAAAGCTGGCCTGGGCTGAAGGCAAATTTGCTTTTCTCAGTTCTGAACATGTCTTCGGTGCCTGGGTCCGGAGTCAATGCATCTGAAGTGTCTAGTAGACTGGTTTCGGTGTGGCGACATGGTCGTTTTCGGGGTATTTGGCTTCCTGCGATATATGAGGAGCTGCCATCTTGACGATGGTGGTGAGTGTCGGAGCTTCAGGGCCTAGATAGATAATCGACTGACTCCTGAGAAAGCCTTGACAGCTTTTAAATAGGATAGTATAAAAACAGAACAAGAATGCCACGATCAAGAGGCATCCCTTTATGTTGTGAGTGAAGTTTGGTTCCAAAATCTCTGGAGAGGGGAAAGGCATGCAGGAAAAGCAAGTGACCGACTTAGACAATGACACAGACAGTAGCACTTGCCAATGATTAGCACTTTTTGTATAAGGCAGATTGTAATGAGACGGATGGGACATTGCTGAGCTCATATACTTAAGGTGAGGAGGTGTTTCTGTTGAACCGAATTATCTGTAATGTTAAGCTTGAGCTGTGGCATTCGCCAGGGGGCCAGCTATGTACTGCATGTGGCTTTTTCCACTCCGTATGGGCTATGTAAGATGTGTAAATCCTTCCATTCTTCTTGTGGTCTTGCACGATAATCAGCCAGATCATACAAAACCATCACCAGACCCTCGTAGTCCAGCAAGGCCTTCATGATATAGCGAAACACATTCAAGATGGAAGCTGAGGAATAAGGAAATTAGGAAGTGAGGCTGCGTAACTTAGGCACCCTTCAGATATGATGGGTCAGAGGATTTATGTCGCTTACACCTGGGCATATCTGCAACGTGGGCTAGGGAAGGAAAGAAAGCACAGGACCTTGATTCTAAATGACAAAAAGACTTAGGTAATATAGCCTGAGATTAGGATAACTTTTGCTGAGTTTATTTTTGACACCCCATATTAAGGTTTGCTGTTTTCTTGCCCCCCGAGGTTGGGCATATGTCCATTACCGTTTTACGTGAGGAAAGGTTGAAACAAGGCACCCTGCAGGGCATCAAGCTCGAAACATCTACCAATGAGAGGGCTCCGGCTCAAATAAGCTCGATCAGCAGGGGTACACCCTTGTTGTTTGTGTTCAGTATGCGCTAGGTAACTACGGAGTACCTAGGTACTAATAGTAACAGCTTGGCTCCCACGGAAATATCCCCAAGAGGACACAGGCGTGCTTGGGCAAATGTGATCATGTGTTGATATACAATCGAGGGAGCGTGATGAAACACAATTACAATGCATTAACCATGCATTTGTACTCAATCAACGCTGCATCTGTGTATAATCCTGTTATCCATGTTATACCCTGATATAGCCACATGCATGTGGCGCTGTTTGCTTTCAGCCACTCGCAGCCCCTCCCCCAAATTGACCCCTCCAAGCCAATTTCCAGCTTTCAACCTGCTTCGGTACCTGCCGAGCAGATTCCAAACCCTGCTCGTCTGCGACAACGTCCAGCGTCGGACTCAGACGCTTTCTCGAATCGAATTAACTCTCCTTTTGTTCCATCTCTTTTTTTCTTTTCTTTTTTCGTGATGCCTTCGCAGCCTTCGAACGCGGGTATTGTCACCGATGAGAGCAGTGGTGACCGAGAGATCCCGCAGTCTGTCCGCGCAGATGGCAGTACCCGCAAAGCTATCAAAATTCGTCCGGGATACCGCCCTCCCGAGGATGTCGAAGTCTACAAGAACCGCACTGCCGAGGCCTTTCGCGAGCGCGGTAAGAAGATTGGCATTCCAGGTGCCACGGGCTTGAAGGAAGAGAGCTCCGAACAGAACTCGGCTGCAAGCAACAAGAACGCCAAGCGTCGTGAGGCTCGAAAAAAGGCAAAGGCTGCAGAGGGTGATGCTCCAGCCACTGCGGAAGAGACAAAGCCTGAGCAAGTCGATCCCGAAGTTGAGCGCGAGAAAAAGGCCCGAAATCTTAAGAAGAAGTTGAAACAGGCTAAGGACCTCAAGAACAAGAAGGAAGGCGGTGAGGCTCTGCTCCCTGAGCAAATCGCAAAAGTGATCAAAATCAACGAACTCATTAGAGAGTTGGATGCGCTCGGTTTCGACGCCGAGGGTGAGCCTAAGAAGGCGGCCACTGACGACGAGGGCGAGAAGAAGGACTGAGACAGTTTATGCGACTTGGACTCAAAAATATCACTGCAATCCAAAGTGCTTTGAGCAGTTGCTGGTATATTCAGGGCTACGTTTCCGGGTAAACACTCTACTTCTCACCAAGACATTATAACCTCTGATGCCAAGTCGGATGACGAAGATCCATATTTTTGCGACCTATACCCAACTCAATATCACCAGAAGGCCGTCTCCAGCTATTTGAAAGATCGTTTAGCCAGGTTCCTGGTCCTTGCCATCACTTGGATGTACCTGGCCCTTCATTCTAAAATCGGCTCACCTTCTGCTCTTCCCGACACCCTTGTCCGTCTTCAGGACAGACGAGTAATAGGCACGATGCGCTATGCGCGCAATAGAAGCTTCAGGCTGGGTCGGGATGTACCAAAAATTGTTTTTCTGAGTAAATTAGACATCTAATGAGAGCTACGAAGTTCCTCGATATCCAATCATCTTTGAGCCTGGAACATCGGCCTCTATAGGAAATGCTGAAGGTCTTTGCACTCACAAATGCCGTGCTGGTGGTAAGTAATCTGATGTATAAGAACGTCTACCTGTATATGCGTTAATTTGTACCGTGTCTTTCTATATTTCGGTAACACATCTCCTTTCGTGTTTACCTTGTATGTTGCTGCTCATTCAAAGAGTAGTGATGATAACCACATGATGGTTTGTCGCATCGAACTTTGAGAAAGTACTATTGCATGATATACAGAAACCTAACCACGTCACATAGCAACGAACAAAATCAGCACTGCATTCACTTTGATGATCAATTGTAATATAAAAAATTCCAAATACAGCATCGTGGTCTCTAATCAGGTATCACTGTTTCGAGAACGGACTGAGTGATGCAGGGTAGGCAATAGAGCCCCGATAAAATAATCAAAGCACTTGTAGGGGTAGCCGCACGTAGTGACAGTTTAGGCTTACCAGTGGTCTGACTGAATGGTATTTTGATGGATATGCATTATAATCGAAACAAAAAAAAACACCTGGATGCATCCAATAGCAAACAAATCAAGATCCATCAAATTCTGTTCATTCTCACACCATAAATATCCAGAGATAGAGCCACGCATTGCCTCGTTTTTCTTCAACTGCCTCAGGTCCCTTCCATAATGAGATACCTGGACGGGAGCTTTGCGCGTAGCATATGCCGAGATTCTGCCGGTGCAGCTCGAGCCCGCTAGTGGAAGGCTCCAGCTGGTGAGGTAAGCTCTCTATCTCCCATGAGCAACCACTATCACCATCCAATACAAACACCTTTCCGTCAACATAAACGAGCTTTCGATACCCGACAGACAACGCCCAGGACCGACGAATTGTCAAGAAAAGAAGAAATATTAACAGTATACAACTCACGAAACTAGGATCGGAATAAAGGTATTCACAATGTCTGCTGAAGACGAGCGTCAGGCTGCCCTTAACTCCTATCGCACGAAACTCATGGAGTCGCGAGAATGGGAGGCAAAGCTCAAGAATCTGCGCTTAGAGATCAAGGACATGCAGCGAGAGTTTGACAAGACCGAGGACAACATCAAGGCGCTACAGAGTGTGGGACAGATCATCGGCGAGGTACTGAAACAGCTTGATGACGAACGATGTGAGGGCGAACAACATGTGAACTCGTACAAGATGGACGGATACTAACGGTTATACTCGCAGTTATCGTCAAGGCTTCATCGGGGCCACGATATGTTGTCGGATGCAGATCAAAGGTCGACAAGGTCAAGCTCAAGCAAGGTACCCGTGTTGCCCTCGACATGACGACACTCACCATCATGCGAATGCTACCCCGCGAAGTCGATCCCTTGGTGTACAACATGTCTCTGGAGGACCCAGGGCAAGTCAGCTTTGCTGGTATCGGTGGATTGAACGATCAGATTCGAGAGCTCAGAGAAGTCATTGAGCTCCCCCTCAAGAATCCTGAACTGTTCCTCCGAGTAGGCATCAAACCTCCCAAGGGTGTCCTGCTATATGGCCCTCCCGGAACTGGAAAAACTCTACTGGCACGAGCAGTTGCTAGCAGTCTAGAGACCAACTTCTTGAAGGGTATGGGCCACGCGCTGATCTTATTCTACTCACGGTATCACTGACAGCAAACTAGTTGTTTCTTCCGCTATTGTCGATAAATACATTGGAGAATCTGCAAGACTGATCCGCGAGATGTTTGGCTATGCCAAGGAGCATGAGCCTTGCATCATTTTCATGGACGAAATTGATGCCATTGGTGGCCGTCGTTTCTCCGAGGGCACCAGTGCTGACCGTGAAATTCAACGAACCCTCATGGAGTTGCTCAACCAGCTGGACGGTTTCGACTATCTGGGCAAGACCAAGATCATCATGGCAACCAACCGACCTGACACATTGGACCCTGCACTTCTTCGTGCTGGCCGACTGGACCGAAAGATCGAAATTCCTCTGCCCAATGAGGTCGGACGCCTCGAGATTCTCAAGATTCACTCACAAAGCGTGGTAGTCGATGGAGACCTTGATTTCGAAAGCGTGGTGAAGATGAGTGACGGGCTCAACGGTGCTGATTTGCGAAACGTGGTTACTGAAGCGTAAGTTTCCATCCCCACGCAGTAAAGGAGAAGAAGTTGGGCTTAATGAATCTGACATGCATACAGCGGTCTATTTGCTATCAAGGACTACCGAGACTCGATCAATCAGGACGATTTCAACAAGGCTGTTCGCAAGGTCGCGGAATCCAAGAAGTTGGAGGGCAAGCTTGAGTACCAGAAGCTGTAAGCGGCGGGAGGGTGTGCCATTCCAGACCAAGGTGGATAGATATAACAGCGGAAAGGGGCATCGAAACCTAAGGATGATGGAAGTTGATGGACCGAGCGTTGCTAGGTAATCCGTGTAAGGCTGTACAATATAGTCAGGGCAAACAGCGATAAATTAGCTCAGCCCTATAAGTAGGAATGTACATGGCGTCCTGGAAAAGCAGGAAAGTTTCTTGCGGCTACCACCATCGTGTTTCACGAGGGTGAGATTCATACGTATGCCAATGCCTGCAACCTGAGTAGCCAGATCCTTTGCCATGAGTTGTGTCGCAAGGCGTTGATACAATTGGTGAGAGGCTAGTGATGCCATGAAACCACCTTCTTGACTCGCAAGGCTGATTCTCCTGAGTGAGACTGTCGGTCGGCCATAGTAAGCTCAGGAGGAGTAAGATTACGAAATTATGCAAGACGAGCATGAGATATGTTATACCAGTAGTAGCAGTAAGCAAGTAGTCAAGATGAACGGCTGAAGTCAGGTCGTGTCAAGAACAGCAGGATAAGGGAGCTTATGGCACCTTGGAGTTTGGGGCTGAAGGGCATTTTCAGGTTGGCGTTTTTGGCTCTACAAAAGGCGACTTTTTTCTGATAGTGTGCTATAGATTTTACTATAGATTTGTAAATGTCAACTGTCTTTTCCCTTGGGTTGTTAGTGCTGAAGAAAGGTCAGATAGACGATTGGTGCAAAAGGATTCCTTCTCACATACATAAACAAACAACCACAGCAACGGCACTCTGGCCAGGGCTAACCTTAAACAAGCACCATCCTTTAATAATGACGGTGGGAACTTGCCCTGCTCAGCGGGGACGCTTTTAGGCCAACGTGGCTGATGTCAGAGAGCTGGATGGTCTATTCCTGCAGCTCACCCTTGAAGGCGAGCAAGCGTATCCGTATTCTCTGTAGAGCCCCAAGCCTGAGGTTAACGGCAAGGCTAAATTGGAGAGAGGCATGGAGTTGATATCTTTAACATGGGGGTCTCAGTTTTGGGAGACGATGACGTATAAGGAATAACGAGATGGATGCTAACAATAGCATCTACCTAAGGTCTGGAACTAACTTAGTTAGTCGGCAGCTCAACCGACGACGGAAAGCGAATCAGAGAAGACCGAAAACAAGATTGATAGGAATGAATGCTACGGAGAAAAACATGGGCTAGAATGCATCGAGAAGAAGAAAAAAAATAAGCCAAGAAGCGCGCCTGCACTTGAGATGGGAAACAACGCTGAGCGGAACGGAATAGGCGCTAGTTAGAACGGGTTGCTATTCTTAGTGAGATTGGGGTTTTTTTTTTTTTTATTAGTTGGGGCGATTGAGGCTGTGAAATCTTAATACTTGTACCAGTACTCTGTATGTGAACTGAAGCGAACTGATTCAACTTCGAATCGACACAGGCACAAACAAACACAAGGTATTGGGTGAGAGACCCACGACCTAGGGACGATCCATCTGATGCTAAGGCCATCAATGCATCACTGTCCAGGTACCCATGGATACAGAGCCCCCCCAAAGAAAGTCAGTGTCCAGCTATGTACCTGTTGTCGTAGGGGGGTATTCTCTTAAGTACTGTATCTGTTGATCTTCAATTGCATAGACGTCATATGTTTTAGAATCATAACGGTGGGAAGTAGCACAAGCTTCAGGATTAAGGAAGAAGAAAAAAACAACGGGCGAATTCAGGGGCACGCATTGCATACCTGCATATGTACAGTATGCACACCTCCACAGGAAGAGATGCAGGGATCTCCCAATGCCGACTGGTAGCTTCCGCAGGCCAACACTGACCGAGTGACTGTGAGGGAATCTCTGAGACCTTGGCTACCTTAGGTACCTTAGGCGGGGAGTCAATACGAACGAACAAAGGCGCGAGTGGGGGAGACATTTCTCGTATGGAGGCGCAGATCTCTCGCTTGACGATAACGCTGCCGTTTATCTTTCTGGTCTCTGAGTGGTAGAGTGTAGAACGAGTTGAAACGAGCTGCAAGCTTCCGCTCTTCTGTTTGGTGTTGACAAGGCTCGGGCTAGTCGGGAACCCCGTGAGGCTGGTTTTTAGGATACCTGGGTCTAGGTGAGGGTGGAGGGGGAGGAGTGGCGGATGACGATGTTTGTGGTGGGTTCTGCAGATATGATAAGTGACAAACAACCAAGTCAATGCATGCAGATGGTAACATCAGAAAGGATCGTGGTTCGACGTAAAAAGAGTGCGGTGAAAGAGGGACCTCTAATTACTAGTAACTTCCCGCACTCGGTGCAAGACACAAAGTTCATAATCAGATTAGCTTTGTAGATCAGGAACTTGCCTGTGAGAGGTCACCATAATGGGATCGTGAGATTATTGTTAGTCACTTCCATACATCTTGGGTACATCTACCTGTACATGCGGCTCGGCGAGATGCGTTGCCATGACCAAGGTAGAGAGGTAGACGGGACCTAAGCTTCACGATCTAACTTGAACTGTGACAGACCTGGAGTTGCACCAGGGTGTTCAGGCACCGCCTTCCAGGCCCTGGAATTATCAAAGCGCGGGCTAGATCCAGAGAGGCAAACAGCAATCTGTATTCTTAGAAATTCGATACGTAGTTGTCGCAGATTATTACGAGTCTGAGCGTAAAGCATTGGAAAGCGGGATCAGAGGCGGACGAAGGCTATGAAGAAGCCTTGTTGGTGTGGTTTTTGGTCTTGGACCCTTATGCAATCATTAGCCACGGCTGACAATGGCTTCCATTCTGTTCCAGCTAACGTCTCAACAGCCGCGAGCTACTGCCACGCCCACGATAACAGATGCCGTGTAACAGGATCAATTGGTCATCTGTTGGTTCAGCTGTATGACGATGGCCAGTCCTCAACTGTCCAGCACCTTAGGCCAAGGCAAGGTACCTACTGTAGTCAGTCAGCTCAAAACGCCTGATGGTGGTGTATCCCTGAACCATCTCAAACTGTGAACCGCCCCTCACAGTTCAGGGTCAGTTGCTATGGAGGAGAGTGGTTGTTGTCGATATGTATGAGTTGCAAGCATTCTCATGATATTCCTCTGTTACCGCTCCCTTGCTTTGTCTCGCCCACTTCCCGCCAGTTCGTTCGTTTCTCAACCTCTCTGTAAATAGACCGGCGAGCAGATAAAAATACCTACCTACCTGGAGGCCAGACCAGACCAAACCAAACCAAAAACATGGAATATCTCACCCCTGTCTGTGCCCTGTCGAAAATACCCCCGCTACTGTCATCCTCAACCCCACTCTGCCCACCAAGACAGCAAGCTGCCTGCATGCATGCATGGAGAGCAAAAGCGAGTGTCAGAGAGCCCGACCTTGCTGAGTTGTAGGTCACTTTTGAGTGAGAACCATAGCGACGCATACCTACTACCTAAGGTACCTAAGTATTAGGGAGCTTACCAGCCTCCATCCAATGCTCACCTCACTGAGGGTGCGGGCCAGAGACTCCACACCATGAGAAGCTGGGACCATCCTCTACGGAGACCGCTCTGCCCGCCTTTGTCCTTTCGCCTTCACCCAATGTTGCAAGACAAGTCAAAGTTGCTGAAGCTCAAACGACTACATATACAACCATCTCCTCCTCCCTCCTCACCTTTCTTGGTCTGCTCTTCTCTCCTCTTTCTCCTCCCTCATCTACACCTTATTGCTTCTTGATACCCCGTCCTCAAAACTCTTCCGCCTGTTTCCTCTCTCTCTTATTCTCCCCCACACATATCCGCTCGCTATCAGCTCTGCTCTCCTCTCACCGACCGTCTCGTCTCTAAACGACCCCATTGTCCACGTTTTTCCATCACAAAGAGCTCAGTCAACATGTGGTAAGGAAGCTTCCTCTTCCTCGTCGCCGTCACCGCCTTTGTTACCGCCCAGCCTTTTCGCCTGCCCCGCCAGCCACCGAGCTTCCACCGATTCTTTGCTTGCGACCGACGCAGGCTAAGATGGTATGGATGTTTATGGTTCAAGGCGAAGGACAGGAGACAAACGCTGGGCCTCAAAAGAAGGAATTCCGCGGCTCAATTGGTGGAATAAAATAACAATAGCTAACCATTACGATCAGTGGTATTTTCGGATACATCAACTACCTGGTGGAGAAGGACCGCAAGTTCATCATCGACACTCTTGTCAACGGTCAGTAATTGCTTATCCCATGTTCACAAGCACAAGCACAATCATAATCATGGGCTGTGCCCATGTTTTCCCCCTCCTCAGTTGCCCCTCACCACCCCTTTCATCAGCCATGCCCCGCCCCGCCATGCACTGGTGAGACGCGGGATCAGCGTCCAGATTCGTGTTGCTGACACAGCCTTTTGCAAACAGGCCTGTCCCGTCTCGAGTACCGTGGATATGACTCTGCTGGTCTAGCCATCGACGGCGACAAGAAGAACGAGGTTCTCGCTTTCAAGGAGGTTGGCAAGGTCGCCAAGCTCCGAAAGCTTATTGACGAGTCCGACCTCGACCTCGAGAAGATCTTTGATTCACATGCCGGCATTGCCCACACCCGATGGGCTACTCACGGTCCTCCTTCCACCATCAACTGCCACCCCCACCGGTACGTTTGAGATATTCCGAAATTCCCAATCCGACTGCTTATTTATCTGCCGTTCCATTTGGAGGATGCGAAGACCAGTTCTGGATTGGGAGAGTGATTTTGAACACTGTGTGCTAACTACAAACCCCTGAATGCAGATCTGACGTTAACTGGGAGTTCACCGTTGTCCACAATGGTATCATCACCAACTACAAGGAGTTGAAGACTCTTCTCCAGGCCAAGGGCTTCAAGTTCGAGACCGAGACCGACACTGAGTGCATCGCAAAGCTCACCAAGTACATCCACGACCAGCACCCCTCCATTGGCTTCACCGACCTTGCCAAGGCCGTCATCCAGGAGCTCGAGGGTGCTTATGGTCTTCTCATCAAGTCCGTCCACTACCCCCATGAGGTTATCGCCGCCCGAAAGGGTTCTCCTCTCGTCATCGGTGTCAAGACCGAGCGTCGCATGAAGGTTGACTTTGTCGATGTCGAGTATTCTGACGAGAACGCTGCCCTCCCCGCCGAGGCCGCTTCCCAGAATGTTGCCATCAAGAAGAACGACCTTCTGTCTCCCGACGCTGGTCTTCTCGGTGCCGCCGACAAGTCTCTCCTCCATCGATCTCAGTCTCGTGCTTTCATGACTGATGATGGCATGCCCATGCCCACTGAGTTCTTCCTCTCCTCCGACCCTTCGGCCATTGTCGAGCACACCAAGAAGGTCATGTACCTTGAGGACGACGACATTGCCCACATCCATGAGGGCTCCCTCAACATCCACCGCCTCAAGAAGGCCGATGGCAGCTCCAACGTCCGAACCATCCAGACTCTTGAGCTCGAGCTCCAGGAGATCATGAAGGGCAAGTTCGACCACTTCATGCAGAAGGAGATTTTCGAGCAGCCCGAGTCCGTCGTCAACACCATGCGTGGTCGTCTCGATATTGCCAACAAGACCGTCACCCTTGGCGGTCTCCGCTCTTACATCTCCACCATTCGCCGATGCCGCCGCATCATCTTCATTGCCTGCGGTACTTCTTACCACTCTTGCATGGCTGTCCGTGGTGTCTTTGAGGAGCTTGCTGAGATCCCCATCGCCGTTGAGCTGGCTTCCGATTTCCTCGACCGACAGGCCCCTGTCTTCCGTGACGACACCTGCGTCTTTGTCTCCCAGTCTGGTGAGACTGCCGACTCCCTCATGGCTCTCCGCTACTGCTTGGAGCGCGGTGCCCTGACTGTCGGTATCGTCAACGTTGTCGGCTCCTCCATTTCTCTCCTCACACACTGTGGTGTCCACATCAACGCCGGTCCTGAGATCGGTGTCGCCTCCACCAAGGCTTATACCTCTCAGTTCATCGCCATGGTCATGTTTGCTCTGTCTCTGAGCGAGGATCGTGCTTCCAAGAAGGCTCGCCGCGAGGAGATCATGGAGGGTCTCTCCAACGTCTCTGCCCAGATCAAGTCCATCCTCGAGCTTGACTCTTCCATCAAGAAGCTTTGCGAGAACTTCAAGAACCAGAAGTCTCTCCTCCTTCTCGGACGTGGCAGCCAGTTCTCCACTGCTCTTGAGGGTGCCCTCAAGATTAAGGAAATCTCCTACCTTCACTGCGAGGCCGTCATGTCCGGTGAGCTGAAGCACGGTGTCCTGGCTCTGGTTGACGAGAACCTCCCCATCATCATGATCCTCACCCGTGACGATCTGTTTAAGAAGTCACTCAACGCCTATCAGCAGGTTATTGCTCGCGGTGGTAAGCCCATCGTTATCTGCAACCCCTCTGATGAGGAGTTCAAGTCTTCTGAAGCCGAGAAGATCGAGATCCCCAAGACGGTCGACGTTCTCCAGGGTCTCCTCAACGTTATCCCTCTCCAGCTCATTGCCTACTGGCTTGCCGTTCTTGAGGGTCTCAACGTTGATTTCCCTCGTAACTTGGCCAAGTCGGTCACTGTCGAGTAAGCTCGTTACTGTTTTTTTTTGACTGATGGTCGATGTACAGTATGAGTTTGGCGGCTGCTTGGGTTCCTCTTCGCTACTGGCGAGAGGCTTATGATGAAATTTGGAGTTGGGTTTTGGACTGCACTGGCTTGCAAATGAACATGTTGGTCAAGCATTTTGTGTTTTGTCTACCTGGATAGCATGGAACAAAGTGTTTGGCAAAAATAAATGAATAAATGGGAGGCCAGGGACCAGGCTGGTCGTGGTCAGTATTAGATGGTAACCCTCGAGAAGAGGCTGAATAGGCATGTCGGCTTATCTACGATACAATAGTTCTAGGCAACGTAATCACGAATAGCAAGTCTTGCAAATTGAACATAAAATTGACATTCAAAGACTGAATGCTGCTGCTACTCTGCATTTGACCGTGCAGTAAACTCAACTATCGTTTGCCACAGAGCTTGATGTTTCAAATTTCCGGCCTCCCTACAGGTTTAGACGTAACGGGCACAAGACGAGACACTGAGCCTTTGCCTTCGACCTCTGACTTATAACTTTCTTGAAAAGTAACTCTCATATACAGCATCGACTCATTAGAGCTCGAGACATTGAGGGTCCTATGATGTGTGGCTCCGTGTGGCCTCCTTGGTAAGGTCATACAAATGAAATTTGAAAAAAGCTTCACACCTAACATAAATGCAAGGTATAGATATTAAAGCACACTCTCGAATGATGAGATGTGATATGTTCTTACAACTCTACCGTTTCCCCTGTCTTGAGCTGTTCCCAGGCTATTGGATGAGAGGGAGAGGAAGGAATTTCATCGATGGCTTATAGAAGTTCACTGCACATTGTCTAGTATCATCATCATGATTGCTCCAGCTGAATCTTGTCTAAAGTAACAGCAATCAAGCCGGGTTGCCTTGTATCTTGTGCAACCTCACTAGGGAGTTGATTAAAAATGTGACTGGCTTTCGTCACTCGGTCCTCCCATTTCAGCACCTGCTACGGGATATTCTAGACAGTTTGAGTACCATATCCGCGAATTCTCTCGGCAAAGGCCCAGCTCTGAGCCTCGAGCTGCAGACCATCGGTGAGCTCCACTCCTTCCTTTGTGACGACAGCCATCGAGTAAGAGTCCAAACTACGGGCATCGCGGTAGTATAGAACCTTCATACATTCCTTGATGATCTTGATAGCCTCCTCCTTCTCCAAGTTCTGTGCGGTCTCCTCGTCGGGGACATGACGACGCATGATAGGCTGGGCTAGCATGGAACCGAAGCCCGTAGCCAGACTAGGGGCACTGTAGGTACTGCCGAGTAGGTCGGCAGCGGCAAGGAATGGCTTGTCATCGTCGTCGAGGCCAGCAACAAGGAGATGGTTCCACAGGGGGTCGAACTTGGAGCGTCGGCGGTAAAGCAGCTTGGCGAGGTAGCGGTGGAGGTTTGCGGCATTGAGACGGGGAGCGTCGGGGGATGTGTAGGCCTCGTCGAGGGAGAGGTCGATGAGATGGCGGTCGAGATACTGCATGTCGGAAATGTCGCCGCTGAAGCCAACGACCGAGGACTCGGCGAAGGAGCGGAGTCGCTTGACATCGGTGAATCGGGCCAGAGAGCCATATGACGCTGGGAAGGATTAGCTTCTATTCAGGTATCGGCGCTGATACAACGGACCTAGGTTATCAGCAGCCATGACAACTCCATCCTTGAACTTGACGGCGATGACGGAGGTACCAGTGACGATGGGCTGTTGGGTGTTTTGCTTGGGGCCATTATCGGTCATGAAAGAGGCATCGTAGGCACCGTAAACATCGTCTCTAGGCTATTGAGGGTCAGCTAACTGTAATTGGCCATGCTTAAAGGTGTAATATATGGAAGCACATACACGACCCCAAGCTTGCGGACGGTGATCCATGGTCTATGTAGTCGAATGAATTGGGAAGTGAGAAATGTCGCAGGTCTTTGGGTTACTCTGGTTCAAGGAAATAAGACCGTCGGTATTTGTAGAGTACAGTTTTCGTCACCTTCAGTGTTGATGAGTTGATGATGGAGTTGAAAGAGCTAATGTTGGTTAGTCCAGCCTTGCTTGACTTGACCTCACTCACTGTCGCGTCCAACGGCAGCCTGCGACCAGGGGATGAGTTGAATGTGGAGGGGTGTTACATAAGCCAACTCTTGGGTGATGATTGGTGCAACTGGCAAGCTGCAAGAGCTGTAGCTCGGAAAGTAGAGAGTACTTAGCGAGCTAGCTATAACGCATGCGGTTCAAACGTACCACTACCTTGGTACTCAAGGGAGCTCTCGCAAGAAGTTGAGCCCACTCTCGCACCTGCCCACCTGCCCACCTTCCATGGCCGGCACTGGAATTAGAAACTGCCCGCCCGCAAAGCGCAAAACATGAGGTAGGCACTGTCTGTCTACCTTAGGTCAACACCATCAGCCTCATCTCGACTAGGCCAATTCCTCACCGTATACAAACTCAGCCTTGCAGTTCATCGTCGCCGCCACTGTAAATCGGTTCGCTCAGATCGATTCTCTCCAAATCAACCGTAACAAATACCAAAATGCTCACTTCCGTGGGCCGGGCCGCCGTCCATCGCGCTCAGACAGCCCGCCTTTCTGCTTCCGCTCCCTCTGCCGCTCAATTGCTCTGTCGCCAGTCGGCCATAAAGATTGCGCTCCCCATCCGAAGCTTCACCGTCTCAGCATGGTCCCCCTCTCCTGCCTCCGGCGATAAGGTCGCCAAGAAGACGACGACGACCACCACTAAGAAGGCTACCCTCACCACCAAATCCAAGTCTAAGGCGACTGATAGCAAGTCCAAGTCCCAGACTAAGGCGAAGCCTAACCCCAAGACTACTGCGCCAAAGCCCAAGAAGGCCAAGAAAGAGGTTGATCCAGAGAAGGCCAAGAAGCTCGAAATCCGGGAGCTCAAGAAATGGGCGCTCAAAGACAAGCTGGCTATGCTTCCAGCCAGCACTTGGACCCTTTTCACGTCCGAGAACCAAGGGAACCTCTCAGGAACTGGTGGAATCACCCAGCAGATGACTGAGCTGTCTGAGAAGTTCCGTCAACTGACCGAATCCGAGCAACAAGTGCGTCACGCCCTTTTCTCCCCCCTTTACTGAACGAGCTAACACAAAGTTTGAAGGAGCTCCATCGCAGGGCCGTTGCCAACCGCCAGAAGAATCTCGCGACTTATAAAGCTTGGGTTGAGACTCATGAGCCGGCGCGCATTTACTTGGCTAACAAAGCCCGCCGCCGCCTCGCTTTCCTAACTGGCAAGCCTGTCAAGCCAATCTCAGATGAGCGTCTGCCCCTGCGTCCTACAGGCTCTTATTCCCTCTACCTTATCGACAACTGGAACAAAAGCCATGCTGAGAGTAACCAGACCAAGTTCAAAGAAATTGGCGAGTCCTGGAAGGACGTGACCCCTACTGAGAAGGCCCTATATGAGCAGCGTGCCGCTGATTCATCTGTCAAGTACAAGGCCGAGATTGAGAAGCTTGACGCGCGCGCAAAGGTCATCCAAGAAACTGGACTTGCCTAGAGAACCGATTATGAGGGGCTTCCACTTAGATTAGAGAGAAATTCTATGTACAAAGGACTGTTTCGTGAGTGATCGCTGTTGTGCAAGTATAGGAATCCAAGGTGTTTATGATCTATTTATGGTATGGTACTGATCATAAAGGGCTGGGCAGGTCAAGGGAATGGTAACGGGGACTTTGTCTGGTCTGGTTTGTCTATTTTTGTTCTTGTTTGTGTTTGTACTGGATCGTGGAGGGTACGACGGCTCTGGTTAAGACATGACATACCCCGAACTCAGCTGAGCTGGTAGTCACTTGGAAATAGTTAATAATCAAGGGCTCGTGCAACGTGCGTTTCGTCTATTTATGTCGCCTTATAACGTCGAAGGACCAAGCTTTGCAGCTCTATCTAATTGCGATGATTGATGGCAACCCTTATCTACACCAAAGAAGCAGGAAAAAGAACCGACAAACGCCTCGCTTATGATACGAATATCCAAAACTCCCATAATGCCAAGTCGAGTGAAATATCCAAACTGAAATATGGTGCGAACAGTCCTCTGACTTATCCCTGCTTCTCATAAGGCGGGATTTCCAGAGCAACTTCACCATCTGCTCCATACCACTTCGCACCACTTGTCTTGACCTGTCTTCCACTTGCAAGATACAAAAGCAAGTAAGTATGTTTCGCGACATGGCCCCAGCAATACAGGCGTAACCAGTCGTGGGTTTTGTCTCTACGGCACCAGGTTCCCCAACCCGCCAAACCACTCTTGAGATAATTAGCGAGGAAAACCCAAGTATCAAAGCGGACATCTGGGTCCCAGCCACTGCAGTTGATAAGCCAGTATCCTCGTTCGAACGCTTCGATATCGCGGTTTGTCGTCGGACGATATCTCGACGACAGATCGCGGGCGAGTTTCGCGAGCTTCTCAGATATCAGGTCTGCAGGATCAATGTCGTCAACACCCACGGGTGGCGATGGTGGCCGGATTTCCAAGCTATTGCTGACTTGGTCCCCCTGCGAGTTTCTCGTTGATAGAGCTGGCCCTGTATCGCTAGAGCTTCTGACAAGATCACCATGCTCCAAGTGTCCAATCTTGGATCGTTTTGTTAGTGGGGGTTCCGACCCTGCACGAGGGGATAGAGCTGGTGAGTGGCTGCTAACCACACTGCCAGAAACATGAGTTATATTCGGGGCCAAATGCTCGAAGGCTATCACCTCTGTATTCGCCGAGGGTATGGGAACCACTGCTGCTTTGTCTGCTTGTGGTGTCGTAGGTACGATATCTGTGATTTCAGAGGCCCCGAGAGGCCAAGTTTCTTCTTGACTGTGAGGTGGTAGGGAGGAGGGAATTTCAACAACGTGTCCAAACTCTGGTACCGGAGGACGCTTCTTATGCGCAGTTGGCGATGAATATGGTTCCTGCGATGACTGAGTTCTTCGGACGTAGCTCTGTAGTATACGTGACGGTGAAACGTCCAAGAGCGCAGCATCTGGCATGGGATACGAGTCACTGATTTGACTCGCAGGCGCACACCAGGAGTTGATTGACCCGAAACCAGTATGGCCTGGTGAGGGGATCGCACCCCGAGCCAATGCCTCACGCTGTAGACATGGTGATGATCGATTGTCTATAGCTCCTTCGAAACTTAGATCCTGGGATGTGATCTCAAATGATCGTCCAAACGAAGTTGTTACCCTGGTCTGACTTGGCGATGGCGCTCCTTGGTATCCTTCTGGCACACGCTGTTGTTCCTCAACTGTCTCCGATTCTATCACGGGTAGTTGCGTGCGCCCGTGAGGCTCAAAGGCTAGATAAGCTTGGGCAAGCTGTCGATATGAAACATCATCGGTTGCTCGACTTGGTGCTGTGATGTGGACAAGAATCTCTACCCCGTCCGAGCTGTTCCTTGCCATGATTTGAATGCCAATAAAGCATGTCGACTGCTTCTCGCCCAAAAACACTGTTTCCCAAGAGAAGAGGAGTAATCGTGCTGAAGAGAAGAGGAAATGTTGCTCCCAAGGTCGATATTGGATGTTGTTTATATCCAAAGGGGTCCAAAATAGCAAGTAAAAGAAAGCACGAGCCAGGTGAGACAAGGGTGAAGGTATATGGGATGAAGTTGTAGGTGGGCAAAAAGAGAACAGGAAACAAGAAGAGTGCTTATGGTATTCCTGAGGAATTAGGAAAGGCGGGAGAGTAAAGAGAGAGAGGGAGGAGAAGTGAAGTCTCGTGACACACGATATCGATTCACGCCGTACAAAGACGTCCAGAGGTAACTAAGTTGATGAAGCCGCTGAAGATATAAGGAGCGGATCCACTGATTGGTTGCCACAGGAGGCATCTAAGGTTGTGGAGGTGCTACAACCCCCACCATATTCCCATTAGCCTAAGATATCAGCCACACAGAAGAGGACCCCTGCTCTCACCACCAAATTAGCTCTACCTATCCCTACAGTGGCCGTACCCCAGGGTATTATCAACCTACCTATACCTAGAAACTCTCTCTGGCTTACCCTTCCCACCTCGGGCGACTCCTACTGCTACCGCACTCTCACAACATATGCAGGCAGAGCAGATACACACCACTGACGATGGCTGAAAAGACGAAATCTAGAGGTCCTCTCGGGAGAGTCGTCGTCATTGGCGGCAATGGCTTTCTAGGCCATCACATTGTCAACCAGGCCCTTGAGCAATGGACAACCACTGCCACTATCGGCGTCGACCTACGATGCGAGCGCAATCGCAATCCCAACGCCGAGTACCGAGAATGCGACATCACCGACCCTGAGAGGCTTCTATCTCTATTCGAGGAGCTCAAGCCCGACGTTGTCATCCACACAGCCTCTCCTGTTGCTGTCAACCCCAATATCGGTCATGATGTGTTCAAGAAGGTCAACGTCGATGGTACACAGGCTGTTGTCGACGCCTGCCAAAAGACGGGTGTCAAGGTTCTTGTGTACACAAGCTCTGCCAGTGTCATCAGCGACAACGTCACTGATCTGCTCAACGCTGACGAGAGGTGGCCTTTGATTCGCGGGGAGGCGCAGACTGAGTATTATTCAGAGACCAAGGTTTGCTCACGCCACACTCAGATCGTTCCAGACTGTCTGGCTAACAAGGCACTACCCGCAGGCACAAGCAGAAGAGATCGTCCTCAAAGCCAACCGCCAGGAGGGCTGCAAGCTTCTCACGACTTCCATCCGTCCCGCCGGTATCTTTGGCGAAGGCGACGTCCAGACTCTCGCAGGCATTCTCAACGCCTACAAGCGCGGCAAGCACACAATTCAAGTCGGCGCCAACGAGAACCTCTTCGACTTCACCTATGTCGGCAACGTCGCCCATGCCCACCTCCTCGCTGCACAGCTCCTCCTCGCCACCGCTGCCTCTCCCACCATCCCCCTTGATCATGAGCGGGTCGACGGCGAGGCTTTCTTCATCACAAACGACACACCCGTTTACTTCTGGGACTTTGCCCGTGCCATCTGGCGTGCCGCCGGCTATGATAAGGGTACAGAAGGCAATTGGGGTCTCAACCGCGAGGTCGGCATCGCCATCGGCTATGTCAGTGAGGTTCTCGCCAACATTCTCGGAAAGACCCCCACACTCACTCGCAAGTCTATCATCATGAGCTGCATGACCCGCTACTACAACATCAACAAGGCCAAGCGTGCTCTGCGCTACCAGCCTGTCTGGTCCTTGAAGGAGGGCATCGATCGTGGCGTGAACTGGTTCCTCGAGCAGGACAAGGCGGCTGCTGCCGCTGCCGCTGCCAAGGCGTAATCTTACTAGTAATGAGAGAAATGAATAGGAGGGTGCTCCTATCTAAAGGAAGAGACAGAGAGGCGAATGTGGTAAAAACTTCATATCCGGCCACGAACAGCATATTTCGGCCTAAATATTCAATATGAGACATCTTTAATTATATATCGTTTAGTCTACGAAGATTAGCTTCAAGTACATTTTCAGTCTCGCCCAACGAGACACACCAGCGTGACATTGTTCAAAGTAGCCTAACGTTCGTTGGAATGTAGTGTCTTATAATATAGCGCCGGATTCCATGATTTGAACAGAATTATTCTAGCTGTATCTAAGCAGATAAGACCAAGGTCCAGTCGTTCAATCGTCAGTATCCATACGGAACATAATCTATTGCTCCTATCTCGCTTGTCATCACTTAAATGCGTGACCCAGATCCCATCTGATCCCAGAATGAAGCCAACATAAACTAAGGTAGTTTGCATCCTCATATCTGACCCAGCACACATGCATGCATTTTTTTTATTTTGCACGAGGAGTCAATGACCCTCTTCATCTTGATCTCGCCTCGCCTTGCCCGGTCTCAACACTCCAATGGGAATCAACCCGCTAACATGGTTTACTCCATCCAACTCAGGTATAGAAGAAGATAGAAAGAGCACCGTAGATAGAAAGAAGGGGAAAAAAAATAACACCCTTTCTTGGAACCCCCTTTTGTTTCGTAAGAAAAGAGGTATAGGCCTCCAGCCCCTCCCCTGCCCAAAGAACAAACACTAAACCCAAGAGAAGATGGCATTGGCAGACATGTATGTCTCATGCTATTTAGGTGATGTGAGCTCGAAGAGAACATGGCATGAAGTTGAGTGTCGAGAAGGGAATAGTGATAGGAGCGAGATCATCATCTCAGTTTCCTAGAAGAAAGAACAAGACAACTACCAGGTTTGTCGTGTCGTGTGGTGTAGAAAACGAGGAATGCCAAGGGTTTTGTGATTGGTAAAATGCTCTTTTCCTGTTTGTTCGACAGTTGTATGCACTGATATAGGTAGCATATATAAGCCTGAGGAAGAAGCGAAGAGGAACGCCGTCGACTATGCAAATAACTCTCTACTCCCAAATCATACCTCCTGAACTGCATGTAGAATAACGAAACGAAGCTTGACGCTGGGCGTTTCCGGGCCCAGGTGTAATCAAGAATATCATTGTGAAAGACAAGTATCATGAGTTGCCGGACACACCAAGTCCGCTGCCTTGACGTCCCATACCAGAGTTACGCCATTCTCGCCTCCTGCTGTGCTCGGCGCTATCGAGCTGACTGTCCGACTGGTTGAACTGGTTGACCCCATAAGGCGAAGCATTGCCCAGATCGTTTCGTCCTCGGAACCGCGCCGGGGGAGTTCCATGCCCATTGTTGGGGTTAGGCATTGAAGGGTCTTGTATCGTGCGAACAGTGGCTTCACCCTGCCAAACTGCTGGGTCAGTTTCTACTCGCCGAGCTGGTGGTCGGGTGGAGTTATCCTGACGGTTGTAGACCTCGTTCACATCAGCAATAGAAATCTGTCCCCGTCGGTCTTGGAATCGCTTCAGAATATCCTTCGTCGTGAGGTCTCCACTGTTGGTAAAGATATAAGGGTCGTTCATGAGGCCAAGGATCTCATCGGGAACCTAGAAAAGGTCAACATAATGGCCACAGCCCTAAAGAAGGCCGATTCTTACCTGGCACATTTCCTCGATATGTGTAATCATCATTTCCACGGCGTCAATAACGTACATAGCCTCGCTATCTAATGCAGGTGCCCTGTTGGGGTTTGTTAGGATATTGGGCGCAATGACAGTGGCAAGATTTCTCGTATCCATCTTAGAACCAAGGTCTTCATCCAGCTGGTGAAACGTTCCAGCCCATTTCAAGAAACTGAACAGAATCTCAAGGCAGTCTCGGTGGCTTTTTGGTAGGAGACAGCAGGTCAAGTGCAGGCACCGCTTTCTCTTCTCAGGGTCCGAAATCTTGGCTGCACTGATCCATAGCCTGTATAACTTGTGAGTCATGAGCGGATCTGGTAGATCTCGCAGGTAGCGTTTGAGAAGCGCAGCAAGCTGAACGACGGGCTGTTCCATAAAGTTGACCACGTCACAACCTTCAGCGTTGATGGTATCCACCAAGCCTTGCTGCTTCTTGATGTTGCCATTCTTTCGGAACACGCCCTCAACCGAGAGATCCATCTTACGCATCGACGATACAATGTCATCAATAACAGCAGGGATTCGAAGCGTGCCCGGACCAACACCGTCTGTCGATTCCGCACCATCCCTTTCGATGATTATCTCGAGAGGTACACCGAACACACCCTTTTTCTTGACGTTCTTGCTCTTATCATTCTTAAAGGCTTTTCCGATATTCTTCCAGATACTCGCCCCCTGTTTACGCGACTCAATGAAGCTCAGTAGTTCTTCCAGTGAGAATTCTTGCTCAATCATGGGCTGCATGGTGAGAACGGCAAGATGGCGAACGTTGAAGTACTCGAGACCAGAGAGTTCAGAGAAAAATCTACGCCCAATTCGCTCTTGCACTGTTTCGGTGCGCTCTCGGTCGGCTGACTGCGTCCGCAGATGACCCTGGTTCGAAGAAGATGCATCTAGCGATCGATCTTGAAAGGGCTGTGGTGCTTTCTGCTGCAGATCTCTAGACTGCTCGACAGCAACTATCCTCGAGATATCATCCAAAGTGATACCATCATTTTGTCCAAACATAATGTCGGTCGAGCCTTGTGCACCGTGGCCCTGCCCAGCATCACCAGACGAACCTGGGCGAGGGCCCTTGCCATCAGTGTCCATCACTCGAGAGCTTCGGGCTTGTCGAGCACTAGACGACAGGTGCCTATCCAGTCGCGTACTTCGTAGCCTGCGTACATCATTGAGAGTGTTCTCATAAGACGACTCTCGTTTGCTGCCACCGGGTCCACGTGACTGTGAATCTCCTCCTCTTGACCTCGGGTCACTTCCCTGACCATCGCCTGTACCGTACCCGTTATTATCGTTGTCATCTTTGGATCGTGGGAGAGTTCCATTAGCTTTCAGAATATCCAACAGCCGAGCCAAGGCGACTCGAAGTAGAAAAACATATTGCTGCAGTTTTGAGACGTGCTCGAGTGGTAAAGCGTTGGCTCCGGCACAGTTGGTGCAGTATATCTTTCGATCCAATGCGTTGAGACAAGCCTCTTGTAAAGATCGTCCAACATCTCGCCCGCACCTCGTGCACTTAACACAGTTCAGGTGCCACCTCAGGTCGCCATTCTTGGCACACTCGTCCTCGACAGACCTGTGGCAGAGAGAACAGTGGTCAGAGTCGTTGGCAGAGAGCTTTCCGCCGCTTGCAGTCACCGACAGCTGACCGTCATCGTTCTTTATTGCGTCAAGGTCGCTCAAATCGTCCAGGAACTGATACAGGCCTGTGGATGCGCTAGCTTCGCGCTCGAGACGGAGGGCACCCTGAAGGCAGATTCGAATTAAAAGTTTGAGATAGTGGGCAAGACCTGTGACGAGGGACAGCAGCTCTTGTGTGACACCGAGTTTGTGAGTAGCGTTGTCTTGTGTCTTGGAAAGGAGAGAGAAGAAGGAAACGATCTTCTTGCATAATAGTTTGGCTTCTCGCCCGTATGACATCCCTAAACAGGAAGTCAGATCTCGCGCATTTCATACTCAAAAGTTTGAGACTGTACCTTTTTCGTTCAAGCCGACCATAGTCTCATCTAGGCGATCTGCTGACTGGAACAATATCTCAACGTGCCAGATGAAGCGCTTGGCAACAAAGACACCCTCAACATATGAGCCATTGCTAACATGAAGCAGCATGTCAGATATGCAAGCAGCAGAGGACTCTTCGAAAGTCGACAGGACGCTCCATATACGGAACACCTTCTCTTCCATGCGCTCTTCCTCCACACGGATAAGGTCTCTGCCCGCAGCATCGTCCGAACTTTCGAGCGCGGGTCGCGCGTCCGTAGGTTGCGCTAACCGCACATTCCAGAATTTGTGAATCATGTAGCACTCGGGGTGCCAATGCTGGTTTTGGCCATTTCTGAAGATCTCGACAAACTGCTTTAGAATGGCTGTCTGGCAGCCATTGCACTGCTGCGCGAACTGTGTAGAATAATGATAATGGCAGTAGACGTTTCCGTCATGTTCGTAATAGCTATCCTGAGCGCCGAATATTGTTGAACATAATGAGCAAGTAAAATGATCGACGTGGTACTTTCGGTCTAGGGCTGTGATATAGGAGCCGCGGAGCGCTCCCCCGCACTGGTAGCAAAGGAGGCCAAGTCGACGAAAGTAATCGGTTTCGCACAGAGGATATTGTCCCCGGCCATTTTCGTCTTCGGCAGGGAAGAATTTTGAGGCCACAATCTCCCCGCAATCCTATTAGTCAAAGATTAGTATTTGGCCGTGATCGATTAGAACAGGGCCGGCCTGGGGGCTCGCACCTGGCACTTGAAGCAATCAAGATGAAATGTTCCATCAAGAGCTCGCACAAACTGACCCGTCAAGGGCTCGCCACACGCCTGGCACGTCCTTGTCTGGCCGCTGGCGGATCTTCCACTTCGACCTCGCGATCTATTCCGCTCAGCACTTTTGCGGGGCGGCTGGTCCTCAGCCCATCCTGGGGGATTCGGTGTACCTGGGGCGGATGCGGGTGGTCGCGGTCGATAGTTGCCGTTGTCGGGTGTGCGAGTTCTGTATATTTGACCACCGTTCTGCCAGTTTGAATCGGCATGCGGGGGCATGTCCTGGGCGTGATAATCGTGGGAGTGGTCGCCATGGCCATGGCCATGCTCGCCGAGCATGGCGTCGTCGTAGCTCGACGCCATCGTGAAAGCAATGCAGGACGTCGCTATAACACAATTCCTCCTCCTTGCTCCAAACCCGTCAAGCACGAATGGCCTATCGAGACCAAATTTCCAGCACGGGTCGACAGGTGTTTGCAGCGGTCGGCATCAGCACCAGCTGAGAGGAAAGTAACGACGGCAGCAACACGGACTTGATCAGGACCAATTGGCCAAGTCGGGCGACTAATCGAACACGGTGAGATGCTGTATCGTTCGTGGGATAGAAAATATCGAGCACTATCTGGTGTTCGCGTGACAGTCGAACAATAAGCCCACCCAGTTCGGACTGGGATGATGAGAGGCGGCAGGAGGAGCAAGTCGGTGGCAGCGAGGAAGCGATGCAGTGTGGTGCGGCACAAGACAACCAAGACCCGATCGACCTAGCCTAGTTGTACCTTTAAGTGAGGCTGGAGTAGGTACTGCACCGTACCTAGGTAGGTAGACAGGTAAGGCTGAAGCGGATCAGGGAAAAAAAAGAGACAATGGAAGAAGATGCGATCGATACAAGCGCGGCACAGCGCGTCTGCGGCAGCGTGGGATGAAGGAGCGTGGGAGATAAAAGTCGAAGCCTGTCGTGAGTGTGTAAGGTAGGTATGGATGTAAAGTGAGAGAGGTATGGATACGGTGTATGGAGTAGAATATAGAGGCGCCTGGCGGTAGGGGAGCTGGGCAGTTGTGGTGGAGAGCCCAGGGCTCAAGGATACTTAGAGAAGAGGTACCTCCAGCGTGTGCGTGCTGCAATAGGGGATTAGAGGTCAGATACTTTTAGATTGAAGCATTCGATCTGGACATTCAGGACCTTACTCTACTTACTCTACTTACTACCTTACACATTTACTGCTAGGGGCAAAGGTCGGGTACCAGTGGAGGCAACCTTGGCGGAGGGGGGGCTATTGGTACAGCGCCTAGATGAGACTGGGCGACAGATTCAACGCCAGATCAGCTCCAAATAAGGGACGAGGCTAACTGAAAATGGTCTCAGGAGGGACAAACTGAGCACTAGTACCTGGGCGACCGGATAGCAGCATCAGCTACGGTCCAACAGATAGTCTAGTCATAGGGTGGACTTGGACTTGAGATTCGAGTACATGAGAAGATGAAAGAATGATTTGGTCCATAGACCCAGTCGAGGAACAAAAGTGCATCGAGTCGATGACAATCGCCTATGCGTGCAGTGCGTGCGTGCGTGCGTGCAGCAGACCAATCCATACAAGGGACCGCTGCCTTACGCAGATGCTGGGCTTGACACGGTCCAACGAACGAAATGTGAGATGCTAGTGGGCTCTAATGGGGGACGGAGTCCAGGTGGGCCCTGTTTCTATTAGGGGCGTTTGAATACATCGAAATATTAATTTACTGCAATTTCCAGGCGATGAGGATCCACGTCTGAATCCGAGGAACATGAGATTTGGTGAGATCCATTCACACTACGTAGAATAAAAACAAACGGTGAATCCATTGTTTCGAATCTTGCTTCCATCCTTCACTTGTTCAGGTGCAGGTGTAGCTACCTATATGCATGTCTCCGCCAGCACAGCCCTTGAAGGATTGATTTGGGTCGTTATTAGGCACTTTTTCTGTACTAACACATCTCTCAAGACAGTTCATAGATACTATTTTTGCTTCGAGGTCTACAGTCCCCCCCCTTCAACCGCTGGATTTTTCTCAGAAAAGAACAAGAAGAAAAAAGGAGGAGGGACCAGAAACAACAATGCCATATCGTCAGCAAATATTAGGGTCCATCCCCAAGGATGTCACTGAAGCAACTTTGTGTGTGTCGTTTTCAATATGGAGTCAGAAATTACAGTACATGCCTCACCTCTCAACTAGGTTACTGTAGGACCTGTACGGAGTAGGTACGGAGTACAGTAACTATGATCCTTGACTCAAAAAGTGACAAGTCTGAACCCATGCTTGTCCACTGGGCGTTGCTGGGAATGTCTCCGCCTGAAGTCAGCCTGAGCCTCTAACTGGGAGCTGCAGCAGCACTAGGTAGGTGAATGGTCAAAGCTGGCCCTGCTTGTGCAATGGACATAGCACGGCTTATTATTGCTTTATTAGTTAGTCTCTTCAGCACCAGCACTACCTTGTACCTCACCTGACGGTGAGGTCATTCCAATCCCCAGATTCGCCCTTCAAGCCCGGAAACGAAACAGGCTAACTATCAGCAGAGAGACATAAGAGGGAGAGGAGATTTATCGTCTCACTAGAGGATCGAGGAAAGCACAGTCAGATTCCTTCTTTCACAGTACGCTACTGCCAACAACCTTGTCGTATTGGAAATTGCTATGATGAAGATCTTATCACGTGGAGGTGTGGAGGATTAGGGGGGCCACGTCCAAGAAACGCCAACACAAACCATGCACTAGACAACTGTACAGAAAATGTGTGAAGTCAAATAAGAGGGCTATATACTATGGAGGTGGATGACCTTCTTATGGCAATCGCCTTGATAGTGTGTGTAGCTATCGGTATCTGGAGATTGAGGCCAGTGTCAAAGCGATGAACTGAAATGTTGTGACGCAATACCTAACTACCTATAAATCAAAACACTCTTGTTGTGTCATCTTGCTTGCCAGCCTTTGGCTTCACGTTATGTATCGCTAGATTGGTAGTTGGATTAATGAAATAAATTAATGTTGTACGTATATATGCCATAGCTAATTGCCGGTGATAACAAAATAGAGTGAAGCCATAAAAACATTGTTCTCGTTTCAAGGTGTGCATCAGAAAAGCCAAGCCGCGCATTGCTTACCTACACGCAGTCAACCCGATCCTTGAAAAATGCTCCACAAGTTTCCCGTCAACCCCCAGTCTCATGAGCATCATATCAACCCTGGCAGCATCCTCGAGGTCTCCGGATGCTGATAGACAAGGCACGTGCAGGCTCGGCTGTGTGTGTATAGTATCTGAACGAGGTTTCAAACATTATCATCAACTATTCGACATTCTCAAGCATGCACCAGCTCCTTGAGTCTCTTCTCAATCTTCTGTCGGCCCTCAAGAGTCCTCCAAACTTCATGGGGTGCTCCATCGACGATGTCCCAGTTCTTGAGGTTCTTGGTCAACTTGGTCAGGTCTCGCTGTTTCTTCTCCCATGTGTGGCTATCCTTGATATGCTTGCCGGAGCTAATAACAACAAGCGGCGTATCCTTGTCCTGGATCTGACGGCTGGTCAGCGCATCTCGCCGAGTGAACGAACCGGCGACCAGACTCTCCTGCAGTTTGGCAAAGATGAACTTGCCATTCTGCTGAGCCGATCGTCCGTGTACTCGGTCGCGGCTTGTTCGTCCGCGGAAGATGGCACCGGGGATTCGGTCCAGACCGAGTGGGGAGATAACGCCCCAGAGCCAGAGAACGAATCCTCGGCCGGGTGATGCAACGTCGTCGAGAAGATCCTCATGTAGGGGATCGACAAGGAGCAGACCTTTGATGTGATCTCCGTGGCGGGCTGAGAAGACTCTTGAATAAATCGATCCGATTCCAGCACTTGCGAGTATCCATGGTCCGCTCTCGCCAGCACCAGCCAGTGCCTCGCCGAGGGTATCAACCACGAAGCCTGCTGATGATGGAGATGGTGCGTTATCTGACCACCCGTAGCCAGGTCGATCGGCGAAGCAGTATCGTGAAATGGAACCGTTCTTGACGGCGTTATCCGCAAAGCCCCAGAAGTCGTATTCTACGGTTCGTTCGCCGGCTTCGAACAATACAGTGGGGAGATCGTTGCCCTTGGAGTCAGTCTTGTTGCCGTGGCAGTAAACATGAATGCGGTATTTGCCGTTATCAACCGGATACAGCTTTCCTGGGTGTGGCACACCAGCGTCGAGGGCTCGTAGGATAATGGTTAAAGTGATGAGGAATACGGCCACTGACATGATGGCGTAGGCGACCGTTGAAATCATGACCTCAGACCATTCGAACAAGGTTCGTCTCGTCTCCGCCCGGCCTGTCAAGCGTTCCTCTTCCTCAGCTTTGCCCCATTTGACAGTTCGATCAACCACCAGAGTCCAGAGACTGGTGAGTAGTGCCCAGATGACAGTGGCAGCACCGACCCAGCCCTCTTCATATCGAGTCTTTTGAACGGACAAGATGAGAACCATGTCGAGGAGTATAACGCCCTATGTGTAGTGTCAGTAAGGGTGGCCAAATGCAGCAGTGTCAGTTGTGCAGACTTACAGAAATGAAGATGGCAAGAATCCTGACAGACTTGGATGGCACCTCGAAGAAAAGAAGTGTAAAGATGAGATTCGCAAGTGTCCACGTCGCGAATCCGAAAGCAAACCAAGGGCTGCCACGAGTTCCAATGCCAGGGGGCGTCACAAAAGTAGAGACAAGAAGCAGAATCCACCAAACGAGCGTTATGAGGGTAAAAGCAATTGTCAAGTATCGCAGAGCTCGGATGCTCCAGAGGTTATAGGGCGAGACTGCGGGATCATCGGGGGCAAGTAGGCCAGGCTGAGTTGAGTTGACGCGGTTTGGGAGTAGTCGAGTGTGCTCATCTGGCACAGCCTGTTCACCCTCCTCGGGGTCGTTGATACGAGCAGATCCATTTGTACCGTTTGGTCTGTCTTCGCTTGAGTCTTTTGGGGATGAGAATAGAGGCATTGTGGGAGTGGGTTTATTGCGTGTTTCTCAGTTGATCGATGGCCTCTGCTGCTGATGGATGGTCTCGGTGTAAGAGTGTATGTAGGTGAGTGGGAGGAAGATGTGAATATGAGTGAACTATTCTGTCAAAAATCAATCGCTAGTGACACATGCAATACACTATTCACGGAAAAAAGGCCCATTCAATCTCAGATGGTTCTCATAATCTCAAACTTGTCCCTGGGTACTATATAAACCCAATGGGCCAGCTGCCAACGTATCCATGATGAAGAGGCTAAAAAGTAGAATACGTCATAGGCCAGCCATTTCAGCTCCCGGATTCAACATGGCCAATCATCATCGTTAAAAGCTCACCAGGGAGTACTAGTGCGGACACAAGCTTCCGGGAGATAGAGCTTGGAGCTGAAGCTTGGCTTTTCCCCAGAACAATTGCGGTTTAACATGGCCACCTGATCAAGAGTTTAGTTTGCGTTTCCGATTGCGAAAACAGGGCAGCAATTGAGTTGGCCATCACCGGAAAGGAGGAAAATCGCAATGATGCGTCGTAAAAGGACTTGGTGAAGGATAAGGTACCTTAAGTTCCGTGCATCATTTACCATCACATGCATGCTCCAGATCATATGATGGACTTGTTGTTACAGCTTTAAATAAGTCTATTAAATAATATGTAATCACTCGGCTGCCCGAATCTTCTCGGCATTTGCCATCTTGCAAGTTACCACGCAATCATTCCGCCTGTAGTGTCGGTTGGTGTCCCCAATGGCGGTGGCACAACATCATCATAACACAATAATCAAGAATATCTCACAAAATAAATTCACTACAAGTCCACCTTGTTTCTACTGCGTCCATGGCGGTAAATACTTAATTAAAGTCCTGTTTATGAGACGTTCATATCGTTCATTGATTCAGATGATGGATACGGATGTGCCTAGTACTCTATGGACCCCGTGCTTGATTTCTCAGGTGTCTTAGAGCAATTATCACTTCTTGGTACAGTCTTCCAATTTAACTCAAGAGTAATAATGGCATCAAAGCCATACGCCCAACATTATTTATTAAATCCGTATCGTGAGCAGCAAACTGAAGAGTGACAATGAGTACGCTAGAAATTATCCACCTTCCCGCAATCGTGACAAGGTATCTCTGTATCTCTCGTTTTTGACCACATTCCATATGAACCTCTAGCATCTACGGCGGAGGAAAGTAACCAGCGTATAATCCCCAATCTCCTTATTTCATACATCGTTACACATTACCCCATTAAAAAATATTGCTTCTGACCTCAATTGTCCCAAGGAGTAACAGGGTTGTAGTCCTTGGCACTGGGGATGGTGCTGATACTACTCGAGACCGAGTGAGACGCTTGACTGAGACCTGAATATGATCGCGTCTCTTCTCGTTGCTGCCGTGCGCGCTCAAGTGCCTTCTCAGGGCTGGGTCCTCGTGTCGAAGTGATGGCGTTGTCGGGTATTTTGCCAATAGGCAAATGCAGCTTGATTGCCGCTTGAGGATCCTTCATGTCGATATTGTGCCGTCTGTATGTGTTCTTCTTTTGTTCCTTCATGGCTTGCGCTGATGGCTCAGCCACTGATAACCAATCCTTGACTTGGGTGAACCATCGTGATTTCTCCTTCCTGGACTTTCTCGTGTTTGTTGATGACATGGAAGTCCTTGGTCTATCGTTTCCACAGAGAGACGAATCATATTCAGATTGTGGGTGGCGTGGTATGAAAGCTGATGACCTGGGGCTGACAGGTGTGTCTGTGGCTGATCTGGTAGAAGATGACATGATTTGATGTATGTGAGGCTCGTAAGAACCACGAAGCTGAGCGTATTTCAACAATCAAGTTGGAAATTTGATGAATGATATGGATTAGTGGAGGGTCTTTGATGGATAGGCCAAGCGGTCGATCGGGTTAAGAGATCCAACAGCCTGTATAGGCCATAGAAGGGAGGATATGGCACCCAGTATTTTCAGGATATGCCCTGAATAAATGAATATTTTGAGAGGCCGGGCGTATCTAGATTAGGCATAGTCCTCAGCCATGTGGTGCTGGTGATCTTGGTGATGTCGCCCCTAGAGGTCTCGAGGTCGCAAGAAGTATTATCCCTTGGCGGGAATTCTGAAATCCGATACTGGCAAATGCAGGAATAGACGGAACAGCGATGATTGTGTGGCCCCAAACCTTTGGCGTTGGACGTCAACGGCGATAGTGGCAGGATGATGCAAGCGCGCGAGTCGTGCACGGCATAAATGGAAGCACTGCCGACGGCAGCTAAAGGGTCGCCAGATAGATGGAATGTCAAAAAGAACTATTGTTTCTGGAAGAAGAAGAAACAAGAAAAGGAGCGGCAAAGGAAACTATAAGAGGTATTTCTCGGGTTGAGAGGATGGTGGTCTACGATATCCAATCTTGGTCGGTCTAGGTTCTATGTCGAGCTGAAGGGCCCAACACGAAAATTACTCACTTGGGCTTCTGATTGGATGTGAGTTGCTATGAAGCCGGGATCCCTCTTGCGGGACGATACAACGGCGAGACCTTGTGGCTTTGTCTTGGTCTCTGCAGTAGTCGAAACTGTCTCCGAATGTTTGTGGGTTGGTGGCTTTGACAGCGAGTTCAACAGATGAATTTTCCCTGTAAGAAAATGATATGCTAGTGCTAAATGCCGAGGCACCGTTTGTTGATTTGGTTCTTGTCGCGAGGCCGTGTCTTAGTAAAAGGCGTCAAAGTGTAGACTATCTTCTCAACCCGAGGATACCGTTTTCAATAGCCCAAAAGTGTTAAACGCCTCTACTGACGATCATTAACCAGACCGGAAATCTGCAGCATCTCACCTTGACGTTTGGGTGGCTGGCTGGCTGGACCTTACACAGATCAAGTGGTACAGAAAAAGCAATTAATTATGCGGCATGCGGGTATTCATGGCACTCGATGTGTCGATCAGGTTGTCAAGCTTTTGAAAAGTCAACAGCCATCATCTTGATGAAGCACATGCTGAATTAAGCCTTGCTATACAAATCATTCACGAACTTAGTAGATTACCTAAGTAGGTACTTAGCTCATAATGGTGTTTGCTAACAGTGGAGAGTTCACTACTGCACGACACTAACGGAGTTGTGCTCCGTTGGCTGGAGACATTTTCGGACTGCTCTACAAAGTCCCGAGCAGAGTTTATCGTCTCCCACTTTTATTCCCGATGCCCCTGACTACATACAAGTAAGGTCTTTTACGATGGCTTGGAAGATGCCGTGTCTCGGTGCACAAAGACAAAGCCAAAGCCATCTTGGCTGGGCGCCAGGCCGCCAATGCACAAAGTCTGAGATGGCGCTCGAGCATCAAGCCAGAAGTCTGACTTTGGAGCGTCTGAGACCCGTTGTGTTCACAGGCTTTCCGGGAGCTTGGTATAATGGGTGGGAGTCGAGACCAAATGATCGACAAATCTCGGTTCAACGACGTTGAACCTAACAGGATGGATGGCTTGGCTCGCACCCGGGGGATAGAAACGTCACCCATTCTTACCTAGGTAGCCATCGAGCTGAACGTGGCAAGAGGCGAAGATACGAGTGCCCGCCCAAGTGCTCAACATGTAGCGACCAGATAATACATACGTCCTTAGACCTCAAGCCATGTTGACCTGAGAAAGGCCTCTGATTTGACCTCCATAGGTACTAACTCTGACACCCTCCTTATTATTCAACTCTTTAAAGCTATTCTTCTTTCTTTTATGCGCTGATACAGTCAAAAAGACCAAAGAATCGCCTCCCTTCTCACATCTTCATAGCTGAGACATTACATCTCTCGAGTCTCGAGGGAATAACAATCAATTTCAGCCTGTAAGGCATATAGACGTATGACAAGAGCTCGTCATTTTGATTCTGTGAGACCATATCCCTCTGAAGAAAGAAAGAAAGAAAGAAAGAAAGAAAGAAAGAAAAAAGCGTGCCCTGCAGCAAAAATAGCCGGCTTGTCCCTGTTCATTTGTGTCTGTGCCTTTGGAGAAACGAATATGAGGTGAATGTCTCAGATGGCCAAATTATAGGATGGTCTGTGCTTCCTCGCATCGGAGCTGGCGCAAGATCTTGTCCGATCGTTAACTAATTATGGAGATCTCTCGACAGGGTTCATCCTAGCCATCAATAAGGTATCCATCACAGTTTTAAGGTCGCTGTGGTCCACTCTTTTGCTGATGCACCGAGACACAGGCTCACTGGGCAGCTGGGCTGAGGTTGAGAAGCTTACAAACCTCACGATGCCCTAGTAACTCTCCTGAAAACAAACCTACTCGTCACATTCATGCGCTTTGGTCTCGATATGTATCTGTGCATAGTTGCACTGGCTTAACCCTTTCACGATTCTTCAGCAACAGAAATAGACCGCTACCTATGTATGTACATACATGTAGGTATGCATCCATCTGACGTTACATCCAAAAGCCGCTCCTTTCCTTACCTTACCTTATTAGTTAATCAGACTTGGCTGATGACCCCGCCATAAGCTGCTTCTTCAGAGGGGTCACGACAGCCCGATTACCTAGGTTGTTGAGACACCTGACATCCGTTCCATGTCCTGGGCTGCTTTCACCAAGCGTCCCGATCCCGTCCCGTCCACTTCTCTTCTCACTTCCCTCATTTTCGGTCCTGTGTCCCACGCCTTTGTTCCTATTGGACCATTCGCACTTCCTCCTCCGCCGTCATCCGGAGCTCTCTCCTTCGGTGCCTACCTTAGGTAGCTCACGCTCAACTTCCGCAAGAGCTTACACCTTTGTCAGAGTCAACAAAAGCAATTTCTCCAGCGGCGCAACTCGATCATGCCCGCCCTCACAATCAACGCCGACAACCCTCCAAGCAATAATCCCCCTTCTCCGACCCGACCGCCTGTTTCCCCCATCACACCTCCCTTGCGTCCTACCCAACGCCCTACCCAACGCCCCGCGACTGAAGCTACAAGCGCAACCGCAAGCTCCGGCGCCGGTGGTCGTCCAAGCCTTACACATTCACAGCCCGACCAGGCTGCGATACCACCGCCTGCACCTCAACCAATTGCCTTTGATTCCAACCCAGACGTCATTGCGCTCAAGTCGGCGATTTCCATTCTACAAATTCAGCGACAGCGCGCCACTGCCGACATCCAGGTCCTCAATCGCGCAAAAGACGAAGCCGTCCAGGACCCTGAAGCTTTCATAAAAGACCTTGTCGCAGGCAAGATCAACGCGCCTGCAGATGATAGCGACAGCGACAGCGACGATGAAGATACACCGATGAGTGGTCAGGACATCGGCAATCAGCAAGACCCCGGTGAAGGGTCCTCCAAGCAGCGCATCGCTACCCAGCCACCAGCATGGACGAATCTTCCCCAGCCGCAAAATGTGGTTCGCTGCCCGCCCATCAACTGGTCGCAATACGCTGTGGTCGGTGACTCCCTCGACAAACTTCACAACGAACAAGTCACGCGTCCCAACCAGGGTACACCAGCAACGATTGGCGCAAACGGCATGTACGAATTCAGAGGTGAAGGGAAGCAAGAGAGGTACCAAGGTGTGGCGGCGCCCTATAACCCAACCCAGGAGCGTCTAAACAAGAAGCCCAAGAGTAGGAGGTCATGAGAAACGATAGCACCATGAGTTACGAAAGAAATCGCATACACAGATTCGAAACATTGTCTTTTGACGGAAATCTTGATGCAATGGATACATTATATTCAAATATCGGCGTTAGAGGATAGATGGATGGCGTTTCATAGAGTGCAAACAACTATGCCGATCACTTATTCTGGTAACCGTGTAATATCTGAGCCTCTCAATCAACCTTGTGTTTGAAGAAAGCATCTTCATTATAGGAAGGTCTGCGGTCTCGTATTCCAAAATCAAAAGTAAATCGATAGCTTTTCACTGGGGCAAGGAAATAGAGTGACTTGGTATCTCATATATCTAGTGGCCTTGTGTTGATTGTGCCACACGTATCACAACCTGGTCACGGCAAATCAAGTCAACTGCATTTTAAAGAAATCGTCCAATCCTCAGACCATGTCATTTCAGCATAAACCACAGGCTCCCAACGCCATGTAAATCAGATCAATGCCCCTGATGTTGGCCCAGTACGCCCCATGATGTTTTCATCTAAAATCCTAGTATTAAGCCTGACGGAGCATGCGAGTTACTCTGGGAAGTCCCTGTAAATGTCGATTAGCTTGCGCGTAGAATGACTGAAGGATCTTGATTAGGTACTGACTCCATGCTCTGCTGTACGGATCGGCGAAGACGTCGGTTGTACTTCTTCTTGTCGTCTGGGCTTCCTCCCCAGTACATTTTGGTCGCTTCCGGGTTCACAATTTTGCGTGGGTCATAGGCTGGCTCGTCATCTTCAAGTATCGCAAAGATGGCATCAATATGGGATCGTACATCTTCCCTTTTCATAGGGTTCGGAGTGTAGCATGCTGTACCATCTGTAGCGATGTGGTGGTGAAAGATCTTGGTCTCGAACTTGACACGAGGTTGCTCTTCAGGGAAACGGACGCTGAAGTTCATTTTGATTCTGAACAGACCACCGTCGAGGTTGGTCATAGGGCGCCCGAAGTAGGTTATTACCCAGACGAAGGGGTTCTCGTTCTCGAGAAAAACGTCATGCGGCATGTCGCCTCGCTTGAATACTTCGACAACCTGCTCAAACTGATGCTGAAGGTTAACAGCAACAGTTGTCTCCTTCTTCTTAGCTTCTAGGCCCTCAGCGGCCCATTTCTCAGGCTCCGCGTCGATAGCAGCCTTGATGGCATGCAGGCGGCTGCTGAGCTCGGGATAATTGAATTTCCCATCCATTGAGTTGTTTCCTGGCGACTCAAACGGCATTCTCGTAAAAGGCTGGTTGGGCTTGGTCTCTGATTTGCCTTTTTCGATCGCAGCGAGGTATGATTCGTAATACCAAAGAAAGCGGCGTTTGCACAGATCTCTAAAAGGCTCAAAGGGGACGGTAGCCTCGTCAATGTCATCATCGTCCATCTCATTCGCTCCTGGAAGACTGTGCAACTGGGTGCCACTGGTGCCCATTCCGAGGTAGCCTTCCAGACGTTGGATGACACTGATACGTAGTGTCTCGTGTCGAATCTACCAGGGTTAGAGGGGTTCTGTAATTTGAAATGGCAACAGACCTTTTGGATATAGTCCTTTTGGTTTTTCTTGTCGCTTTCATCATTAGCATCCTCGAAGCCCGGTTCGTTTTCGTATGGGTTAGATGATAGGAGACTTTGGATGGATAATAAGATTGATTCAAGTCCTTGCGCAGATGACCACTCCTCTCCACGCTCACCACGCCATGTTCTAGCCATTGTCAGTTCAACCGCCTAGTCTTTGACACAATTATAATACCCTAGAATTGACCTGACCGTGTTAGCGCATGAGTATAGTGAAGTAGCAATGTCTGATTACTTACAGACAGACTTTCCCGTTGCTGTATACATTGGGGTTGAAGCGACAACGTCCCCCGTTTGTGGTGACACAGATTACACTCGGGGATTTGGAAGGATACTCTGTCACCGAAGATGAGACTAAGCTTTGTCCTGGTACGGGGGGGGGGCTTTACCTTTGTGGAACCGAATGGCAAACTGTCGAGTTGAATCAGCCTATCTTCACGTAGACAAGGATAAATGCAGCGCTCACGACATACCTCGAAAAACCCAAATTCATAGGGAGTCTCATGGGGACCCATGATCAGGGCCTTTACATTGCGAACATCGATGTCGCGACATGCTACGGCGAGCGCTGTAATAAAAGGCAGTCGCGCGGTCAGTTTCTTCTTTCGAATGCGCGGTATATGCTATTTGGCAAATGCGACATACACAAGTCACAGTTCTTCTGGATGTCACCCAGCTCCTTGGCATAGTGTTAGTATCTCAAAGGTGGAATCGTGAACGAAGGGATGGGAATGCCAGCGAATGCGGGGCAGCGAACCTTGGAGATGCGAATGATAGACTGGTCCATGGCGCCTCGTATGTTGCAGTCTAAATGTTGATGTTTGAGGACGGGCGCTGACTGCAGAGTGCGACGCACATGGACAAGTTGCTTCCAAGTGTGAGGTTATTGGTGTGAATGCTTTGAAGTTTTGGGTGGTGGTTGTCAAGTTATTAAGGTAAAGGTAAGTGAGGTGAAGTATAAAGTAATAAGGTAATGTAAGGGTAGACGTTGGAGTCTCAAGGTGGGTAGGTAGGTTGTGTGAGCAGCTATCAATCATTAAGACCGTAGGAGGAAAGTGGGGGAAACGGGAAGCTCATCAGGGCTGGCAGTGACCACCTATCAACAGACAACAAAAGTTTAACCTGCCTATTAATGCCGTATCTACCTAGTTCTGAACCTAAAGACGACTCCTATTGCCTACTAAGTAGGTACTGTAGGTACTAAAAGATTAGTGAAGTGACCAAAGGTGAGTAGGGATGTTTGTTGTGTATCAAGGAAATGCTGTTGCTATTAATCACTTTGTTCTCCTTCGCAGCTATTTACGGCCTTTTTACAGCAATCAGGATAAATATTTGTAATTCCCACAGCAAGTAAACACCAATCCAGCACCTACCTACTCCTACCACAAGTAGCTATGTTCAGTGTCTTGCATTTTCCTAGACAAGCGTTCCTAATCATCATCATGTAAGGTGGATCGTTGTCTGCTGGAACGAGCTTTAGCTGTCTCTGAGATATATCATGGGTTTGCTGGTCAAGGCCGCGTATCCTAACAAATAACGGGATAAGTGAAAACTGATGCCAACTTCCAAGTATAATCACTCCATCGGTTCTTCTGGTTCTCTCTCCCCTCCCTCTTGTCAGTGAAGTTGGGCGACATGTCTGAGTAGGTAGGTAGGTATTTGGTTGATTGCGTGAAATCTAAGTAAGAGCCAGAGAATACAGAGTGTGTACATATGTTGCAAAAACATGGCTTCTTATTTCGGCATTATTTTGCTTGCTTTCTGTATGAAAGAAAACTAACAGAAATACCCATAAGAAATGTAAAACTGTAAGTAGCAAATGCATAAAATACACACTTGAAATCCTGAGCGCCAACAATGATCATTTACATTAACCCATGGAGCTACCTAAGTACCTTACCCTGGAGCTCAAAGAGGTGGGCCCGGCCGGGTGTTGCCTTACGGAAGTGCTGTGACTGTGGTTGCCAATGGTGACGCGCTGCGCGTTTCTTTAACGCGTAAATTGGTTTTCCTTGGCTCCCATTAACGCAAGTCGGTGATTTTATATCACCATTTCGCACGCTGGTATCTTCCGCCCTCACCTACAAGCTCGGCCACAGGCAGTCCGACAAGCCAGTATATAATTGAATCAAGATGGCAAGCTTCTTTGACCTCAAGGCCAGAAAGGCAGCAGCGGCAGCCAACGGTAACGCCGACCAGAAGCAAGATAAACCTCCAAATGCTCGAACTCAACCCTGGGTCGAGAAATAGTACGTGAAATTCGAAATGCAATACATCACTCGAGGCTTAACACAACCAGCCGGCCAAAGACACTCAGCGATGTTACTGCTCAAGATCATACCGTTGATGTGCTCCAAAGGACACTGCAGTCCTCCAACGTACATTACCCCCTTGCTCTGAAGTGCAAGAAGCTTCAATACTAATACTTCAAAGCTCCCTCACATGCTGTTTTACGGGCCTCCCGGGACAGGCAAAACTTCGACAGTTCTGGCACTCGCCAAGGAACTATACGGTCCCGATATGATCAAATCGAGAGTCCTCGAGCTCAATGCCTCCGACGAGCGTGGCATCTCTATCGTCCGAGAAAAGGTCAAGAACTTTGCGCGAATGCAATTGACCAACCCGCCCCCCGGCTACAAGGACAAATACCCTTGCCCTCCCTTCAAGATTATTATCCTCGACGAGGCCGATTCCATGACACAAGATGCCCAAAGCGCACTGCGACGAACCATGGAAACATACAGCAAGATTACTCGATTCTGTCTCATTTGCAATTATGTGACTCGAATCATCGACCCGCTTGCTAGTCGATGCAGCAAATTTCGTTTCAAGAGTCTCGATCAGAGCAATGCAAAGAAGCGACTGGAGGAGATTGCAGAGAAGGAGGGCGTGCCACTCGAGGACGGCGCTGTTGATGCACTCATCAAGTGCAGCGAGGGTGATCTTCGAAAAGCCATTACTTTCTTGCAAAGTGCTGCTCGACTTGTTAGCGCCAATGCCCCCGACAAGGAGGGTGAGGGTGAGGAGGTGATGGATGTGGACAAGAAGGCGGTCACAGTCAAGATTGTTGAGGACATTGCTGGTGTCATTCCGGACACGACCATCGATGATCTCGTCAAAGCAATACGTCCGAAGAAGTCAGGATCCTCCTACCAGACCATTTCGGACGTCGTTGAGAAACTAGTTGCAGATGGCTGGAGCGCAGGTCAAGTGGTCAACCAAGTAAGTTTTATCCTTTGTATCACCGAACTGCTGCTGATAACTCCCGTGACAGCTCTACCAAACCTTGACATACGACGAGACGATACCCGATGCACAGAAAAACAAGATCGTGTTGGTTTTCTCAGAAGTTGACAAGCGATTAGTAGATGGAGCAGATGAGCATCTCTCTATCCTCGACCTGTCAGTGAGGATATCGACCATCATGTCGAGGAAGTGAGCTATCGGCTCTGTATCTAGTGTGCTGCATCAAGAGATGAGGGACGGATTCATGGTTATAAATGGGTTGGCGTTTTAAACTGGCTCGATATCACCGGACATCTATTGTACTTGTCGCTGTTATTCTAATCCTGAGCTGCGTCTCCCTGACCAATTAATCCGAGGTTACCTTGCAGAATAGACCAGGCATCTCTCGGCCCCGTGATTCTCTTCTCTGTATGCCTTCTCGCCTTGCTTGGGGATTTGGGACCTGCCTCAAGCCAAACGTCATCCTCTGTTGTATCGGCCTGTGTTTCTGCTTCCTCCGCCGCCTCGTCCTGACCCAAAAGCTGGTCAATCTCCTGTAGAGTCTGCATTGAATTTTCCAACGCAAGCTGTCCACCCTCAATCTGCTCTGCCACATTTTCTAGCGTAGTAATCTTGGTCGAATCTGCAGCGAGAACCCAAGGTTGTACCTTGCCTGTCAGTCCTGAGCGTTCGTCTGAAGCAAGGAACTCTCCCAGTCCAGACCTCCTCCGAGACCTTGGTGCCACCGATTGAGATGGGAGCAGTTGACTTTCTTCTTCCAAGTGACTGAGCGACTGACAGTTATCTTTGATTTCTTTCCCGAGTGTCGTATTTACATGTGCTTTTTGTGTTATTATGGCCCTCTGCTTTTTGGAAAGGGCAAGGAGAGTCTCGATGTATGGGGTCAGGAGATAGGTACTTGATGCAGGTTCTGGTTCCTCAACTTGTTGCTTGGTGGAGGAGGGTGCCAGAACAGGAACAGCCGAGGACTCGAATCGTCCACCAGCAGAAGCGAGGAGGGACCGCCTCGTTGCAAGATAAGAGGCGTACTTTTCTTTGATGGTGCTGAGATGGTCGTTTATCGTCGCTTGGTCCGCTGTTGATTGGCTATGCCCCTTGGAGCCGTCCTCATCCCCATCCTCATCCCCTGATGCCTTGCTCAACTCTGTCTCAATCCAATTGATAAGCTCATTCCTTGTTGTGTTGAGAGCATGTAGTCTGATCCCATTGCTGATGACATCCGGTATGCTCTGAGCATTTGCTCTTGTTTCTCGAAGTAACTGCTCCTCTCGTCGCAGAAGGAGTTTAGCCCTCAAGACCGTCTTTTCAAGCTGTGCCACTTGTTCTGTCAGGTCCGTCTTCTTGACACTCTGTTGTGCGACAAGACTGTTCACCACCTCTTTTGGAACACTCGGTAGACTGGTAGCATCATGAAAAACATCTTCAGGGTCTAGATATTCAGGAGCAGCGGCTGGCTTTTGCATGAGCGAGTCCAGGTGAGCTTGGACGGCTGTAAGTCGCGCTTGTTTCGCCTGGAGCTTCAGAAGTGAGACCTGCTCTTCCAGTAGCTCATTGCTGGATGAGAGGTCTTTGGCCAATGACGAGGAGGGAAGATTAGATTGGGCAGCATCTTCGTACTTTCGACAGGCATCAACATTTGCCTTTAGAGCCTCAATGTACTCCCTGTAGATTCCCTTCGAACTTGAATCCAGAGTTACGTCGCGAGTTGGATCTGCCAAAGACACAGGCTTTTTGACTGGGCCATCATGAGAACATGTTCCGAGATGAAGAGCCAAAACTCGCCGAATGTAGTTCACTTGTTCCCGTGGCTTGATATATGGATCAAGTGTCTTCTGGAATGTCACAGCGGTCTCAGAAGATTTTGCCATTGTGAATCATAGTTTGTCGGTGAAGAAATCCCTGGCCTAACTTAGGTTTGTTGCTCTGGTCTCGGTGAAAGTAAATAGACGAAATATGTTAGTCCATGGGCAGCTCAGACTGTGCTGAGGTGTGGCTAGTGTTACCCCTGAACCAACAACGGGGTCACTACATAATAAATTGTAATCATGAAATATCTCTTTACATTATAGTCAGAGTCTATACGCCGAAATGATTTCCTTTATAGTCTTATTATAATCACTCAAATCTACAAGTATAACGAAGTATAAATTATGAAATAAGCTCTGGCCCCATATGCATTTGCGCCACACAAGCTCTTATCCGAACCCGGCCTAGCGTAGTAGCCTGCTAGGCTGAGATCCGAAATTTACGATCGCGACTTGAACTTCCAAACCTTGAGACAACTACAAATCTTTTCAAAACGACTGCGCACCAATCGCAGACCTCAGCGTACCCAGGCAACGGCTATCTATCTGAATCAAGCGCGTCGGTGGCAAACTCATGGTTATTTAAGTGCCAAGCGCCCCGAGCTTTGTCGAGAACATCGACGTTCTCTATCAATTACAACATAATATTAGTCTAGCCATCATGTCCGACGCAAATCGAGATGTGTCGCAGTACAAGTACTCGGCTATGTCGAACCTGGTTCTCCAGGCCGATCGTCGATTCGTTACAAGACGAACCGATGAGGCTACTGGTGATCCAGAGTCGCTGGCCGGCCGCTTGAGTATTCGAGATATGGGTGCTCGAGTTGCACGCGATGACGCGCCAAAACCGAAGAAACAGCCTGGACTCCCCGAGATCGAGCGAGGCAGCCTTAGAGAAGGTGAAGATATCCTGGCACGAGAACAGCGCAAACGGAAGGCAGAGGCGCCTCAATCGACAGGTATCCTCGGAGCCAACGAAACTTTGGTGGAAGGCATCACATACCGGCCCCGGACAGCAGCGACGCGACAGACTTTCGATCTCATCCTTACATTGGTGGCAAAAACTCTGGGCGACGTACCCCACGACATGGTTCGTAGCGCAGCGGATGCCACCCTGGAATTTCTGAAGGATGATGATATGAAAGACCTGGATAAAAAGAGGGAAATCGACGATATCTTGGGTGTCACACTAAGCCCCAAGGAATTTAATGAGTTGGTGAACCTCGGCAAGAAGATCACAGATTACTACACCCATGACGAGGACGAGGACGTTGCAATGGGTGGCGCCGACGGCGAGGATGCTGAAATAGACGAGCGCCAGGGCGTCGCGGTCGCGTTCGATGAAGACGAAGAGGATGACGAAGGGGGCCTTGTTCATGAAGTCCGTGACGAATCTTCAGAGGACGAAGAGGAGGAGGAAGAGAAAGAAGGGGCAGAGACTGCTGAAGGCAAGGAAGAAGATGCTGTTGCTGATGTAGGGGATGAGATGATTCTCGACTCGGCGCCTTCAGGTGGCAAACAAGACGAGAAAGATAAGCATAGCATACCAGCCCAAGACATCGATACATTTTGGCTACAACGGCAAATCGGCACTCTATACCCCGACGCTCATGAGCAAAGCGACAAAACAAAGGAGGCTCTGAAGATCCTGTCAGGAGAACCTGGTGAGGACGGCGAGGAAAAGTCCTTACGTGATGTTGAGAATGATCTCATGGAGCTGTTCGACTACGAGCACCATGAGTTGGTTCAAAAGCTTGTTGAGAACAGGGAGAAGGTTTTCTGGCTTACAAATTTAGCACGAACACAGACTCCTGAAGAGCGCGCTGACGTTGAGCGCGAAATGGTCTCGGAGGGTCTTCAATGGATCCTCAATGAACTTCATGGTAAAGACACTGCCGAGGGCAAGAGGGGCAAGATTGATATCAAGATGGATATCGATGTCCCAGCTTCCTTTACCGCAGATGGACCCAAAGCTGAACGTGCTGAGGGCCAACTTGTCGGCGGGCTTCAGCCTCGAAAGCTCATCAACCTCGATAATCTGGTTTTCGATCAAGGAAACCACCTTATGACAAACCCCAAGGTCCGGCTACCAGAAGGCTCAACCAAGAGGACGTTCAAGGGCTATGAAGAAATTCATATCCCTACTCCCAAGAAACGCAATGAGCCCGGCGATGTCTTGATACCCATTTCTGATATGCCAGAGTGGTCACGAAACCCCTTTAGTAAGAACCAGTCCTTGAACAAGATCCAGTCCAAGTGCTATCCTTCAGCATTCGACGATGATGGAAACATGCTTGTTTGTGCTCCTACCGGTAGTGGAAAAACCAATGTTGGTATGCTCGCTATTCTCCGGGAGATTGGAAAACATCGCAACCATGAGACCGGCGATATCGATCTAGACGCCTTTAAGATCGTCTGTATCGCTCCTTTGAAGGCTCTAGTTCAGGAACAGGTCGGCAATCTGGGTGGTAGGCTCGAACCTTACGGTATTCGAGTCGCAGAACTGACAGGTGACCGTCAACTTACCAAGCAACAAATCGCTGAGACGCAGATCATCGTCACAACCCCCGAGAAATGGGACGTCATCACCAGAAAGTCCAATGACTTGACCTACACCAACCTCGTGCGCCTCATCATTATCGACGAAATTCACCTTCTCCATGACGACCGTGGCCCTGTACTGGAAAGCATCGTCAGCCGAACCATCCGCAAGACTGAACAAACCGGCGAGCCAGTTCGAATTATTGGCCTTTCTGCCACACTGCCCAACTACAAAGATGTCGCGAGCTTCTTGCGAGTGGACACGAAGAAGGGCCTCTTCCACTTTGATGGATCTTTCCGACCCTGTCCTCTGCGACAGGAGTTTGTTGGCGTCACTGACCGTAAACCTATCAAGCAGCTAAAGACCATGAACGACGTCTGCTACAACAAGGTGATCGAGCATGTGGGCACAAACCGTAACCAGATGCTTATCTTCGTGCATTCCCGAAAAGAGACTGCCAAGACTGCTCGCTACATCCGCGATAAGGCTCTTGAGTCAGACACAATCAACCAGATCCTTCGTCACGATGCTGGTAGCCGTGAAGTCCTCAACGAAGCGTCTTCCCAGGCAACCGACCAAGACTTGAAGGATATTCTGCCATATGGTTTCGGCATCCATCATGCTGGTATGAGCCGAGCTGACAGGACAGATGTTGAAAACCTTTTTGCCCATGGTGCTATCCAGGTCCTGGTGTGTACTGCTACGCTGGCTTGGGGTGTGAACTTGCCTGCCCATACAGTTGTCATCAAAGGAACACAGGTGTACTCCCCCGAGAAGGGTAGTTGGGTTGAGCTCAGCCCTCAAGATGTCCTTCAGATGCTTGGACGTGCGGGTCGACCACAATACGATACTTATGGAGAAGGCATCATCATTACGACACAGAGTGAAATGCAATACTATCTCTCACTTCTGAATCAGCAGCTTCCGATCGAGAGTCAGTTTGTCAGCAAGCTGGTGGACAACCTGAATGCCGAAATTGTCCTTGGCAACGTAAGGACTCGTGATGAGGGCGTTGAGTGGTTGGGCTACACATACCTCTTCGTTAGAATGCTTCGCTCGCCTGGACTTTACCAGGTTGGCGCAGAGTACGAAGATGATGTGGCTCTTGAGCAGAAGCGAGTTGACTTGATTCACTCTGCCGCCATGGTTCTGCGAAAGTCAAATCTCATTAAGTATGATGAAAAGACTGGAAAGCTCCAGTCAACTGAGCTTGGTCGTATCGCTTCGCATTACTATATCACATTCGGTTCTATGGAGACTTACAACAACCTCATCCAGCCTTCTATCACCACGATCGAGCTCTTCCGTGTCTTCGCCCTCAGTGCTGAATTCAAGTATATCCCAGTTCGACAGGATGAGAAGCTTGAGTTGGCTAAACTGCTGGGCCGAGTCCCAATCCCTGTCAAGGAGAGCATTGAGGAACCACACGCTAAGATCAATGTCCTTTTGCAGGCATACATCTCGCGCCTCAAGCTCGATGGCCTCGCGCTCATGGCCGACATGGTGTACGTCACGCAATCCGCTGGCCGTATCTTGCGCGCCATCTTTGAGATCGCAATGAAGAAAGGCTGGGCATCCGTTGCGAAGACTGCTTTGGACCTCTGTAAAATGGCCGAGAAGCGGATGTGGCCAACAATGTCACCTCTTCGACAGTTCCCCTCTTGTCCTCGGGATGTTATCCAGAAGGCCGAGAAAATTGATGTGTCTTGGAGCAGCTACTTTGATCTGGATCCTCCCCGTATGGGTGAGCTTCTCGGTCTTCCTCGAGCCGGCCGTACTGTATGTGGCTTGGTCAACAAGTTCCCGCGAGTTGAAGTCCAGGCTCAAGTTCAACCTATGACAAGATCGATGCTGCGTGTGGAACTGAGCATCACACCTAATTTTGAGTGGGACGATACTATCCATGGCGCCGCAGAGAGCTTTTGGATTATTGTTGAGGATTGCGATGGAGAAGACATACTTTACCACGACACCTTTTTATTGCGCAAAGAATACGCCGAGTCGGAGCAGAATGAGCACATTGTCGACTTCACCGTTCCTATCACGGATCCAATGCCTCCAAACTACTTCGTTTCGGTTATCTCTGACCGATGGATGCATGCTGAGACCAGGCTACCTGTTCCATTTCATAAGCTGATCTTGCCTGAGAAGTTCCCTCCTCATACAGAACTTCTTGAGCTTCAGCCTCTCCCCGTTTCTGCCCTCAAGGTATCAAGCTATGTTGATCTCTATCCTGCATGGAAGCAGTTCAACAGAATCCAAACACAGACCTTCAACTCGCTGTACAAGTCTGACGCGAATGTGTTTATTGGAGCTCCCACAGGTAGCGGCAAGACTGTTTGTGCCGAATTTGCTCTTCTAAGGCATTGGACAAAGGGCGATGTTGGTCGTGCTGTGTATATTGCCCCCTTCCAAGAACTTGTTGACTCTCGCCTCCAAGATTGGCAGAAGAGGCTCAGCCATCTCCATGGTGGCAAAGAGATAGTGAAGCTCACCGGTGAGACAGCAACAGACCTCAAGCTGCTGGAAAAGGGAGACCTTATCTTGGCAACCCCAACTCAGTGGGATGTGCTATCAAGACAATGGAAGCGACGAAAGAACGTTCAGACAGTTGAACTGTTCATCGCTGACGAGGTCCATCTCCTTGGCAGTTCTCAAGGTTATGTGTACGAGACGATTGTCTCTCGTATGCATTACATCCGCACGCAGACAGAATTACCCCTGCGAATTGTCGCATTGAGTGTATCGCTAGCGAACGCTCGAGACATTGGTGAATGGATCGATGCAAAGAAGCACGACATCTATAACTTCAGCCCACATGTTCGACCGGTCCCTCTTGAGCTTCACCTCCAGTCATTCACAAATACTCATTTCCCGTCTCTCATGCTTGCCATGGCCAAGCCCACGTATCTGGCCATCACACAAATGTCTCCTGACAAGCCTGCCATGATCTTTGTGCCCAGCCGCAAGCAGACTCGTGCAACTGCCCGAGATTTGTTGGCTGCAGCCTTTGCTGACGATGATGAGGACCGTTTCCTTCATGCTGAAGTGGAGCAAATGAAGCCTCTGCTCCAACGCATCAACGAGGAGGCACTCGCCGAAGCCCTCTCTCATGGTGTTGGCTACTACCATGAGGCTCTTAGCCAGAGTGATAAGCGAATTGTTAAGCATCTCTACGACAATGGTGCTATCCAGGTGCTTGTTGCTTCACGCGATGTTTGCTGGGAGCTCAACAGCACAGCTCATCTCGTGATAGTCATGGGCACACAATACTTTGAAGGCCGAGAGCATCGATATGTCGACTACCCTCTCAGTGAGGTGCTGCACATGTTCGGTAAAGCTCTTAGACCCTCCAAGGACGGCCGAGGCCGAGGCGTCCTTATGCTGCCCCAAGTCAAGCGCGAGTACTATAAGAAATTCCTAAACGAGGCCCTTCCTGTTGAGTCGCATCTGCACAACTACTTGCACGATGTCTTTGTGACAGAGATCAGCACCAAGATGATCGAGTCGGGCGACGATGCGATCAACTGGACTACCTTCACCTACTTCTACCGAAGGTTGCTTGCCAACCCAAGTTATTATAGCTTGACAAGCACAACGCATGAGGGCCTCAGCAACTACATGTCTGACTTGGTTGAGACGACTCTCCGTGAGCTGAGCGAATCCAAGATCATTGAGTTTGACGAGGACGACGGATCCGTGGCACCCCAAAACGCAGCCATGATTGCGGCATACTACAACATTTCCTACATCACGATGCAGACTTTCCTGCTGTCTTTGAGCGCTCGCACAAAGCTCAAAGGCATCATGGAAATCGTCACTTCAGCAACAGAGTTCGAGTCAATCCAGATTCGACGTCATGAGGATGGTCTGTTGCGACGCATTTACGACCGAGTGCCTGTCAAGATGTCGGAGCCAGTTTATGACTCGCCTCATTTCAAATCCTTCGTCTTGCTCCAGTCTCACTTCTCCCGTATGCAGCTGCCAATTGATCTCGCAAAGGACCAGGAGGTCCTACTGTCGAGGGTATTGAGTCTTCTTAGTGCCATGGTCGACATTCTGTCTTCGGAGGGACATCTCAATGCCATGAGCGCTATGGAGATGTCACAGATGATCGTTCAGGGAATGTGGGATCGGGATAGCCCTCTTAAACAAATTCCTCACTTCTCACCGGAGGTTGTCAAGGTGGCTAATGAGTTTGGGTACGCACTGACTGATAGATTGGAAGGACCGCCAGCTAATGTTGTTCGCAGAATCAAGGACATCTTTGATTTCATGGAAGCCATGAACCCGGATGAGAATGTCGATTACAACAAACTTGTTAAGCGACTTGGCTTGTCACAAAACCAATTGGCACAGGCTGCAAACTTCACAAACGACAAGTATCCTGACCTGGAGCTTGAACATGAGGTTCTCGACGAGGGTGAGATCAGGGCAGGTGAACCGGCCTACCTGAACATCAAGATTGCTCGCAATTTGGAAGAGGAGGACGGTGATTATGACTCTACCGTACACGCACCATTCTACCCCTCCAAGAAGATGGAGAACTGGTGGCTGGTTGTTGGTGATGAGAAGACCAAGAGCCTCTTGGCCATCAAGCGGGTGACAATCGGGCGGGAACTGAACGTTCGCCTCGAGTACACTGTGCCATCGCCAGGTGAGCATGATCTGAAGCTGTTCCTAATGAGTGATAGCTATGTTGGAGTCGACCAGGAGCGGGAGTTTTCGGTTACAGCAGCCGAGGGCATGGATGTGGATGACGATGACGATGAAGAGGACGAGGACGAGGACGAGGACGAAGACGAGTAGAAGCTCAAAGCTCAAAGCTCAAAGCTCACTGTGGATTACAATTACCCCGGCGATTGCCAGCGATGGCATTGTACACTATTGAAGACTACGAATGCGGATTTAGGAGATAATAATCGAATCTATCAACTCGGGACTGTGACTGAGGTGTGTGTGTTTTTGAGATGAGTTGTCTGGATACAAGGCGAGTTGTGTGGATGTCTAATGCACCACGAGTGTGAAAGAGGCGCGATGTGCTGAGATCTAACGTTAGTGTTCACAACGCCAAACGCGTCCACAGAGAGCTAGGCCCACGACGTGACATTTGCCGGGAATTGGGTAATGAAGATGGTGAGAAAAGAGACTACGGACGCGTCCCCCCGATGGTCTTGTATACCAAGGCGTCGAATCAGCGTCGACTACGCGCTGGGCCTTTGATGTCGTGTGTGAGAGGGAGAGAGCCTGGGGTTGGGGATGACGCCGCCCGCAGCGCAGCGCAAATGCCAGATGACCGTCACGTGACCGATGCTCTGGTGACGTTTGAAAGTGCTTCTGTTTCCCTTGCAAAGCCCAGTCCAGTCCCAGTCCAGCCCATCAACTCGCACCAGCGTTTTTTCCTCGTCAACCCCAACATCGCGGCACAACTCGAAGAGGCGCCCATCATCATCAATTGCGCAAACCATCACCAACGCATCATCGCCATCGCTCTACGAACCTTGCGCTCCATTGATACGCGCAATACAGCATCCGCTACGCGTTCGCCTATCTTTTGCGAGCTGGAATTCTTCTTCTGGCTCCTGTGACTTGTGACGAGCGAAGACATTATCACCGCCATTGCCATGGCCGATCAGATTAACGAGAAGCCTGAGGTTGAGGCAACTGCTTCCGGCGCGCAGGAAGTTCCTGCCGCAGAGAAGCCCACTGAGCCATCGTCGATCGGAAACGATGCCGCAAAGGCCGATGGCGAGGCAAACGAGGAAGATACAAAGACCGCTGAGGGTAAGTTATGATCACGAAGCATTTGCTATTCACTGCGCAATCGGTCGCATTGCCATGGAAATCGCGCTCTGATTTCTCGTGTGCTCTGTCGCTCAGGCGCGTCCTTCCCTTTGCCAGATCCATGCTGACCACATCGCGCAACAGAAACCAAGGAAGCTGGAAACTCAGAGAAGCCCGCCCAAGATAAAGACGCGGCCGAAGCACCAAAGGAGGACTCAAAGCCCACTGAAGACGGTGCAGATACCGAAATGAAGGACGCGACTGAGGCCCTGGCTGCCGGGGAGACCAAGCCCGAGAACTCCGCTCCATCTGCCGATGGTGAGACAGCAACCGAAAACGCCGCCACTGAGTCTGCCTCAGCTAAGGCGAAGAACAATAGACGAAAGTCGACTGGCGGTGGCAGCCGCAAGAGCCTGAGCAAGAAGGCCTCCAAGGCGCGTCTCACGCATTTGGACGCCAAGCCTGGAGACCACTTCTTGGTCAAACTCAAGGGTTTTCCCGCTTGGCCTGCCATCATTTGCGATGAATCAATGCTGCCACAAGCTCTTGTCGATAGCCGCCCTGTAGCTGCTGCGCGACCTGATGGCTCCTATACCGAGGCATACGCTGATGGTGGCAAACGTGTCAACGACAGAACCTTCCCAGTCATGTATCTCCATACGAACGAATTGTGAGTTGCATCTCATCACCGTTTCCGATCATCGCTAACCTGACTACAGTGGCTGGGTGCCCAATACTGGACTTACAGAGCTTACTCCTGAAAAGGCCCGAGAGACCATCACCGAGAAAATGCGCAAGGACTTGAAGGAGGCTTTCTCGCTCGCCGCCGAACACAACTCTATCGAACACTACAAGGACGTGCTTAAGCAATTTCAAGATGAACTGCTTGCCAAGCAGCAAGCTGCTGCGACACCCAAGAAGAGCAAGAAGGGCAAGGCCAAAGCTGCTGACGAAGACGTCGAGATGGAAGACGCCGACGATGCTTCAGAAAAGTCCAAGTCCAAGAAGCGCAAGGCTGATGATGACGCTAGTGTAATTCTTCTAGCAGGGTGTCACTGATTCATTTTGCTAACAAAACTGCCAGACACCACAACGGCCCGAATCCGTCAAGAAACCCAAGATTAAGCTCAATACATCAACGCCCAAGGCTGCCAATGGCACTCCTAAGACCAAGGAGGAATCTGCTGCCAAAGCCAAGGTCAAGGTCAAGAAGTCGTCTGATAAGAAGGCTGAGACCACCAAGAAGGCCAAGATGACACCTGAAGAGCGAAGGCATCACAAGGAGGTGAGATAAATGCAACTTTTCATTTAAACCGATCAGTTTTACTGACACCTCTACAGAAGGAAGTGTTATATCTCCGTCATAAGCTTCAACGAGGTCTCCTCACCAGAGATCAGCAACCCCAGGAATCAGAGATGGAGCACATGTCCGAATACGTCACCATGTTGGAGAATCTGAAGGATCTTGAGGTGTCCATCATTCGTGCGACCAAGATCAACAAGGTTCTCAAAGCTATTCTCAAATTGGAATCGATCCCTCGTGAGGACGAGTTCCATTTCAAGGACCGTTCCAAGGTTCTTCTGGACCAGTGGACTCAGCTACTGGCTACTGAAAATGCCACTCCTGCTCCCGATGTCACCAACGGCGTCAATGGCAAGTCGGAAGCCAAGCCAGATGACAAGAAGGACGATAGTGGCAAGGAGACTACTGAAGAACCAAAACCCGAGGCCACAAAGACGGAAGAAGCCAAGACTGAGAAGCCCGGGGAGACCGAGGAGGAGAAGATTGCGGAAACACCACAAGCATCAGCGTCTGAAGAGAAGAAGGACGAGGTGAGTTGAAAATAAGCCCTGTTGCCACGAGCTTGGCTAACCGAAAAACAAGACCGTCGCTCCTCCTGAGCCTGTTGAAGCTGCAGCCTAAGTTACGGGTCAGCTCACGGCGGTTTTAGAGCAATTTGTTTCATGGCGTCACGGTTACGATCCACAAACACTGGTCTTTTTTCTCCTTCCGATTTTCTACCTTTTCTTATGCTTTTCTTCACAACTATGGTAAAAGTGACTTCGTCGCGTTGCGTCTTTTCAGTGTCTGTATGAATATCTGCCAAATCTGGCGGCAGGGGTGCGCCATGACTCTCTGGAGCCATAATGATCTCAGGAGTGACGGAGGCAAGAAACATCTTTTTGGAGGGACTGTACAAAGGGCAAAATCAGCAATACTGAGTCAGGGGGCTCGCTTTACGTGGGTTTCTATAAACCAGTTTGGACAGGAGACGAGCATGGTACGGATGTCGAGATGGCATATGGGATTGGCGGCAAGCCAAGCGAAGCGAAGCAAGCTCTTGTAGAATGAGATGATGACATCCGAGAGGAGGCATATGAGAATGAGGATTTGGGGAGCAATAGCATACAGATGATGAATGGGACAAAAGAATTAGAAGCATTCTATATAAAATGTCTTGTTTGTTTGCGATGAATAGTATAGGAACCATACAGGTCGTATATATCAGTCATTGTCTATCAACCTCGGTATCATGCTTGCTTCGTGACACGATCTTGCTGGTTGTTGGGATACAGTGCGTAGTACAGTGCTAGTATGTCTATCTACTGTCCAAAACGCGTTGACCATTCACCCTCAATCCAGGCTCAGGAGCTTCTCCATCCTTCAAGACTTCAATAACTTGTGCCGCATAAATCTGTTGATCATGGCCCGTGAAGTCGCCAACCAGGACACATACAGCCAAGAGGATCATCAGGTCTAGACCCTAATCATGAAACCTGTCCAATGCCTTTCACTAACTTGGTCAACAGGTCGCATATATATTTGACCCTGAAAACGATGGGATACGCCAAAAGCCAGCCAAGCGGAGAAGAAGATCTAAGCAGGGCCAGGATTCTGCAGAAGTGGTGAAAGATTCATCAGCTTTTGTGCCTCTTCTCAATGGTGCTGAGAAATCCGAACTCGTCAAATTAAGGGAGAGATTGTTCCAGGAGAGCTGGGCCAAGATTGATGAACGGATCGAGGTGAGTGGGCGAAGCTTGTTCACCGGATTTATCACTCACATGGATCAGAGAATACTCAAGACTTCAAATATCGAGACTCTCAATGAAGTCAGCGAGTTTGTCAATGACGCGGTGACAGAATCGTAAGAGTCGTTCTCCTGATATACCTGCAACCCCTAATATTTGGATAGTGGGGATAGAATCCCTTCAGCATTCATCATCACAGGACCTAATATCGCATCACAAGATCTGCTTTTTCAACAATTATCGGAGACACTTGAGCAAACAACATCGAGCAAGTTTGTTGGTTTGCGGTCATCAGAGGCATCGACGTTGAAAGCCACTTTGAAGAAGATTATTCGAGACGTCACAGCCAAGGCCTCGACTGATGAGGACGATGATCTTGAAGTCAGCGACGGTCGAGAGGTGAGTTATCTGCATCTTGACAGAACAATACTCATTCTCTACAGGGACGGAGGTATCTCGACTATGATCTTGAGGCACTATATGCATTTATCAGGCCCCAAAATGTAGAGCATGTGTTTGTCGCCTTTCAAGACAGTGAAGGGTTCGACAGCAGTTTATTATCGGATCTGATCATTCTCTTCAAGTACGTCTTTACCTCAGATGCCTTTATTCACTGCTGCTAACACGTGTGCAAGCTCTTGGCGCCCTCGTATACCGTTTACTCTCCTTTTTGGCATCGCCACATCAGTCGAGCTTCTCCAAGCCAGACTACTCAAGACTTCCTGTCAGCAAATTTATGGAGCGCAAATTGACGTAATTCAGACCTCGGCCATTCTCGAGACAGTCTTCAAAACAGCGGTAGCAACATCTGATGCTCCTGTCGTACTGGGTGCATCGCTCATCCGCAGCCTGCTTGATCGTCAGCACGACCAGGTTTCAGGCATCCAGACGTTCACTATGTCGTTGAAGGTGAACTTGGACCAGATAACATAAACAAGTCTCATGTCAGCTAACAAATAATAGTACGCTTATATGTGTCATTTCTATGCGAATCCACTCAGCGTTCTCGAGCATACCGCATCGTTACAAGCTGAGCATATCGAGGCCATTCGGCATACTGATTCTTTCAGGGAAAATGTTGAGCAGGCAGTAGAATCTGGCATCTTGGATAATGTGCAATACGCCAAAGATTTGCTTGAGAACGACGAGTTTCTCGTTTCGCGAGTTCAAGATAGCCTAGCGCGTCGTCAAGAGTCTGTTGAGGAATTCTTGCGGTCACTTCTGATTCTGGGAGAAACAGAATCGCAAGACATAGAGTTCTCAAGAGCATATGCGGAAGCGTTGGATGAGGGCGCTTCAATTACCGAGGATTCGAGAGCTATTGAGTCAGTCCGGCGTATGGACGTCAGCGAGCTGCTGGTAATGCTTCGCAAGGTTGTATCAATCTTGCAGAAGGGAGACAGCGGCTTGCTTCTTGGTCCAGCATCGAAGCAAACGGACATTGAATTTCGAGATGCATTGGCAAGACAGCTTGTCAATCTGGAAGAGCTACAATCAAGGGCAGAAGAGCAGGAGATTACACTACGGAGCAAGTACAGCGGACAGAGCAAAGTGATGCGCACAACTGTGATTGCACAAAGAGTTCAATTGAGTCAAGACTCGGCTGCGCTGACAGACGAAGACAAGCAACTTACTCAGGCCGTCGACGACATCACGGGGCTATTGATCAGGCATGTTCAGTTTGTGAGGCCCAGCTCTCTTTTGTTGTCGGAGAGCTGGTTATACGATTCTCGAGCCCCATCGCGAGACGTGTTCGTGCCTCGACCACGGGCAGTTCTAGAACGCAGCCTCACGAGGCCCCACGACTATTTGTCATGTTCATGCTGCAATCCAGGCGATGGAGAAACGCCGGCCACTCTGCCGGCCACGGCGCTCTTGTACCGGCTATACACAGAGACCGGGAGCCTCATCAACGTGGCAGATCTCTGGGCTGCATTCTCAGCGCTTGTAGGCGAGGAGGAGACAGACGAACGCAGGTCGCTGGTGATGTTTTACCGTGGGCTGGCTGAGCTGAGGGCTTTGGGATTTGTCAAAGCAAGCAAGAAGAAAGCGGACCACATTGCCAAGCTGAAGTGGCTCTGATTATGGACAATTACGATTGCATTGGTCGACAAAGTTTGAGAAAGAGAGACATGACGAGAAGATTGAAAACTGCAACCGCCAAATGGGGATGGTCCTTTGTATTTGAGGGGATGAGACGGGATTAACCACGTCTGGAAACAGGTTTTTGTTTCGGGGGGGAGGGGAGGGCTAGAGGGGTTAGTCGGCCATTGAGGGACCTAGTGATAGGCCGCAAGAAGAAGAAGAGGAGGAGGAGAGAAAAGGTGTCGTCAGTCTAAGACATTGAAGAACTAAGACACGAGGTGGCTGGGAACCAAGAGCAAGTGAGACTTTGAGCGAGATACCTAGTCATACGTAGTGTGTGGGAGTGAAAGTGGAGGGTCAAAGGTCAAGTCATGGTTACAGCCAACGCAGCAAAATCCAAGACATGCAGATGCAGGTAACTTAGAGACTCAGACAGCATGGATTAGACGCCGGGAGCGGAGGGAACTGCATAGAACAAAGCATCATGTGAATTGAATGAACGATAACGGTGAAGGGCCGGCTATATTAAGGTCTCAGTTGGCCAAGCTACTACAGTACCTATACCTACTACCTACATACTTACGTTATCTACGTCTACGTGCTTAGGTCAGCACTCACAAGGGATTGCCATTATAACCAATGAATGAATGAATGAATGAATGAAACAATGAACAAAAATAGAGAGAGGAATAATAAAGAAAGAAAGAAGGGGAAAAAATAAAAAAGAGTAGCGGTAAAGATCCTGTAGTAGCCATGTATCTCATTGTCTTGCTTTTGAGTCATGACCAACTAATGGCCCCAAGTCACATTCCACTCCATCCGCTGTTGGTGTCTGTCTCTTGTTCGGACCAACCCAATTGCGTCTTAACGCAGTCGAGTTCGAGTGATTTTGAGTTATTGTTTGTTGGAGACTCTTGTGTGTTTTTCTTCTTCTTCTTCTTCTTTCTTTCTTAGTTCTCTCTCTGTTTCCCTTGCCATGTCTCACAGGCCACGCCAAACCCAGAGTCAAACTCTGGAGCTCAAAGCGGTTCAAGGCCCTAGGCTTGTCGATTTCAGGCAGTCAAAGAAGCCTTTACCCAGAACAGCATCTCGTCTGGGTCCTCTCCTCGCCTCAGGCTTGGGTTCGGGGGGCGTGTGGGTTAGATACCTAGATGGTTAGAAAACGTTATTAGCTGCCAAGTTAGATAGCTAACAAGTCGAGCTGAGCTGTTCAACTGCGTAAGGTGAGGCCCTGTCCTGTTCCAAAGGAGAAACAAGGCCAATCGAACGGCTTCGGTCACAAAGACCCTTCAACTGGCTGTTCGCGATCTTAGTCTTGCTTTTAGTTCCCAGACCCAAGGACCCAGGACCCAAAAGACCCAAAGGGCGGGGAGAGATCTTGCTTTGGTATCAATCAAGAAAGAAAAGAGAGGTCAGGATTGATCTTGTTTCAACTATCCGTAGACAAGTCTTATTATACGCTGGTAGCATGCATCCAATGCATGCATAGGTAGCCTCTTGTCTATTATATATCCCCTCCCACCACCCTTTCTCTCTCTCTCTCCCTCTCTCTGCTCTAGGCACTCTTCTGTCCGTCTCTGTTCCTCTGAATAACCAAAAGCTGGACCTCCTTCGCAGATCAAGGAATTGACTACGAAACTCAAACAGGAGTCTGTGTTGTCATCAATTCATTCATTCATTCATTCACCGGACTCTACGGAGAAGACCGCTTGGTTTGGTTTTCTTCGCTTGGCTTGTCGATAGCCACCCCGCCAAAGCCAATCCACCATCGCATCACGTATGATCTTGTGATCGTTGATCATAGAGACCAAGACCAAGAATTCTTTTTAATCAGAAGTGAATCTTGCAGAGAAATAAGAGATTGGGGCTGTCTTGACCTCTTGACTACTACTACTACCACTACTACAAATACTCGATACATCATTGCCCCCCCCCCCCCCCCCCAGACACTCAATCTCTTGTCCTTCTTCTCTTCTTCTCCTACTTCTGCCACTCACCATCGTCAACCACTTACGACAACCGCCAGAATGATGCGAGGAGAGATTCCTACACGGCACCACAGGGCCTTTGGCCAGCGAAGACTCGCAAAGAACCCAAATCTTCAACGAAAGCTCGAACAGATGGCTCTTCCACTTGCACCTCTTGTCCAGCTCACCACAGGCGCTGTCCATCCATCATTTCCCACCACGGTCCTCAACTTTTGGCTCCTCACCGATGAGCAGCTAGAGTCTCTTGCACACTTCTACCACCAGAGGACGCCATCGCCTTGGACAAATCAGTACCCCTGCCCAGTCACCTGGAGGTCCGATCTGCCTCTCGAGGAGAAGCGACGCAAGATGGGCAAGTTTATTGGTCTCAGGGGCTGTGAATCTCCCATCCTTCTCAAGACGGAGGAGGAGATCCTGGCAGAGGCACGAAAGGCGAGACTTGCAGCCGAAGAGGATCTTTGGAGGCGAAAGCACTTTTCCTAATGCATCAAGCAAGCCATCCGAGGCATGCGGTGTTTTAATTACCACCTGTGATTAGTAATGGAGGACAGTCTGCTTTCAGTCTTTGGGGGTATCAGATTTTCAGGTACAGGAGTTTTGCATATCCTTTCTGCGTCGTTTCTGCGTGTTCTCTGCATTCTTGTTTCTTGTTTCTTGTTACTGCATCTTGGGTCGGTCGCATTGCTAGACATGGCCACTAGCCAGCGTGCATCACTGCATTTTCAAGGGAGTAAGGCGAGGTGAAAGAGCCTATACATATATATCAATAGAGAAGAAGCCCATGCTATTATTTTCAAAAACTCGACCCCCCAACGCCGCTGGTGTGGTTTTCCCTCCCTTCTTCCCATACACACCAAGAGTTGTGCGCCTTGCAACAAAGTGACATGTGGTATACTACAGCCAAAAACTTGAAGAGGTAGGTCCGGGACCATGTGTATATACCTATAAAGACACCCCAATCTCATATTCTTTTCTTGCAACCCACACAAGAAATCTCCAGCTGCTTATTTCTTGCCTTTCTTCTTTGAGGGCGTGTCGACCATAACGGCATCCTCCTCGCTAGGAGTCTTGGCCGAAGAGCTCTGCTCAGAGCCGTCGAGCTCCTTCATGAACTCTGACTGGATCTGTCCTCGGCGCTTCTCCCACCACTGCTTCTCTGACTCGGCTTGGGCGAGTATCTCTTCGATTGAGCTGCGCATGGTAGCATTGGCCGTCATTTCGTGGGCGGATTGGAAGATGGACTGGCCCCAGTTTGGAGCGAGAGCGTTGGCCTAGAGTTGTCAATGATGTGTTCATCTCTTGCAGTCACACTACTCCGGCTATCATACCTCTGTGACGACATCTCTGAGCTCCTCCTCCATCTCCTTCTCGGCGCGCTGGAATCGCTGCCATAGATCATCACCCACGCTGCCTCGTTGCAGCAGAGAACCACATGCTTGCTTGGCAGACTTGATCTGGATCAGACGACGGATATCCTCGACGGCGCGACGCAAAAGGGCAGCTCGTAGGACGCTTTCGGGTATCTTGGGGCCCTTTTCGGAGCCGTCCTCGAGGTGTAGCAGGGACAGGTAGACGTTGCGCTGGAGGTGAGGGCCGAACCACGGAGCCAAGTTGGCACTCTCGGCTTTGGCATGTTAGCATGTTCTTCAGTTTGGCGAGCTGGGTGTGTGGCGTAGTTACCAGCTTTTCTCTTTCGATAGATGGTCGAGAATGTCATGAGTGCGCTGCCGAGGACGAGAACATAGGCAAAGGGGAGGGCAAGGCCCTTCCAATCGATGTTGAACATGATGAGTGATGAAAGTCGCAAAAGTAAAATACGAGATCGTCCGTACTGTAATTAAAAAGAAAACGAGTGTAAAGAAAACAAGTCGAGCCGGCCGTGACTTGGGGTTTTTGGCTTGTATGAGTCGAGTCCCTCGTAGACTATGAGGAACTGTTCAATTGGTGGTGGTGTGGCGCAGATCCAACTTTAGGCCAGATTACGCTTCGGCCGTATCTATGAAGTGGCTTCGTGGAATTGTGGCTGGTGCATATGCTGCCAGGCGAACGGGATGGGCCCTGGATTTGACTGCCGTGCGACGTCACTCGAGCATTAGATAAGCAATCGCAGGCACCGCCAGATGACGCTGTGCTCGAGTTAGCAGAGGTACATTGCTTTCCCGTGAGCCGCCTTAGGTAAGAGACGTACCGAGTCTAGAGCTACCTTACCTACCGCCGCTCAACTTCACTTTCTTCATGCCATTGATTCATTGCGTTTCAGCTCCAACTTCCAGGCTCTTCTTTTTCATTCCCACCCATCTCCCAGCTGTTCTCTTCTTATAGGACCCCCCCTTCTCTACTAACCCGAGAATACTCAACCTCCAAAGGCACCAAAAGAGAGCACTAAACACCCCACCATAGTCCATCATAGCGACAGCTCTTTAGATATCTTGCACCATGTTGCTGCGACTCCGCGGCCCCGACGGCATGGCCCGTCTGAATGTCGAACCCACAACTACCTTTGGAGACCTGGGAAAGCTGGTCTGTCGTCTCGGAGCCCGCACCGAGCTGTCTGTGCTGACTCTAGTCCTTCTAGCTGCTCGATCAACTACCCAAGACCGTTGATCCCAAATCCATAGCTCTATCGAACGCACCCAACGGAGGAGACTCGAAGCGCCTAGGGGACATCATCAACTTCAAAGTTGGTCAGATTGGCCTCAAGTTGGTCGCCCTCATGGCCTCTCACGGATCAGCAAAGCTAACCCCATACATAGGCACGGCGATCTCATCTTTCTCACCTACCAACATGCCGACGCTGCCAACGGCGACGCACCCGAAATCTCTAACACATCTGCCAGGCTTAACGGAAAACCCGTCCTACCGACCGAAGACCTTCCCATCAACCCCAAACCCGAAAGGATCGCCAGGCCGTGGGAAGTAATCCGCCAATCCGCCTTGGACGACCGGTTAGACCGACTGGATGGCAAGATCCCTCGAGGCATAGATCGCATGTGTCGCCATGGTCCCAAGGGCATGTGTGACTACTGCCAACCCCTCGATCCTTTCAACCCTGGATACCTTGCGGAGAAGAAGATCAAGTACCTGTCCTTCCACTCATACCTACGAAAGATCAATGCTGCGACCAACAAACCCGAGCTAGGCGCTTCATACATTCCTCCCCTGGTTGAGCCCTACTATCGAGTCAGGCATGAGTGCCCTTCTGGCCATCCCCCTTGGCCTGAGGGTATCTGTACCAAGTGCCAGCCCAGTGCCATTACTCTCCAGCCTCAACAGTTCCGAATGGTCGATCATGTCGAGTTCTCTTCGCCTGCCATCATCGACACCTTTATTGACACCTGGCGAAAGACCGGGTCACAACGTCTAGGTTATCTCTACGGAAAATACACCGAGTACACTGAAGTCCCGCTTGGTGTCAAGGCTGTCGTGGAAGCCATCTATGAGCCTCCTCAGGTTGATGAGCTCGATGGTATCACAATGAACGCCTGGGAGTCGCAAAAGGAGGTCGACAGGGTCGCCAAGCAGTGCGGCCTGGAGCCCGTGGGAGTGATCTGGACTGACCTGCTGGATGCTGGCAACGGCGATGGCACAGTGGTTTGCAAACGTCACGCCGACTCCTACTTCTTGTCCTCCCTCGAGATTTGCTTCTCTTCGAGGTTGCAAGCTCAGTACCCCAAACCCTCCAAGTGGAGTGACACAGGCATCTTTGGTTCGAATTTTGTCACATGTATCATCACCGGTAACGAGCAGGGCGAGATTTCTATCTCCTCCTACCAGATGTCCAACGAGTCTGTGGAAATGGTTCGTGCTGACATTGTTGAGCCGTCAGCTGACCCTAACGTCATGCTTGTACGCGATGAGGAGGAAGACGACGGGTCTGTCAGTCGCACAAGATACATTCCCGAAGTTTTCTACCGCAGGGTCAACGAATACGGCGCCAACGTCCAGGAGAATGCCAAACCATCGTTTCCCGTCGAGTATCTGTTTGTCACACTGACCCACGGTTTCCCCGCGGACCCTAAGCCTATGTTCACTCAGCAAGGCTTCCCTATCGAGAATAGAGAATACGTCGGAGAGAGTCAAGAGCATTCCGCTCTGTCCAAGTTTGTCAAGTCATCACCTGGCCAGAAGCCCACGGGCCAGGAGGTCTCCAACTTTCACCTTCTCTGCTTTATTCACCAGATGGGCGTCCTCTCCAAGGTGCGCTTGTGTTTTGACATGTATGAAGAAAGCTACTGACAGGCTTCATAGGACGAAGAAGCCCTGCTCTGCCGTGTAGCGAGCCAGCACGATCTTGCCGATACATTCCAGCTCCGTTCTACCGAGGGTTGGCAGACCCTCCAGGCCATCCTTCAATCGACTGGTGAGAGAATCCCCAAGCGTCAGCGGGAGGAGGACGGTGCCCCCTCGCCCTCTTCCTCCTCATCCTCTTCTTTTCAAAATTCCATTCGCGACTCGGGAGAACCCCTTGCTAAGCGATTTGCTGCCTTCAGGCTGAACGAGCGCTGGACCAAGTCCGCCAATCCACCGCCGCCCTAGTCAAGAAAGAGGTATTGGGTACAACGGAAGAATAGTAGGAGGGGGGGTCAGATAGAGGTTTAGATGAGACGAGACATGGAACCCAAAAAGTGGTGAGGCTGGATTCGGTTTTCTTGCTAGATATTTTCTGAACTTCCTTCATGTGGAAGATGATGTTGCATGTATAGCTGGGGCGGCGTTAAGGACAGGTATCGGAGCATATAGACAATGCTTTCATTGGGGCGGCTTCCTTAACTTATATCAAAAGAATTGCGCATGCTTACATGTGCTTTGACGTGATATTACTAGATGGTGTCCTTTATGTTAGCGCTTCAAGAGTATAAAGAGCGAGGTTGTGATCACAGCCAGGCTAAGAGTTTGGGTGAACTTTTTGGGGTAGATCGATCATTCCTAATCATCATGTCCAACGCAATTTGTCAAATCATGATCATGGTGTTAAATCGATTCCAGCCAAGGGGATCGTAACTCGAGAAAATGGTTATCATGGTCTAAAACTTCACAAATATCTCAGTCAGAAGAGACATGTTTAATTTATGATGACTTCACATATATCATCATAATTTATAGTAAGTAAGAGATATCATAAACTTGTCATATTTGTAGAATTGACTACTAATATTATCATAAAGGTTTATCACACACACACATTTGAATAACTCCCAGATCCGCCCCTTTTCCAATCACAAAAACGCCAGTTATAATTTACAGGGGCTTTCCACCGATGAAGTCGGACCATCGGCGGACCTCAGCGGGGATACCGTCGGGGCGGGGCAGCTTCTCGCTCATGCACTGAGCAAAGAGGATAGCGGTTTGAGGCTCCATGAACAGGGGGACGCCGAAATCGACGGCATTTCGGCGCATAACATAGTCGACGTCCAGCGTGGTCTTGCCTCGGGCCTGAGCCAGGTTGAAGCATCCGCGGATGTCGTACTTCTTGAAAACCTCACGGAGGGCACGCTTGTCCTCCTTGGGAAATTCAATAACCTCAACCTCAACCTTGGTCTTGGACTTGGTCTCGATGAACTCCTTGACCTCGGGGCTAGCGGCGTACAGCTTGTAGCCGAGAGGGGCAACATAGTCGACGACCTGGGTGAGCCATGGCTTGGAGACGTTTCCGCCAAAGAGAAGACCCTCACCAGGCTCAGGCATGCGGAAGTTCATGGTGGACTGGAGAGAGGTCCAGTAGGCCTCGACGAGATCCTTACCGAAGCAAGCAATCTCACCAGTGGAAGCCATCTCAACACCGAGGAAAGGGTCGGCACCAGCGAGACGGGTCCAGGAGAACTGAGGAACCTTGGTAGCAACATAGTCGCGCTTCTCAGCCATGGGGTCAGACTTGGCAGGAACCTGCTTGCCGACAAGGGCCTTGGTAGCAATATCGATGAAGTTGGTTCCGAGGACCTTGCTGACGAAGGGGAAAGATCGAGAGGCACGAAGGTTGCACTCAATGACCTTGAGAAGGGGTTCGCCACCCTCAGGGTTCTCGGCCTTGATGATTTGCATGTTGAAGGGGCCGCTGATCTTCCAGGCTGCGGCGACCTTAACAGCAATCTCCTTGACACGCTCCATAGTGTTGCTATCGAGGTTGGCAGGGGGGAGAACCAGAGTAGCGTCACCGGAGTGAACACCGGCTTGCTCAACGTGCTCGGAAACAGCATGGATGATGAGCTCACCGTTGGCGGAGACACCATCGACATCGATCTCTTGGGCACCCTCAATGAACTTGGTGATGACAACAGGGTGGTCGGGAGAGACATTGCTGGCAGCCTCGAGCTTGTCCTTGAGATCTTCCGGGCTTGAGATCACAGTCATGGCAGCGCCGGACAGGACGTAACTAGGACGGACGAGAACGGGATAGCCAACCTCCTCGGCAAACTGCTCAGCAGCCTTGACAGACGTAAGCTCCTTCCAGGCAGGCTGGTCGACACCAATGCTGTCGAGGATCTCAGAGAACTTCTGGCGATCCTCGGCCTTGTCAATATCCCTGGGGTCGGTTCCAAGGACATTGGCTCCGCCAGTCTCCTGGAGCTTGAGGGCAATGTTCTGGGGAAGCTGGCCACCGACGGACACAACGACACCCTTGGAATTCTCAAGCTCGTAGATATCCATGACACGCTCGTAGCTCAACTCTTCGAAATACAGCTTATCAGCCGAATCGAAGTCTGTGCTCATCGTCTCAGGGTTATACTATCATCAAATATTAGCCCAAGTCCTTTAAAATGACTATAGAAATTGTGAGGAGATTTAGGATGAGGTTTGAAGAGGGCCGTTTCGAAGTGGGGCCATTTTCGGCGAAGTGGGGCCGTGATCACGAACACCACATAAGGAAGGAATGCCTGATTGGGACGGAAGGGAGAATATAAACTTACGTTGATCATGATGGTCTTCTCGCCCATCTGCTGGAGAGCCTGAGTGGCGCTAACAGCACACCAATCGAACTCGACGGAGCTACCAATTCGGTAAACACCGCTACCAAGGACAATAGTACCGTTGTCCTCGAAAGTGACGTCGTGAGTAGAGCCGTTGTAGGTGGTGTAGAGGTAGTTGGTGTTGGCGGGGAACTCGGCGGCCAGGGTGTCGATCTTCTTGACCCAGGGTCGGATGCCGAAGCTGAGACGGTAGGCTCGGACCTCGTCCTCGGTGCTCTTGACGGCCATCGCGATCTGTCGGTCAGAGAAACCCATCTTCTTGGCCTTGAGGACTTGATCTTTCTTCAGGTTCTGAAGACCACCAGCCTGCTCAAGCTCACGGGTACAGTCGACGATGTTCTGCAGCTTATGGAGGAACCACTTGTCAATCTTGGTCAGCTCGTGGACCTTGTCAACGGAGTAGTTCTCATGAAGCATGGCCTGGCCAACAGCGAGCCATCGACGGTCGGTAGGGTTCTGGAGCTCGAAGTCGAGGTCCTCGAACTTGTCACCCTGGAAGCCAACAAACCGGGGGTCAACCTGACGAATGGCCTTCTGGAAAGACTCCTCAAAGGTTCGGCCGATAGCCATGACCTCACCAACAGACTTCATAGCACTGCCAATGTCGCGCTTGACGTGCTGGAATTTGGAGAGATCCCATCGGGGAATCTTGGTGACGATGTAGTCGAGGGAAGGCTCAAAGTTGGCAGTGGTGGTCTTGGTGACGGCGTTGGGGAGCTCGGGAAGGGTGTGCCCAAGACCGATCTTCGCAGCAGTGTACGCAAGAGGATATCCGGTAGCCTTGGAGGCCAGGGCAGAGGATCGGGAAAGACGGGCATTGACCTCAATGACACGGTAGTCGAGACCATCAGGCTGGAGAGCGTACTGGACGTTACACTCGCCAACAACACCGAGATGTCGGACAATCTTGATGGCGGCGCTTCGAAGCATGTGATACTCCTCGTCGCTCAGGGTCTGACTAGGCGCAACTACAATGGAGTCACCAGTGTGGATGCCAAGAGGATCGAAGTTCTCCATGTTGCACACAGTGATACAGTTGTTGTTGGCGTCACGAACGACCTCGTATTCGACTTCCTTCCAGCCCTTGAGCGACTTCTCGACAAGGATCTGAGGAGAGAGGGTAAGGGATCGAGCGGCCATGTTACGGAGCTCCTCCTCGTTGTTGGCGAAACCGGAACCCAGACCACCTAGAGCATAGGCGGCACGGACAATGATGGGGTATCCGACGGTCTCGGCGGCCTCGAGAGCCTCCTCAACCGTGCCGACAGCAATCGACTTGGCAATGGGGATGTTAATCTCGTCCAGAGCCCTGGCGAAGAGGTCACGATCCTCGCTCAGTTCCAGAGTTCGGACACTGGTACCGAGGACCTTGACGCCATACTTTTCAAAGAGGCCGAGTCGCTGCATCTCAACGCCTAGGTTGAGAGCAGTCTGACCACCGAAAGACAGGAAGATGCCATCGGGCTTCTCCTTCTCGATGACATAGGAGACATACTCGGGGGTAACGGGGAGGTAGTAGACCTCGTCAGCCAGACTGTGGTTGGTCTGGATGGTAGCGATGTTGGGGTTGATGAGGACAGAAGCGACGCCGGCTTCCTTGAGGGCCTTGAGAGCCTGAGCACCTATATTTCGAGTGTGTTAATTTCGAATGTTAAAAAATGAGTTTTGGTAGTGAGTCGCAAGTTTGTCGGTGAGATGTGCGTCACTGCATGCATAATATTGGGTATGCTAACCTGAGTAGTCGAACTCTCCGGCCTGTCCAATGGCAAGACCACCACTTCCAATGACAAGAACCTTCTTGACATCGACGGTCTGGTGAGGCTTGATAACTCCACTGTCGAGGTAGGCCTTGGGGTTGGGTGCATCCTGTACAGCGGCGGAGCTGTAGGCGCGCATAACCTTGAGGGTGCCCAGGCGCTTCGAGTTGGCGGGGCGGGCAGAGGCGATTGAGACTCGGCATGATGCAGATGCCGAGAGAGGGCTCACGGAGGAGAATGAGCGAGAGGGCAAAGCTCGCGGGACCCTGCGTCCATGACGGAGCAGGGCCGGAGCTCGACCAGCGAGAGTGGTTGCCAGGTTGAAGTTGAGAGGCATTGCAGCGGATAATTTGCACGTATCAATGCGTAAGTTGAACCGTCCCGCTGGCGAGGTTGCCCTTCTGTATCCCGAATCAAGCGTCTAGGATATGTCGATGTATGGGAAGGACACAAGAGACTGTGGCTCTGTTGGAACTGGGTTCTAGAGGAGGGGGGGAGGGGGGATAAGTAGGGCGGCCCGTCGTGAAGAAAAATGGCGGTACGGCTGATAAGATAAGAAGAGGCTCCGAAAATTATTCTCTGGTTTTGGTGTGTGACTGTACTGGACGGACGGGACGACTGGGCTGTGACGCAGCTCAGCGCAGGCCCAGGAACAGCTAACAAAAAGTAGCTCCATACCACTCCAATAGTGGATAGATACCTCCGATTGCTATCTACAGTCTCTAGGGACTAAAGGGAACCTGCCCCAACATTTCGGCCGTAAATGAGAAAATTTACCAAGATTCGATAGAGATCGTCCCTCACTAGTGTCTTGTTCAAGGGTCTTTCGTGGAGAATCCAAGGCATGAGTTCTGTGACACCCGACTTTGATGCATGCTGTTGTCCCGTTTTGCCCCTGACAATCAGGACTTTTCTTATCAATTTTTGTGTATCTTGTTGAGTATATCCCACATTGACTGTACCTGCCGTCAGATACCGAGCATCACCTTACACACAGCTTATCGTCCTTGCTGAGCTCCCCAGATCAAGCCAAGCTAAGCTTATGGGTCCGGTTACGGCGACCCTTCAGGTATGTGTACATACAAAGAAACAGACAAGGGCACAGCAGAGCAACGGTTGTAAGCAGCAAGGAAAATGATTCTACTGGTGCTCACAGACGTCTGGAAGAGGTGTCAAGTTCTTTCTGACCCATTGAAAAAAAGTAAAACAGCCAATGCGGTGTAGTATTCTCCCAGGCTAATGATGAAATGCCCCGACATCGCCGTCCACTTTGGTAGCATCGGCGGAATCAGCGGAGATATGTACCGCTTTTACCGCCGCTACTCTGCGCTTTGGCTGTGATGGGGCCGCTGGCGGAGTTTAGTTGAGTCATGCGGGGTTCCGAATTTCATCGACTGCCGAGTAGTGAGTCCGATATACGGTTGTGAATTGCCAAGTGTAGGTCCTTCTACACTCAAAATTTACAGCAATGGCACCTGATTAGTACATAATGTGTGTCGATATTGAGTATGGGGACATGAGAGGTGCATTTAGGCTTCACAAGAGCTAGGTACGGGAACACGCACCGAACCCACAGGATCCGCTCAGAATGCGATACTCCGATAGACACTGCACAACTCGATCGTCAAAAAGGGCATCGAGACTGGCAGAAAAATGCCGGGATCCCGAATCCATCGTAGTAGACAACATCGTGCTTTACCCAACAAGACAAAAAATGTCATCTTATCAATTTCTATCATAGGTACGCAACTAAGGTAGGTTTCATGGGCTTACCCTATATCATTCACTCACTAACATGCTATTGGCCAATTTTAACGCACGCTGCAAACTGACCTCAGCAAATCGACAATGGAAAATGATTCAATATTTAAAAATAAGGGACGCGACGGAATCTCTCTAGCAATAACTGAGAGTGCCACAATTTCATAACAATAAACTTGACTTTACTTGCGGGCGACAGAGTACCCATAATGTTCGTTACAAAAGCTCAAATCTGTAAGTAGCAAACTCTGCTAATCGAGTAGAAAATTATCACCAGAATGACAGAAAAGCGAGCAAAGGAGGACCACATGGGCTATGACGCTAGGCTGCAGATATCTTACAAGTGTTGTTATCTAATTTGAGACACGAATTGGTTTCTGGCATTTTCTTGTCCAACAATATGGCCTACTTGAGATACTAAGTTACGATACATCGAAGTTCTCTCTATATGATCTGTCACTCGTACTAAATAGAGAAATGAGAAGTATCTACTGAGCGAGAAAATATTTACTGGAAGTAGTCACAATAAGCGCATTGGGGACAGCTAATACAAAAGAGCATGCTTGGATATTACCACTACCAGCCAATCTCGACATAACTCAACTTCAAAGAATGTTCTTCCAAATGCCTCCTAAGTAACGCCGACACAGTTTCAATGCATCCAATAGTGAAGACACTGGCAAACTTAGGCGTGCACCAAGAACATTAAACCAAGATCAGCATACGAAATAAGTGGACAAGATGGATCAGACAAACTTTTTGATTCTATAACTTGGTTTCCGCGCCTATGGTTCGGAACCACACAAGCTTTGTTGACGTGATATGAGATGATAAAGGTCAACTTTATTCCAAGTCTTGGAGCCATATACAAGTAAACTGCGCTGCTTTGCTTTAGAAAACCGGTTGTTTCTTCTCTTGCAACGAACCATACCCAGCCCATACAACACCCCCGCGCTGACCAGAATGGAATTCAATATCATCATAGTGCTGATCTCGTTCCTTATCGGAGCTGCCTTCGCTTCACCATTGGCGAAACGTAACAGAACTGAAGGACTGAGCGAAAGGCTCAAAGGCACCGACTTCTCTCGCCCCGAGCCTGTTAATTGTTATAGAAATGATCCCAGGTTTGCTCTTGGACCTAGTCTGTTTGCAGCTCCAGCGATCAGAAACAGCTCATTTGTGGCTAGGCGCATCATACAAAAGAGACCAGATACAGGAGAATACGAGTCGAAGTTTTACTATATTTGCCAGTCTGGCAACAAGACCGAACAGGAGTATAAGCTCCCAAAACCTGACGACAGCATAGACGTCTCGCTTGACAAGATGGAATATTCTGAGCATGAGGAGAAGACCTTGGCCGAGGTGCTTCTCGAAAGCCTCAACAAAAACCTGGAAGAGTCCGTGAAAGAAAACCACACCGGTCATACTCCAATTATCGAAAACCCCAAGATGATGCCATACGTATGGCATGACTCCCTTAAGTTACACACCAAAGAAGATAAAGACGAGGACAAGGACAACGAGGAAGACGACAGCCAGAGTGAGAGCGAGAGCGACAGCGACGACGAAGAAGATGCAAAAAAAGGATTTAAGAAAGCATTCAGAATGATAAAGAAGCGAGACGACGAGAAGGAGGAGGAGGAGGAGGAGGAGGAGCAGAAGAAGAAGAAGAAGAAGAAGAAGAAGAAGAAGAAGAAGAAGAAGAAGAAGAAGAAGAAGAAGAAGAAGAAGAAGAAGAAGAAGAAGAAGAAGAAGAAGAAGAAGAAGAAGAAGAAGAAGAAGAAGAAGAAGAAGAAGAAGAAGCCATATCTATGGCCTGAACACGACAGACCAAAGATCTCCAAGGATGGGAAGTTCAGTTACTTGTACTCCAGTGAGGGAAAGCAATATGCTGTTGCAACTCCCCAGCATCTTGCCAATGAGGTCAGCAAATGCATACAATTATACGGCAACTTATACGTGCACGATGCTGATATGCGAACCCTACAGACTGATCGCCACGAGAAGGCCCAGCAAGACAAGGACCAGAAGTTGGAAATTATTCAACACGAGCTTCAGAAGGAAATGGACGCAAAACTACAGCAGGAGCACAGTAGATTGAAGCACGAGAACGAGATGAAGTTCAATGCGTCAAAGCCCGAAAAGGACGAACAAATTGCTCGTATCTAGTTGTTCTAATCAGCTAACTATAGGTTGGGAGTTAGCACGGCGAATATACCCGTATTCTATTGACATAGAAGGCTATTCATGTTGATTTCGTCCCTAAGGTAGTTCAGTTTCATATTCTCAACAGAACACAGGAGAGATTTCACCAACGTCCCGTCATATCATTGAAGCGACTGATCCCTTTCAAATGCACAGTGATGACTCTAACAAAGGAGTTAGCTGAAAACAAAAACGAACACACACACACACACACACACACACACACACACACACACACACACACACACACACACACAATGCCTCTTGCAGATTCACACTGTAGCTTTTATAATTACGCCCGAACAAAGGAGATGTCCGCCTGACACTTGCCGACAAGATTATCCAGGGACAAGTATAATATAAGCCAATGCCTCCATCGTCACAAGATAACCGACAAAAGTAGTACTTCACTCCTGATCCATACATTAACTTAGGAACAGCATCATTAACATGTGCCAGCAGATCTTCACCTTCAAATGTCATCACATGAGGTATATGCCAGTCCCTTGCCAAAAGATCAAGGATAGACAGAAGCAGTTTCTTCGACTCATTCTAGACTGGCTGTGCCCGGTCAGGCCTTGCAAACGTAAGATAGAAGGCCAACAACGTCCAGACCACCCTTGTGATACTTGCTTGGCCTGGTGATTCACAGCAAGAGAACGGTCTGAGCCTAAACCCCTGGAAATCATCAACAGATCCGAGAGAACATCTTGAACGAGCATTCAAGATGGATCATTCAGGCAACTCCAGGTTAGAGACCGACCGGGCACGTCCAAATCAACGACGCCCGTGCCCACAAAAGCACCGTGAAGCTCACGGTGGACCAACCCTGCAGCATAGTCGCGCGACTAATTGCCTGCGCAGGGCTGGCCTCGGCCTAGAATCCCAGGGGCTAAGCGAGGCTGGTGTCCCTCGAAAGCTTCGACGTGCGGCTCCTCTCTCCTCGGAGCCTCCACAAGGCCAAGATGTTGATCGAGGTGGTGACGCTATTACGACTCTTATCCAACGGGAGGAAGAACATACCCGCATACGTCTAGGCCATGTGCGAGAATACCAGGTCCATGTTCACCATCCTGTCGAACGACTCAAGTCGATAGAGATACAGTTTTGTCATGTTGATGACGAATATGAGCTCTAAATCCGGCATAGAGCAAACCTGCCTTCATCAGCAGACCAGTACACACTGCATTGGCCTCGAGGATGACATCGTGGAAAGGATCAGATAGCAATATAACATTTCTCCCCGGATGAATATACTATCAATAACACCTACTGATAAATGATACGAATATATTGAAGAATATACTACATGCTTGATGTTAACTGTTATTTAATCGCAAATGAAACAACTCCGTACACTCCATATGATGCTGAGGCGGTTACTTGGACCGATTCACCCTCCGACCCTCTCCTTGTATTTTACGTGCCGATTTCATATGAGTCTCAGGACAACCTAACGGTCGTGTAAGCAAGCGAATCTGCTCTCAAGAGCATAAAGTGCGCGAGTAAACAAAAGGGGTGAGATCACCAAGGCCACCTTCATCTCCGCGGCGGCGAAAAGAATACTGTCGTATTCCGTGCAATGAGGCCCAATGACGATAGATTGGGTGCTCGCTATTGATCATCGATTGTTGGTATCTGAAATGCAAGTTGGGACACGTCAAAGCGTGATTTGTCTCGATGTTGAGGTTGGTTCTACAACACAGTACCCGGAGCATTGGTCGTCTGAAGGACCATCTTATATGCTCAAGGTCAGGGAAGTAGATCAGGTTGAGATGATTGCTCTATTGGGCCTTGCCGTTCTTTGACTTGAACTTCTCGATCTCGACCTGGACTTTCTTGTTGACACGAGATCGGAGCTCTGGTCGGTATCCGAACTTGAAGAGTATCTCAAGCCACACGAACATAGGGGCAAGGAAGATAGCCTGGATGAGGTTGTCGAGCAAAGCAGGGGCACGCCCTTCATATTTACCATGACCAATAAACTGGAAGATCCAGCAGACAACATGGATAGCTAGAGCGCCCTGAAAGGTTGTGTCAGGGTTTTGCTGATGGAGGTAGTTGCAAAGTGCTGCACCCCCCATGCAGAAAAGAGCCAGAAGGAAGCCCGCAAAGGGCTCTAGGAGCAGATAGAGCAAGGAATAAAGGCTGGCACCAATGACACCAAGGTTGAGATCCAGATAAGGGGGAGTGATCCAAGATGGTGTAGGAATGAGTGTGCCGGTGTATGTGGCCTGAAGAAATGTCAGATGGAGTTCTAGTGAGAAGGCAGATGCAGAGCAACGCAACGCGCATAAGCCGGCGAAGACATAATGAGACGAACCATACAGAACCCCGATAAGAGGATGAGGGGGACGCAAACCATGTGGATGGCGACATTAACCGAGTTATGGTGGTAAGCACCATACTACCACACATTAGTATGATTTTCGACACATGATAAATACATAGGTAGGTAGCGTATCGAAATGTGACTTACAAAGGTGAGGTGCTGTTCAAGATCCAGAGACATGATGAGTAAGGGCCCCCTCAACAGAGACGATATGAGAGTTGTAGCAGACTGAGGGTGAAAGAGTGAGGAGACAAGAAGCCTAGGTAGGTATCAAGTTGCTTTGAATCTGATGATTTGACGAGGGATGAACTCGGCTTGACGTGGTCCGTGAGCTGCTGGTCTATGCAGTTTGACGATTTCTGAGGCTACAGTTGTGGATCTGAGTCCAAAAAAGAAGAGATCGAGGGCGACCGAATGGAAGTTTGCGGGAAGAAAGGATGCTTTGTTGTGATGGATGAATGATCAAGATGATTAAAACTTGGGTAGGTGTACCAAGTAGGTAGGTACCTTGGTAGTAGTTAAGGTGATTGATTGATTGTGTGTTACCTCGAGGTATCACAGTCCGAGACGGGATGACCCCCTTCCCATGGAGAGAATTCGTTTGATGCAGGAGGTGCGTCCGTCAAATCAGACGGGCTGCAAAGGCTTGAAAAGGCAGGATCCCGCAGTAATAAAGAATGAGTGGAAGAAAACAAGGCGAACCAAGAAATAAAAGATTGGCAAAGGCCGTAGGCAACGCGGCGGGTGTGGTAGTTATGGCTCGGCAGGCACAGTACGGTAAAAAGAGAGTGAGTGAGTGGCTTTCTACAGTGATGAGTTGTTCGTTTTCATGTGCTTTCCATTTTTGCGAGCCTGTGTCCACTGGCTGCTAACTACCTTACCACTTCTGATCCTCAACTCCCCTACCTAACCTTAGAAAGACCCGCTTGAATGCACCGCCGCAGCTGCTCGGGGTGGGTCCCAACTCCGTATGTACGTACAGTAACTTCCATTTTGGAGCTCCTTTCTTTCACCCCTTGCCCTATGTCCACTATGCCTTCCAAGTTCCAGTATATCTTATGCTTGTCTCTCCTTGACTCGGGTGATTGCGCCTTCCATCAAACAGAAGCCAGTCAATGCCGGCAAGGAATAGACGAAGTCTCATTGTATTGGTCCGAAACTCATCGCCCTTGTTTATTCCCCAGGTTTTAGAATTTTGGTGCCGATTAATATCTCAAGAGGAGGACGGAGGACAAGGTTCGGAGAGGCTTCCATTCGCTTCCCTCGAATCGTACCACATCCCATCCGGGTTTTGTTCTGTCTGGAAGACTCCGGTTGTGAGACGTAGAAGCCGAGGCCGAAACCTCCACTCAAGACCTCGTGTATGCCTCTGAGTGATAACCATTCCACCTGATGGGCCATGGTCTGCTGGAGTATTGCTCTTTGGCAGATATTCTTCTTTTCAAGTACCTTACCTCCTCCGCCGGTCTGTATTGAAGCCTTCATCAATGGAAACTCTCAGCCAGCCAAGTTGACACTAGGTGTTTTGTGAGCGTATGATAGGAGGGGCCAGCCATCTTTCGTTCGAAGCAGCACCTACTTACTGTTACCTGCAAAGGAATGAATAAACTTCAAAATGCCTCTTCATACTAAAGTTTCGGATTGAGTACGTATCCGAACATGATATTCTCTAGAATCCCATGTCGTTGAGGTTCAGGTGTGACAAGGCAGCAGCTATGGCTCAGACGCCACACCTGTGGCTGAGTGGTCAACGAACTTTGATTGGACAGGTCTTCTAGCAGCGCATGGGCCAGTTCAGCCTCGTCGATTTCATTGTCCAAACTTCCACCTCACCTGGCAGTCTTTCACCCAAGGAACAAACAACCTCCCTCTGCGCTCACGTCAAGAAGGTCAGCAGTCATATTTTGACTTGACGCGTCAGGGCCTCTCTCTTAATATATTGTTTCCTCTCATCTCTCTTCAGCGAGCGATCCGCAACTCCTCGGCGCGTTTCATTTCTAAGTCCACGCCAAGCTGTCACTACGTCTTGTTCCTTTTCGTACGCGCTTTCGCCCGGTGCCCTCCCTCGATTGATCGCAGAACTCTACGAAGCGGTAGTTATTAGCTTAATCTCTCGCTTGATCGAATACACACCCGTTTTCGTGCTCTAGTCGGCCATCGAACGTATTGCGATATCGCAACTTAACAGCCAACCGAAACCGCCCATTCGCTCACCATCGATATCTTCGCTTCTCCCCGAAATCGCTTTTCACCATGTTTTTTCTTTATAATTTGGAACGCAAGGTCACCTTGCACCCTTCTTTCATGGGGCGCAACATGCACGATCTCGTGACCGCGAAGCTCTTGAAGGATGTTGAAGGCACATGCGCTGGTAGCTACTTCATCATTTCCATCATGGACGCTTTCGAAATATCTGAAGGACGAATCCTCCCCGGTCTTGGTATGGCTGAATTCACTGTCGGATATCGTGCCGTAGTATGGCGGCCATTCAAAGGCGAGACGGTAAGGCCTTCACTACCGAGGATTAATGACCTAGGAGTCTGACTTCAGTCAGGTCGATGCAGTTGTGCACTCTATAAACCCACAAGGTTTCTTCGCCCATGCAGGACCTCTGCAGCTGTTTGTTTCAGCCCATGTATGTCATCACATAGCTGTAATGTAGTGTTTTCTAACCCTTACTATAGCTGATTCCTAGTGATGTGAAATATGACCCCAATGCGACGCCACCTCAGTTCACAAACAACGAGGATACCTCTATTGAGCCCCAAACCCACGTTCGCGTCAAAATCATAGGAACTCGAACAGAGGTTGGAGAAATGTGGGCTATCGGTAGCATCAAGGAGGATTACTTGGGGTATGCTGACGGCTGGACAATATATTTGCCTTTCTTTGCTAACGGTGATCTCAGATGCCTCCAAGCTTCTTAAGTTGGGCGTGGTATTGGACGGAGTGGGAACCAAGAAAACCAAAGCCCTCAAACAATTAGGCGATTCTGCAACAGCAGCCAGCCCTTCTATTACTGGAAGCAGGAGCGAAAGCAACTCAAACGAAAATCTATCAATCATCACCTTAGGGAGGAGACAAACCAGCTGAATTGACGACAATAGAGCCCGCAGCAGGTGAGTCGGGTCGACGCGCCGAACAGTGACTGTTCTGGGGCACGTACAATCTATTGGTATAGAAGGTGGTCAAGATTTAACGTTGACCGGAAAATTGAACATAATGGATACAGTTTGCTATAAGGAAAATGAATTCTTGTTTCTGTCAGATTTAGACAGCGAACAATAGACAATTACACGCAAGTTTGTAGTTTGCAAATAAGACAATAAAAGCAAAGATACCCGATAACGCTCCAAGTTATATGCGCCCTATGAGTGAAGCCACCCGCCCTACAACAATAAGTCTCTTTGGCAGCCAATTGCAAGTGGTAGAGATAGGCGTCGGCTTCCTGAAGCAGCTTGATTCCCCCCCCACGAGACCCCGCAATTGAGAAGCCCCCCGCTGAGGAGCTGGGGACGGGGAACGGGGGCCTCCGGGGAAATGTCTGATATTTGTCGTATAAATTGGGTTCTCGGAGGGTACTTCCCCCGGAATATTGGCTTTCTGCACTATCTATGACCATTATACGAGGGGAAAACGAGACAAGATGAGTAGAGTATGGACTTCAGCAACCCTCCGGTTACAACCGGCCTTGACGCCCAACACGTTACAGCCAAGGGTCGTAACCAGAAACATGTCTGGATTGTCTGCTATGCAGGCATCTAATAGATTACGGACAGCTCTTCTGGAGGGAAAGAAGGCATTTGGCGCTTGGCAGATGCTTCCCGGCGCAAACGTATCGCGGGTATTGGCAAGGTCAGGAGTTGACTGGGTCTTGGTAGACTGCGAGCATGGGAACTTGGACGGTAAGTTGGACCTATAATGGGATAGTTGAATATAGGCCTAAAATATCCAGATGGTGCCATGCACGATGCCGTTCCTGCAATTGCGGCTTTAGGGGTTTCGCCCATTGTGAGATTGCCCGACATGCAAGGATGGATGGTAAAGCGTAAGGCTGCAGAGACATCTATGCTTGGGAACTCGGCGTTGACATTTCTCAGGTGCACTCGACAGTGGAGCTCATGGTGTAAGTTGCCGTCTCTCTGAAGCTATGCCATGTTGCTCACTAGAAAAAGATTGTTGTGCCTTTGCTGAGAACGCCTGAAGAAGCGAGACAACTCCTGCAATCTGCCAAGTTTCCGCCTCTAGGCCGTCGAGGTTTCGGATCACCAATTGCCCCAGAGCGATTCCACCCTGAGCCAAGTTTCTCGGAGTATCTTCAGCAGGCAAATGATTCTCTCTTGACCATTGTTCAGATTGAGACCAAGGAGGCACTTGAGTCTATCGACGAGATTGCTGCTGTCGATGGCATCGATGTGTTATTCATTGGACCGTTCGATCTTGGTACGTCTTCCAGAAATTACCAAGTTGGCCCAAAGGAAAAGTAGTAATTGGCAACAGGAAACGCCCTCGGCCATCCTATTATCGAAGGAGTCATGGCCACGGAACTGAAAGACGCCATTGCCAAGATCCTTGCTGCGGGTCAGAAAGCAGGCAAGAAGACAGGCGTGTATTGCACGGGGGGCGAGCAGGCAAAGATATACGCGGATCAGGGGTTTGACATGATGAATGTGGTAACCGATTATACATCCTTGGGACTGGTAGCCAAAGAGCAGCTCAGCTTCGCTGACGGAAGCTTGGCACCAACCAGAGGAAAGGGGTATTGATGCGTGCCGCAATGAGAGGTTAGCTTTTCTCTGCTTTGTCCATTTGAGCTTCGACTTGCTCGGCAGTGAATCTGTGCATCAATTTGATTGCTTTGCCCACTTTGCTTGGCTCCTCTTCAGGCGCGGAGGCTTTACTGATGTGAATCTGCGTCATGTGGATGTTAGCAAGAATTGAAGTGTCTTTAGGTGAGTATTTATGCTGACCACTGGGACATCAAAGTCATATATGTCTCTCCATTGCTTTGACTCAGGCTTCGGGAGATCAACATTAACCTCTGTATAGTCAAAGGGTCTCTTATCCCAAACATCTGACAATACGTGCTTAGCCTGGGTGCAGAGACCACAAGTTTCCCGAGTGAAGAAGGTAATTCTTGTCGAAAAGAGAAGACGACGAGTAGCAAACATGGTGAAGAGATTGGAAGAGTCTCGTGGAAGAGTCTCAATGGCTCGGTATATAAAGGCAATGCCGTCTTGAAAATGGCCTGAGATTAAGTTAGATGAGACGCATGCAACCCCGTCCAACTGCACGAGCAAATCAGATGTGACCCCGCATCGAAATAGGAAAGCGGTGAGAATATAGCTCTGTTTGCAGCATCGTCATCGCCTCCACGGCAGAGCTTGAATTCTAGAAGCTCCCACCCCACCAAAGTCCGAGTCAAATATTCCTTTCTCTTCCTTCTTAGACAATCACTAAACTGTCAATTCTTCTTGTGGAGTGCAGGCCTTATACTAATACTCGCGAGATGTCTCAAAAATGTGTCCATCAAGGTTGCGGGAAACAGTTTACCGATCCAGATGAGAAGTGCGAGTACCATCCTGGTCCGCCCATTTTCCACGAGGGGCAGAAAGGTAGGCTGATCTGGCAGAGCAGATGCTGTTTTATTAACCTGCCATTGTGCATTGCATTGCATATGGTAGCATACTAACTAACTTTGAAAAGGATGGAAATGCTGCAAGCCTCGTGTCTTGACCTTTGACGAGTTTATGGATATTCCCCCTTGTACGACTGGCACACACTCAACCACCGACAAGCCGCCTCAGCTTGAGGAGAAACCCCAGCAGGATGATGCCGCACTCGCCCAGAAGATTGATGTTCTGAACGCCGCCACTCCGTCTCGCGCACCGATTCCAACTGCCCAGCACGCTCCTACGCCACCTCCACCTGCTCCCGAGTCGGAAGATGATGACCTCAGTCTTGAGATTGCGGATGGTGTTGGCTGTAAGAGAAGGGCGTGCGGCGCAACATACAAGAGGGGTAGCTCAAGAGATGATGAGGAGTGTGTTCACCATCCAGGAGTACCAATTTTCCACGAGGGGAGTAAGGGATACTCCTGTTGCAAGAGACGAGTGTTGGAGTTTGATCAATTCATGAAAATCGAGGGGTGCAAGACAAAGAACAGACACTTGTTTATCGGCAGTGGTAAGAAGGATGGCGCCAACAGTGAGGAGGCCGTCTCCAACGTCAGGTGAGATCACGAAACAAAACCGCGGTCAAATGCTATGATTGTTTGTGCTAACAGTTTTAGGCATGACTTTTACCAGACCCCAGTCAATGTTATCGCATCCTTCTTCTTGAAGAAGATCGACAAGAGCACAGCCAAGATTGAGTTGCAGCCGAAGCAACTTAACCTGGACCTTACAACAACCGACTCGCCTCCTAAGCGCTATACCGCCGAAGTCCCTCTCTATGCATCGATCGACCCGGAGAAATCATCGTATAGAGTGCTCGGCACGAAGCTAGAATTCGTCCTCGCCAAATCTGATGGCACCTCGTGGCCAGTGTTGCGAGGAGACGAGGCCCTGACAGGCGAGATTCTTCAGGTTGGCCGTGCTGGAAGGGCTTGATGGGAGACGTGAGTTATGAGAAGACATGAGAATGAGCATAATATGGAGTTTATGTGATCGATATGGCGTTGAGAATTTAGACGAGACGAGACGAGACGTCGTGTCTCGCAAAGGTGTTGAGAATTAAGAATGGACTAGCGATAGCGAGGTAGAGACAGACCATGGAGCATCAGCATGAATTGAGATTAACATCCATAAAAAAAACTTGTTACACAAATGTTCTTTCGAGTTGATCTAAGATGATCATTTCCTTTTCCACATGGATACCAGCTTCGCTCGAATCTTTGTCCTTTTTGCGTTGACTGTCAAAGGCTGGCCACTCGAGTTTGCAAACGACACAACTGAGCAAGTGACCCAACCGTTGCTCGAAGTGACTGCTCCGTTACTTAGTTACGTTTTAATACCGAGAAATCCTCCAGAAACCCTGCATTGTGGTGTTTCATCATGGGTCAGGAATGATGGCGGTGGAACCAATATGGAGGATAATGCTGACTAGTTTACTTTAGATTTGCCAGAACCAACAACCACATCACCTCACGTCTTCCCACTGTAGCTTTAAAATATGTTCTGATTCCTCATATCGAGGCCCTTTTTGGGTTCCATCCCTATTATTTCTTCTTGTTAAGCGCTCATCTGTCGTGGTAAGCAACCATGAGGTATTCATTACTGGCCTGTCTTGTCAGTGCAGCTCATGCCTCAACACTACAACTGCGAGAGAATGCTGCACAAATAGCTCGGAATGTTTCGGGTTTCACGACTTACGATGTTTTGAACTACACCAAAGCTGATTCTGACGATGCCTGGGAATTGGAAGTTCCTCTTCGCATACTCTGTGTCGGAGACTCTATAACAGAGGGTTGGGGAAGTGATGCAGATGGCGGCGATGGGAATGGTTACAGGCTTTCTCTCGCGAAACACCTGTCACGTAAGTTGCTTCTTGATTATCTAGTGTAATCTTGATAGACGGGTACACTAACATTGACCCGAGGAGAAAAAGTTGTCTTTGCGGGTACAAGACGCAAGGGTTCTATGGAGGACAATTATTATGTGAGACCAGCCATTGAACGACGATACTACGCTTATACGTATATAGGCGGCCTGGTCTGGCAAGACAATTCAGTATATAAGCGAGCACATCACAGAGTCGTTGGAACAGAGACCTAATCTTGTCCTCCTACACGCTGGAACGAATGACATGGATTTACGACCGTCGATCTCCAAAGAAGGAAATGACCCCAAAGATGCTGCAACTCGTCTCGGCGACCTCATTGACAAGATTGTTAGGTACTGCCCGGACGCAGTAGTCCTCGTCGCGATACCTTTGGCATCCTGTGACACTGAGAAACCCAAGATGCCTATTTACAGAGCCCTGATCCCTGAACTTGTACGACAGCGACGGAAGGATGGCAATCATGTTATTGCCGTGGATTTCAGCACATTTGATCTGGGTGAGTTGAGAGACTGCTTGCATCCTACAAATGAAGGCTATAGCATCATGGGGGACTATTGGTATGACTTTATAACACAGGTTCCAAAGGGATGGATCAAGGAGCCTTTTGGCGATGACCCAAAGCGAGAAGAGAATGGGGTTGGAAGACGAGTCCTGCCAGACAGGATGTCTATTTTGGGTATTGGCTTGTACTGGGGCGTGTACCATATGTGTTGGGTATAGAAATTTGGTTTCCGTATAAACTAGAACTTTTAGACATAGATTACGTTTGACAGAGTTGCTAGATGACTGCGAACCAGTTTGCGTTAGGCTGTCAAGACATGGAATATTGAGGTTGACTAAGCTGAGAGTTTGACTTGCAACAAGTCAAAACATGTGAATGAATAATAGACTGGATAGGTAGCCAACATCACAATTACATCAGAAATCATCAGAAGAGCACGCTCTTCGAGCACATTCCTGCTGAATCAAATACCCCAATTGTAAAGGCCGGTTTCATCCACAATTGGGCTGGCTGAAAAGAAAGATCCCGCCCAACCTGGCGAATACAAATGCAGGGTCCCTGATAAGACGGGATACAGTCCCCAGGGGTTACAAATGTGCATTTCCGCGATTTAAATAGGTATTTTTTGCCGCAATGGAATTAAAGAAGACCAATAAGAGATAGTTATTCTTATATACAGATAGAGATAATACTGGAGTGATTAGCATAGATTGGCCACTGAGAATGACTAGTCTAAGTACCTGTAATAACATTTGTAACCCCTGGGGACTGTACTTGACCCGTGGCCGTGGGAATGAGAGGCATTGGATGATCGATAAGTTGAACGATCCCGTTCTCCCCCACATTAAATCAGCAAATTCCGATACGTAAACAGGCAACGCAAGACGGCTTCTGACTGGTTGCTCTCGATTTAACCATCAGCACACCCTACTGTCGCTCATCGCACGTGCTTGGCGCCTAGATCTCAAATGCACTGTATCAACCCGCATTTAGCGACCTTACACCACAGTTTAATTGTTTTTAGCGGTCTCCCAGGCGTCCTTGGCGATGCTCTAGGGGGGGTTGGTGGTGCGGACTGATAAGACAGGTCCATTTGAGTGATAGTGATATCGGGCGGCAGCCGATAGATAACAGCCCTGATGTGGTTTTCTCATGATGCCTTATCAAAGACGTCTCAGGCACACAAACAAGCTTAACCTGATGGCTGAGGTGTGCTGCCCGTCCGGCCGATGACGGGATGGGTGCTATAAGTTGTCGCCATGCCCTGGAGCCACGCTGACGCCTGAACGGCTGTCTTTTATGTCAGACTCGACGTTATAAACTCTACTCTACTCTACTGTCGACTCAAACTCCCTGCACGCATCATAGACTCCTGTCTTCTTATCAGTAACCATGTCCGCTGAAGTCTCCCACGGTCGCGGCGGCGCAGGCAACTTCAAGCCTGATGATACCGAATATGTCGACGGCGAGGTTGTTCGAACTGGCGTTGTTGGAAGCCACGGTGATGGCGCGTACAGTTCTGGTCGTGGAGGCAAGTCATTCCTAGCATTGTACCATTTCCGCAATGTCCTGATGTTGCATTTACACAACAACACACCATCAACTGTCACAGAGCTCAGACAAGTCGCTAATACAACTTCATCAGGTGCTGGTAACATCGCTGACATAGGCACACCCGCCACCGAGCGCAAGGATGTGGACATCATCCCCGAGACTGCTGTCCGGCCAAGCCAAGATGGCCGAGACTACCATACCGGTCGTGGAGGTGCTGGCAACGCGCAGACCGCAGGTTCTGAGAAGGAGTCTGAGGAGCACGAGAAGCCTGCGTTCAAGACCCCTGTTGGCCTTGCTGACAAGCTCAAGTCCAAGATCTTCGGCAACAAGAAGTAGACTCCTGCTGGGTTGTCTTTGATAAGTCTCGAATTGCGACTTGATCTTGAGGAGGCGGGGATTATCATTCTCAGGTTGCGTTATTGTTGATATTGGTTATTGTGGAAATACCCTTGATGCCATACTGTTCTTCTGAATAATTTGAATTCCATCGTGCCGCTTGCTTTATCGCGCAATGCGCAAACATCCATGTGGGATAATACCTGACAACCCAGTGTAGATGGGTGGTTGGTGACATGAATAAATGTAACCCACCCCCAGCTTTCTGATGTTTCTGTGTCTGACCTGCATTCCTTGCTCCAAATAAAGATCTGACAGCTGCTGGCAACACTTTTGTTGAAGATTGGGTCAACTCACTGAGAAGTACGGAGTAAGCACAGAAGAACATGCAAGAATGTACCATATAGCGCATGCATGTGCGAAACCCTCCTCCAAGTTGGGCTGCCATGACGTTATTCCACTTATCAAGGATCATCCTCGATAGTCTTCCATTAACCCCATGCTCCACTTCCCCTCATTTCTAGCTTCTTTCGATGGGCATTTTGGGAATGAAATGAGTCGACAAACTAGCAACTTAGCAAGCTCAGAGATCACTCGGGCAGCGGAGTGCCCGTGTCTCCGCTAAAAAGAGCAAAACGAGCTGAAAAGAGAAACATGATATTCCAGGATTGGCTCTCTGACCTGTGGACTCTGGAGTCCCAAGCCCCTAGCTAAACCAATTTGGCGTCCAACAAACCCATCTCTGATCTAAGAAGAAACTAGAAGTCTGCAAGCACCTTGTTAGTGCTTGAATGGCCCTTAAAAGACCCTGATAAGGACCTGAATAGTTCATGGATCGTCACAGATAGCCTTGATTAAGCCGGCTTGCAGCGATCCTATCCAATAGTGACCCAAACATGGCGAATAGGCATCGTGATACCCCGTCGTGATTATGGTCTCGTTAGTCCTCTTTCGCATGGGAGGGGCGCATAAGTTGATGGGATGAACAAGATGTGGCGGTGATGGCCGCGGCCCTTGGCTTCCGGGTGCCAGCCATGTTTTAAGAATACGACGATGCGCAGTTCACTCTATAACTATGAGTCTTTTCTTGTTACCCTGTTCTCTTCTCATCGCTGTATAATCGATCGACAAAACCGTGACTGTCGGCGTCCACGTATCCATTGTCTTTCAACGCTTGCTGACAGAGTACATGGCGCACTTCACGACTTATCGAGAGCAGAAGCCTCTCTTTACTAATCCAAAACCGTCTTCAATCTCGTGAGGAAAACTGTCTGGTGTCGAATGCGCCTGGGGGAGACTCAGGCTCACCAGTCTTGGCCTTGTGACGACAATCACGTGCACCCAGTGAGATCACGAGTGCGACATAGCTACCTTTCATCATGGCGCCAAACCTTCAACCTCTTCCTCAGCGTCCACGTCTCCAAGACCATAGACCGTGGTCCGGACTTTCCAATATTTCTAAACGATCCTTTAGATCTTGCGCAACTTCTGCTTTCGAGGCCGACGACGAGCGATCCTCTAGCGACGGCGATATGAGCCCTCGCAATAGCCAAGCGGACGTGCGACGGCCAATCGTACCGCGTCACTCTGGCCATGATGCTCGCCCAACGAGTCAAAAGGAGCTTCTAGGGTGGTACGCCTACGCATTTGCGGCCGAGACGTACGTGATTTGTGGAATTGGTAGGTTATTAACAGTGAAGCAATATCTCTGGGCTATCTACCTGGAGATCGCCAAGACCCATTACTGATACGCATGCTCCAGCTTCCTTTATCCCCATCCTTTTAGAGACTCTTGCCAGAGAGAACGGTGTGCTCGTCTCTGACCGAAAAACGCCTTGCGGGTCTAGCGACAGTAAGAAAGAGGGGGACGGGCAATGCATTGTCTGGGTATTTGGAGTAGAAATCAACACTGCGAGCTTCGCCATGTACACATTTTCAGTGAGCGTCTTGGTTCAAGCACTGCTCGTTGTCAGCATCAGTTGCGCTGCTGACCATGGAAACTACCGCAAGAAGCTTCTTCTCAGCTTCGCCTGGATTGGAAGCTTCGCCGTCATGTCTTACATCTTCATTACAAAAGACAACTACATTTTCGGCGCCCTCTTGACCGTCATCTCCAACACGTCCTTTGGCGCATCCTTTGTATTACTGAACTCTTTTCTTCCGCTGCTTGTGCGATACCATCCCGATGTTATCGGGGTCAACGTTGCTGAGACTCCAGATCTTGCCAATTCTGAATTTGAGTCACGCCCTTTGGATGACTCGGTGGGTGATCTCCAGGCGTCAAGAGTTACGACAACATCACCTCTGTTAGATCCTGAAGACGGCGAGCGACTGAAACCAACAGCAAGCCATGCAGAAATCACTTCCAAGGAATTGCAACTGTCAACGCGGATCTCAGCCATCGGAATTGGTACCGGTTATATTGCCGCGCTCTTCCTGCAATGCGTCTGTATTGCTGTTCTCATAGCCATGCATAACACCACATGGGGCCAACGAGTGGTATTATTCATGGTCGGACTTTGGTGGACCATCTTCACTATTCCGGCCGCCATGTGGTTGCGGCCCCGCCCCGGGCCTCCGCTGGCTGATGACGGCCGCAAAGGCATCATGGCAGGACTTGCGTACATATTGTACGCATGGAAGAGCCTATTCAAAACCGTCCAACAGGCTAGACGCCTTCTGGACATCGTTTTGTTTCTGGCTGGATGGTTTCTCCTGTCCGATGCGATCGCAACCACGTCATCTACCGCGATTCTATTCGCCAAAACCCAACTCCACATGAAGCCGTGGGCGCTCGGTATGATAAATGTCATTTCAACTCTGGCAGGGGTATTCGGCGCCTTCGGATGGTCGTGGATCTCACGGCTCTTTAACCTCCAAGCCCATCAAACCATTCTTGTCTGCATTGCTTTGTTCGAGTTGATCCCCCTTTACGGCTTGCTGGGTTACCTTCCCTTTGTTCAAGAATGGGGCGTATTTGGCCTCCAACAACCCTGGGAGATGTATCCAGTGGCGGCTGTATATGGAGTCGTGCTCGGAGGTTTGGGTGGTTACTGCCGCTCTCTCTATGGTGAGCTTATTCCACCCGGATCCGAGGCAGCTTTCTACGCTCTGTACGCCATAACGGACAAGGGATCCAGTGTCTTTGGTCCGACGATTGTCGGTGCTATCATTGATAGAACTGGCACGATTCGCCCGGCTTTCTGGTTTCTGGCAGCATTGGTTGGCCTTCCTGCGCCATTGATCTGGTTCATCAACGTCGAGCGTGGCAGAAGAGAAGGCATGAAGCTCGCCGAGTCAATGGCAGGATCTCCTGTGGAGGAAGCAAACGATAATGAGTATGAGCCTGAGCGTCGTGGAATGCTGGCCGACTATCAGAGAGAGCAGGAAGATGGTATTGTCGATGAACATGCAAGACCCTAGGTCAGATGGCTGTTGATTCTTGGATGGGCAAGGTAGCATAGCGGCGGCGTTTACTTAGATGATTGGTGATATCATAATTTGGCTACGACTTATAAGTGCTAGACAACGAACTAAATTCAGCAATGTCAATATCTCAAGTTGATCAGTATACCACAGTACTTTCCTTTCTGCTTAAGAGTTGGGCGCGCTCTCTGTACATACTATCTAATATGAGGCAAGGCGGCGATGAACAACGCGTGAGCTTTATAAACTATTGGATCGGAGTTTCTAGAAGCAGGCTTCCCTGCACGGATTTCTGGGGCCCAAGTTTACGCTCAATGTAACGCAAACGCGCCTGCATTTTCTCTCTCTCTCTATCCCCTCACTCTTCTTGTTGCTTTCCACTGAAACACACAAGCTCCATTCAACAAACAACATTGACTCTTCAAAACTTTACTACACTTGCTCCTCACTCACCGAATCGCTTTTATTACCCTTTTATCAAAGCTATCATCGATTTTCTCTGAGAACCCAAACTGAATCGCGCCAAGACCCCCTTCACCCTGCGCCTCTAATAAGCTACCTACGCTACTCAGCCAAGGCTTGTCCAGACGCGTTGACTAACGCTGGGCGCTAGTCGCTCTTCCGTAGGTAGGAACTCCGTCCATCAGCTTAGCCTGCTTAGGTGTTTAGGTGGCCCCAGTGCCTGCTCGGTCACGTGACGCAAGTCTTTTGGGCTTTTGGCTCAGTTCTTAGTTCTTCCGCAGATTGCGACGTTGCTCTCTCAGACAAATCGAGTCTCTTTCGTTGCGCACAGGACATCATCGCAAGCCGCGGCTTGTTGCTCAAACGCAGCTTGGGCTCGGCTCAGCACAGATCGCGACATCGAAAACCTCAGATAAACCAATCCTCTCTTCCATTTCTATATAGCCTTTTCTTCCATTTCCGCGTCGCTTCTTCGCGCGCCTTGTCGTTCATCTGCAAACCCCTCCTTCTCTCCACTCCCGACGCGGTCATACCCAACCGCATCAAACCGCCACAATGAGCAATCGCAAGAGATCGCGATCCGTCGGGGAGGAGAATCGCGCTGAGTGCCCTTTCACGATTACTTACGCGACTGGCCCTGCGGCTACTCAGGCGGATCGTCAAAAAAACAAGAAGCGGAAGCGCGATGGCCAAGATGACGACAAACGGGTCCAGATTCAAATCTCCCCTTTCTCCCCAACGGGCAATTTCAAAACGCACGAGAACATGGACTTGTACTACACTGTCGAACCAGGAAAACGATGGCAAGATATGACGCGCTACAACAGCTTCGTCCGTAAGTATCCGATGAAGTCTCGGCGCCTTCCGTTGTACGGGCTTATGGCTAACTCTTGGCAGTCAACAGTGTCAAATATTATAGTGAAGGCTTTGTCAATGTTGCCAACGAGGTAACGATTGAACAACAAAAGGCTCAAGGTGACGGCAAGGGTATTTACAAGAAGAGCAACAATGACTGGGTCGCGCGTATTCTTGAGATCCGTGCTTCCGATGAGCACCACGTCTATGCACGTGTCTATTGGATGTACTGGCCGGACGAACTCCCATATGGAACCCTCGACGGCAAAAAGACCGTACAAGGCCGCCAGCCGTACCATGGCAATAATGAGTTGATCGCTTCTAATCATAGTATGTTCTAGATCACTGACCGACATTACCCTGAAATGCGACTAACCCTTCTCTAGTGGACATTATCAATGTCGTCAGTGTTACAGGACCCGTCACCGTCAACCAATGGATTGAGTCAGATGACGAGGAGATCCAAGACGCGCTTTATTGGCGTCAAGCGTACGATTGCCGCAACATGCAACTTTCGGTATGTCTCTCGATATCTCATTTAATCTCCGAAAGTACTGATGACCTTCTAGTCTGTTGAGCTGATGTGCAAATGTCAAACTCCCGCGAACCCTGACAAGACCCTGATTGGGTGCACGAGCCCGAGTTGCGGGAAGTGGATGCATCACGAATGCATGGCGCACGAAATTCTCATGCAAGTCTACGAGCGACTAGGAACAGATAAGCCCCATCGAACCGAGGGATCGGCCGTTAAGGAAGAGAAGCCCGAGGAGGCGACGCGCCCTCTATCGCCCACTGACGCAGGCGAGAAAGAGACACAGCCCACGATCGATGTTCGCTCCGGCGAAACGAGCGATAACGTCCACGTCAAAAAGACTGCTCGCGAAACACCTCGCGAAACAGAAACCCCCACACCTGGGCCAACGCCATCCCGGTCTATCACCACCGCATCAGCCAAAGGATCGGCCAAGAAAGGTCGCAAGAAGAAGGCTGCAGACTCCAAGCCATACCTGGGACTTTTCGAAGCTACTCTCAAGATGCAAGACGGCCCCACAGCATGGGAGATTCGCGACCTGCGCGAGAACGTAACGGGCGGTGACAAGACCTGGACCGAGAAGGCTCATTGTCTGCTGTGTGGTTCCAGCATTGACTAAGCATTCAATGTCATGACCGCGTAGCTACCCCGAGTCTGCTCCGGTAAGCAGACTTCTTGAGTCTACAAGGTGCAACTCGACATTGCTTAGGGGGGCCATGTGGTGCCCCAACATGTTACTAATGACCTGCGGACAACATGGAAGGCCCGACGCAGCTGCAAACTCGATACGGCTCATCGGGATGGTCAATGGTTAAGGTTTCTTTTGTGAAAATTTCGAGGTGACTTTCTTGGCGATTCGCCCACTGGTGGACATCACGGGCGCGGCGTTGGAGGCGAATATGGCTATGCTGTGAGATTGGAAGATGGGCTGGTTGGTTCTTGGAACTTGCGCGCGGTGAGGAAGATGCGTTTGTTTTGCTATTATTTATTTATGATGTTCCAATTACATGCGACGCAAAAGAGCAGAGATAGTATAATCTACTGGGCCGGCTGGATGGGTAAGGGGAGAGACAGAGCCTGGAGACCTGCTGACTGAGAGGGAACTCGGGAAGTAGGTCGATTAGCTTATATTGGTACCGAGTTGGGTAAGGTAGAGGTTATGGTGCTAGTGGTTACCTGCTTCTGGGGTGGGCTATAGTATCATTTTGCTTTGCTAGGCATCATTAAGGGTTTGTTGTTTCTTGCGAGTGTTTTTGTCTCCATTAATTGACTTTCTTTCCTTTAACTTGCGGCTTCGCGGTCTTTATCAACTGGTGAAGAGTAGGGTTTTATGTGATGGGGCATTATTGCTTGAAACTGGTAGAAGCATCTCGGTATATGTCCAGATTCCTGCCGATCATTAACCTCCCATGATCGATCTTTTGCAATAAACCTAGCCTTTAATACACTCGTAACAGAATGTAAAGCTTCTCAGCCGGGAATAACTTATAGGATCTAATCTTCCATGAGCTTATTAGCTACCACTTACATGGGCTTGCAGTACGTACTCCACACGGAGCTCCATGACCCCGCTACTCCATACCTAACGTCGCAGAGCTTCACCTCGACTTGAGGACCGCCTGAACTGCTAACGTTAGTGCCGCCTTCAGTACCTAAACAACCACCACCTTTCAATCTTGCACAGTCTCTCAATTACCGCAGCCAAAGCCCTCGAAAGTCCATAATCATGGCTGTCGATCCCTTTGACTCCGCTTTGTAAGCACTTCAACCCTCCCGCGCAATGACGCCCTCCCCCGTATCGCTGACCGTTCAACCCACAGAGACCTTCTCCGCCGTCTCAACCCTAAACAGACGACAGACCACCTCAACGCCATCATCTCCATCGCTCCAGATCTGACCGAAGACCTTCTGTCGTCCGTCGATCAGCCCCTAACCGTGCGCCGCTGCAAACAGACCGGCCGAGACTACCTCCTCTGCGACTACAACCGCGATGGAGACAGCTACCGCTCACCGTGGTCAAACCAATTCGACCCTCCTCTGGATGAAGCTGGATCAGGCGGTGTAGGTGCTGGTGGTAATGAAGGCGCTGGTGAGGGTGCGATTCCGAGCGAGCGTGTTCGCAAGATGGAGGTCAAGGCGAACGAGGCCTTCGACGTCTATCGCGATTTATACTACGAAGGTGGTGTGAGCAGTGTTTACTTCTGGAACCTTGATGACGGATTCGCAGGGGTCGTGCTTCTCAAGAAGTGTATGAAGTTCCCCTAACAAAGTGCCATACTGTGTTCGAACCGTCAACGCTGACTATATATCCCCTTCTAGCTTCCCCCCAAGGCGGCAATTCCGAAGGTGTATGGGACTCCATTCATGTTTTCGAGGCAATTGAGCGAGGAAGAAGCACACACTATAAGCTCACATCGACAGTGATTCTGACCTTGTCTACGTCTGGTGGCAACCTAGGCGAGATGGACCTTAGTGGCAACATGACACGCCAGGTCGAACAGGATCTCCCTGTTGACAACGATGATAGCCACATCGCCAATGTGGGACGATTGGTTGAGGATATGGAACTCAAGATGCGCAATCTCCTGCAGGAGGTGTATTTTGGCAAAGCCAAAGACGTGGTGGGCGATCTCAGGAGCATTGGAAGCTTGAGTGAGGGAGCACGGGATCGCGAGGCTCAGCGCGAACTCATCGGAAGCATGAGAAGATGATGTGCGCCCAAACCGATTCACTCGATAGTTAGAAGAGCAAGACCCTCGATAGATTGTCTCGAGATACATGTACTGCACCGTGGTGGCACCCTGTGCGAGTATTGGCCTTTAATTGCACTAGGAGCGAGACTTGATAGATGTGCAGATTGATTGATATACTCATTTGCTTTCATCCAGCGTTTGCATTGAAGGACTCGTGGCCATGACCTGGAAATAGCACATGATCCTTGGGCAGTGTCTGAACCCTATGATGATGATGGAAGAAATCATATAAACATCCATGCTTATGGGACTCTGAATCTCAGTACGATATGAAAGCGCCAGCTCCGGTTTCATGAATAATTACATTAGTGCTCGATCGTAATCGAGCAGCTTGAAAGCCTGTTAACCGGCCCGCTTCCCCGTTACTCAAAAGCTTTTATCCGTAGATGACAATATATCGACACATCCGACATCCCAATCAAGGCAGCCAGCTTTGGCACAACCTACTTGTAAGGGTTAGCACGATCAATTGATACGAGCCTGACCCTGGAAGTCGATCAAGCTCTTTCCCCCAAGCCCATGGGCCTGCTGGCCCGCCATGAACTCATGGCCATCGACCGAGGATAAAGTCAACCGCATGGGATGTCCGAACACCTAGTAGACGACTTCTTACCATGTGGGCTCTCAGGCTCAGGAGGACTACAGCTTACGAATATCTTTGCCCATATCAGTTCGCAGCTTTTCTTCGGGGTAGCCTTTAGCCCGTGATACTCTGTTAGACGACAGATAGCGGCTTATCATAGTTGCAGCATACGAGCACCATGGTGCGCTAGGGTCGTGGATTCAGGACCTTCTGAGTCAGGTAGATGACATGTTCTGCACTGCCGTGGAAATGCACTGACAGGCTGCGTGATTAGCAGAAACCTTGCCGCAGCTTTCCACTGAGCCTGGTGCCTGATGCATTCTAAATGTCCAAGACATGAAGGATGATCCACCCTTGACTCGAGATGGGCGTGAATTTGAGGCCTGGCTGAAGATGGGGAACGTGGTTGCAGGATGCAGTAGTCACTTTCGTGTCAGATATGATAGACGGCAGTCTAAGAGACGGTGAATCCTTGGTAGGGAGCTGGACAAGAGGATCAAGGAGACATGGACAAGGCGCTCAAAATCGTGGAACGGGTCCTGGCGATAGTATGAAAGGCAGTAAATCGAAGCCATGTTCAACGGTGATCGGAGAGCGACAAGGACCACGATACTCTCGATTTCTCGTCGTTCCCGTGTACTCCCTGGCCGTAATAAGGTCTGTGTTGTGCATTTGACATGCAGACAAAAGCTACGGATCTTAGGGCCCTGGTACTCTACAGTATGCTAGCGCTCGGACTGGGCAATTAGTGAGTTGGCTCTATTTATTTATTTATTTATTAGGCGTTAGCGTTGAAGAGGCTCTAGGTTGAAGCCGTCTTGTAGTGTTGGAATATGGGGGAAAGATGATGGGACAGGGGTCCTGTTGACTGTGTGATTGGCCAGAAGGGAAGACGGAAGATGATAGCTCCTGATCATGGGTAGATACAGAATTAATATTGTTGATCACTGGATATTGTTTTCCATGTTCGTTGTGAGACTGGCTGGAGTGAGGTGCACTTACTACCGGGCAGCCGGTAAGGTGCTATAAGGCAGGTACTAACTTACATGAGATCGGTACCCAGCTGTACCTGCCAAGGCCCAAGCCCAGACATCGGTACAATAAAATCTGACTGAGAAGGCAGGCATGATGATAACTTCTGCGCTCTTGACACTTGGGCCGGTTGTAAGACTTTGAATGATAAGGTATGTGGCTCAACTATCACAACCACTTTTTCCACCATTCTAGCTGTTACAATGGTCACCAATTCTTGTTTAATACCTCTTCTTTTCGTCATTGGTAGAGACACAAATGGAAGAATTCTAGAAAAGGCCCCGCATCATTCTGTTCCTGTTCCTGATCTCGTTCCTGCCGCTTGCCACATGACAGACGCGTGCTCTGCCCCTGGAATTCAGGTACAGCCATACCGTCAGTATAAGGCAGAACCGCAAGCCGCGAACCGTTGGCAAGAATTGGTTATTACACGTCCAACCTTGGCGATGGCTGACTGACTGTCCAAGTTACAGTACATGTGTATCGATACAGCGCCTCCAATTCTGTCTGGCAAAAGATCAAGATGGCCCTGTTGGCGGCCCGAACGGGATCTTGGATCCGCGCACATGCCGGCACCCAGCACTAAAATCAGGTCTCTGGATTCCTGTACTCCGTATGCACAAGAGGCATTAAGTCACAGTCAATATATGGTCCATTCCCTTACGAAGCAGTTATGGCTTGGTGTCTTGAAGGATATCGACTACGGACTGTAACCGTCTGGCATCATAATATTCTTCGGTACTGTGGCATGACCAAAATAAGCCTCGTCGTTTATGTGTACTCGGGAATGATTTGCGCCATGCTGGACGCCAGGTATGGATTTCAAGAATTAAGCGCCCTCGCCAGCCAAGTGCTGAGTTTTCTTTGACCCTCACCCATGTGGTAATGAGTTTATTATCGTTCAACAGTATTGGTAATTACCACCCATGAGGTCAGTCTGACCAGATACTTTATGACTACTCACAAGCAGGCAAAACCGTCACCCGGTATATCTCTCAAACGAAAAGTTCTGTCACAGGCTCACAGTTCTCGATCGGCTCGACTTGAATTATGTCAAGCTGTTGACAGCTCGCAGAGTGAGTACAAGAAAATGCCAAAACCTAATAATGGTAGTCTCAGGCAAGGACGGCGGTTGTCATGCTCCTTGACCCTTGACCCCAGTCCCTTCTGTCGGCATGTCCCTGGTCCTTGGTCGCAGTGACAATGACGAACATGGAGGCCCACTGCAGGCTCGGTAGCTAGGTGCTAGGCCAGCGATGATGAACGGGGCATCCTGCAAATCCGTCCTGCAGCTCTGAATTAATTACAGTAATTGTCCAGCCGCATGACCGCCAATTCGCATCACGTCTCCGCCAGCTACGGCACGGCTACCCCCCACCGACCCAGCACTTTCAAGCCTTCTCTGGCCCTGACTCGCCTCTTGAGATGTCAATGTCAGCCTCTTGCCAAGTCTTTGAGAAACTGATGGGATACATGGGAGATTCGAATCGGTCTCGAGTTAACGAAACAGCAATGGACCTAAGCTCACGCCCAAAAAAGACTGTTCCGCCCAGAGTCTTGACCCGAGTCTAGGAATGGACTGATGGGAGTGGGCTCCCTCTTGACACAACTTACCCATGTACTGTACATGTACATCGGAGTAGGAAAAACCCCTCCACAAGCCGCGCACATATGCGTTCTAACTCATCTTTCAGGCCACGGCTCCCTTTGGTTTGGTGTGCATCTTACTTGTATACATGTGCATGACCGCAAACTGCCCAGATATGTATAGCATTTAGTCAACATTAGGACATAAAAGAAGACATGGGCGCCCACGGGATACTGTGAAACATGAGTCTCAGTCTCAGAACCGGCTGATGGAATAAGATGTAAGATGAGCAACTTCTCGGTGCCTGATATTCGGTAGGGCACAATATCGAGCTTTTTGACAGGGCCTTTCACGCCCATAAACCCACAGCACGCCCCTCATTAAACTAGAGAGCAGCCAGCATCAAGACTTGGGCCCCTTTTGCTGGAAAAGGAGTCCACATTGCATCCCACTCACTCTTACACTGGCCGATTCTCCCCCTCGTCTTTCTCAACAAGAGATCCACTTCACAACCTCTTCAGTCTATCAAGTCCACCCCTCATCGACGGAATTTCGAGGGCCCCAAGGGTCTAGCTATATCTTTCCAAGCTCACCTCAGGCTCGGTCGTGTGGCCTTGATCAAGAAAGATTTGATCCAAAGTTGGGTCTCTTGACTTTAGTTCAGACCCCTGTTTATCCATCGCTCGTCCCAGAGAGCGGTTGGTGCGCCGCCTCGTGCCCTCGCAGAGTTGAAATTGCTACATCTGTTGATCGTGTTTCCCTCCACTCCCACCTCCCATCCCATACCATCCCGCCCATCTGGTTCCGTCTTCCGTCCGTCCTCCCGTTGCCTTCCCGCCTTGGATCAAACTTGTTCCCCTTTGCTCCCGCACATCGTCTCTACGCCGTCGCCGCACCAGCACTTTTGGGGCTCGATATAAAGAGTGCGAGATCAGTGCTACTGTATGTCCGAGCCAAGCACTCCCTTTGCCCCATGGCGCCCTAATATATACTTACTTGCGCGACTCCCTGCCAGGTTACGACCCTCTTCTCGATCAAACTACTGTGCTAGGTCACTGCCCAGCCCGCTCTCTATCCACGAGAAACCCGAACCACCTCGCTTCGCCCAACGCTAAATCACACCGAGTCTCGCATATCCATCCATCTTCGGCACCCCGTGGGACCTCTTGGCCGGTTTCCATTTACTCAGCTACAACCCTCTACCCCCTGAAGCCGAACAATCTTGTCCTGGCGTCTGGGCTCAATATTCCTCGCACAGCAACCATTTGTCCGTCTCATTCACATTTGAAGCGAGTTTTGACAAGGCACTTCACTAGACCTGCAGAGCCGAAGCGTGTTTTGTTGTACATTTCATCTATACCTTCCCATATATCGCCTCCGCGCCGCCGACGTCGAGGCACCTGCACCGTCACCTTGACCCCACGTTTGCGCACGATTATATCACGACCCGAATAACATAACTCTCACGAACATGGCCGAAAAGCCTTCGGTCTTGATTATTGGAGGGCTTGGCTACATTGGCCGTTTTCTGGCCCTCCATATCCAACAGAACGAGCTCGCTTCCGAAGTGAGGCTCGTTGACAAAGTCCTCCCTCAGCTCGCATGGCTAGCTCCTGAGTTCTCCGAAGCGTGCTCACAAGACAAATTCATGCAGGCTGATGCCAGCAGACCTGGTGAGTTTCTACACTGCTTACTCTGTTGCTGGCAGCCCCGCTTGCTGGTGCAGGTGGCTGCCTCATGTATGACTAGTTGGCTAACTATATGTTTCCCCTCTTTCCAGAAGGATTGGCACGCATTTTTGACCGACCAGATGGAAAACAATGGGACTATGTTTTTAACTGTGGAGGTGAGACGAGGTACTCACAAGAGGATGAGGTCTACAAGCTTCGATCATTGAACCTCTCTATTGCAGTGGGCAAAGAGGCGGCCAAAAGAGGAGTCAAGGCCTTTGTTGAGCTGAGCACAGGCATGGTGTACAAGTCCGACTCATCACCAAGCAAAGAGGGAGATAAACTCAAACCTTGGAACCGGATTGCTGTGTTCAAGTTGCAGGCTGAGGAGGAGCTCTCCAAAATTGAAGGGTATAGTGGGACCATGACTTTTGGACATTCAGTTCACTAATGCACAGTACAGCCTCAACCTTATCATCGTGCGTTTACCGCACGTCTATGGACCCTATGCCTCTCAGTGGGTCGCGACAGCATTGTGCATGGCTCGCACTTATCAACACCTTGAAGACGAAATGAAGTGGCTCTGGACCAAGGACCTCCGAACTAACACAGCACACATTGACGATGTAACGCGGGCTTTGTGGGAAATCGCAGCATGGTTTGATGCAGGCAAGGCGAAGTGGGACGAGGCCAGTATGGGCAAGATCCCTATCTTCAACATCGTGGATGAGGGTGCGACGAGTCAAGGCACCATAGCGACAATTATTGGTGATATTTTCAAGATTGAGACTGGTTTCCAGGGCCAGCTTATCAGCACATTCGCTCGACTCAACCTCGATAGTGTTGTGGACGATGTGAATGACGAGCTTCTGGGACCATGGGCCGACCTCCTCGCAGATGCGGGCATTACGCGACCGGGCCCGTTGACTCCCTTCATGGAGAAGGAATTGCTCAAGGATACGGACCTCAGTATGGACGGAACACGGCTCAAGACACTATTGGGTTTTGAGTACAAGAAACCTGCCCTCACGAAGGAGTTGATCGAGGAGGTGATCGAGAGCTACAAGAAGATGAAGTGGTGGCCTTGAGCAGGGCCGGAAAATGGTTGAAGACGACATATGCGACGTGACATGACATGATTTGTATGGCGTGCGTATGCATGCATGCATGGATGAAGATTCGCATTGATTTTGGCTTGTTTCTTGCATGAACTCGACTTAGCGAAGAACCCGCCTGTTGCTGGAAGAGACGGACGATACCCGGGACGATGAAAGCCAACGGCATGAGGAGCAGGGCCAGCAAGACTTGACAGGGTTGAGCTTCAGCTGATTTGGTGTCAGATGAGAATTGGCGCAGCCAACAGGTGATGGTGATGTCTGGGGAGGTAGATGATGATGCTATACATGCACGACCTGGATGCCTGGGGGGGGGGGGGATACGAAGGGCAAAGGTCGTAGGAGATGAGTGTACCCGAGTAGAGGGTAGAGGGTAGACTAATAATTATAGGCAAATATACTAGTTACATGTTAGATGGAGGGTTCGCTGCTTGTGGTGTTGGGCATCGTTATGTATGTGTACCCGGCATTGTTCATGGAAAATCGGTCCGACAAGGGTAAGATGATCTGGGGATATACTCCATATAAAGAATAGAATAGGATGCCTGCCGTGATTTGATGAGCCGAGGCTTGTGATGGGTTAACGACACGTGGAAGCGAAATGGTGAAGTTGGAGTCGCGGTATCCAAGCGAAGGTGGAGATTGAGGTTTAGCAATGCGGGGACGATACTTTGGGGGTGAGTCTTAGGTGGTCGACGTCGTGAACATTTTGAGGACATAAGGGTTTGAGATGTTGGGGTGATGTTGCCATGAGATAGATCCATGCCAAGTGAATAAGCACCTACTGCAAGGGGTAATATCATATGAGTGAGTGAGAGACCGAGAGGGAAGACGTCATTCTTTGCAACGACAACTGACAACTGAGACTTGTATAAGTACCCCAGGTACCTAGTCTAGTTAGGGAATCTACTGACTTAGTACTGGTACCTTATTATTCATGGTGACTCTATACGTCAAGTTGTCATGATATGATGCAAGTAAAGCATGTGGTGTTGCGGTAAAAATGAAGGGGACTCTGATAGCCCTTTCAGAGCCACCCACCGGGATCAAAGAGAAGTCCGCTCTCGCTTCTTGGCAAATCCGAGGCTATCTGGACTACATATGTATTTCACGGTTGATTGCTGCTGTATGCGCATTCGCGGCTCAACTTCCGTATTCGAAGTATTCCCGTCCTCTCGATTTTCGACTTTTGTCTTGTGCCATGGTTGCTCAGCCTCTTTTAACGTAGCTCTTCCCCGCACTACCTAAGGCATAGACAGCCAGCCAGCCATTCATAGATGCACCCCTATTATATGTCTTGTAAAAGATTGAACACCTACTATTTTGGTAAATGCTTGGAAAGATAGGTAGGTAGGTAGGTAGCTCGACTGGGTCGTGGTTTTCTTTACAGAATTTAATGAAACGTGACTTTGCAATTAGCCATGTTTTTGACCTCGGCGATCATGCGCCTCTCTCGGCGTTGCTTGTGATAAACAAACGCAATCGATTAATCGTTCACTCAGTCTCGTTGTTGGCAAACAAAAGATAGGTATATAAGGCAAGACTCTCCAGGAGGGGCCGGTTGTCTGTCTGACCTACCTAGGTACATACTCACCTTATACTTTCCACTCAGTGAAACTGTTACGTGTCTCAACTGTAATACAGGTCATTTGTGGCGTGTCTATACTCTGAGGAAGGACCATACATCTGCGCTTTGAATCCTTGATAGCGTCATTTCGATCCACCACCGTCTGCCAGCAACGCAGCCTTATTACCTACTTATCAATACCACCAACAACCTACCAAACCGTGGTTTTTTTCTTCTTCTTTCTCCTCAAACAACATCTATACGGATACTCACATCTTGATATTCCCATCAACCGCAACCGCAACACAACAATGGCTGCCCCCGCTGAAAAGACCATTTCTGACCTCAGTGGTAAATGGGTTCTCGTATGCTGCTCTCCCCCGCTTCCACATTATGTACCCCCTGTATCTTGTTACTGACAGTGGCTCGCAATAGAACAAGACTCTTTCCGACAGCTCTGAGCCTATCCTCAGCTTACAGGGAATCGGATACCTCACTCGTAAGGGAATTGGCTTGGCCACCATCAGCCTTGATATCAACCAGTACAACGCCCCTCCCAAGCCCCCCAACACATCCACCGACGTTTTCACCCACATCGACATCACCCAGTCTGCCTCTGGCCTGAGCAGCACTCAAGAGAACCGCTGTCTCGACTTTAACAACCGTGAGCACTCGGACTGGCTCTTCGGTGCCGTCAGGGGTCGATCCAGGTTCGTCACTCTCGATGAGATTGAGGAGGACTTCCTCAAGACTGGCTGGCTTACCGAGGGCGACGGCAAGTTCGTCCAGAGCATTGCTGAAAGCGTCAACAACGGCTGGGTCGCCAATCAGATCTGGGGCTTCGAGGAGATCAACGGCGAGAGGAGATATGTGAGGCACATCTTGGTGACCAAGGGTGACAAGAGGGTCACCGCCAAGCTCATCTACGACTACCAGGCTTAGAGATGGGATTAATTACTCCAGAACACTACTTGACCTAGTATAGACGACCGACGGCCACAATGCTTGATTATTGCTCAGTGACTCATGTAATAGTTGCTCATGAGACAAATATAATTTGACAGACCGATATGAAGTCATCCTAGACTGAGTTTCTATGCAACTGGATCAGTTGCACCACCACACAACATTTGTGTTCACCAATGTGTATTAGCCCACATATCGCGCTATGTTGAAAGCAGCTTTCCTGCCTGGCTGGCTGTTATGAGCCTGCTGTAGTCCCCCATGAATCCAGGATGCCCAGGCCATTTGTTTCCCTAACGCCCATCCATGATGCTTGGTTCTTGTTTTCCCTTTGTCCCTTGCACTATATTCCCGCGGTCTTTGTTCCTCGGTATTCGGGTCCCAGCTCTGGCGTTGATATCACATGCTAAAAATAACCACTTTACTCAGGTCTTCGCTTCACAAACTCCTCGAGGTCCTGTACTGTCGCGACGCCCAAGACGAACCTCCTCTTCTCATCCGTGATAACAGCGAATTCCTGCTTCCAGGGTCCATCGGACACGCCGCCACGGAAAAAGTTCTCAAGGTCCTCGAGGGTCGTTTCCATCGTGATGACCCGGTAGGTACGGCCCTTGCGCTGGAAGCGTGTCATGGCGGCCGAGAGCTGATCTTCGGGCTTGACCTTGCCTGAGTCGAGAAGGGACTGAAGGTGAGGGATGGATATGTAGCCTAGCAACGCGCGGGTGTCGGCGTCGACGACGGTAAGATGCGTGTAGTCGCGCTCAAAGGCGGACATGAGGGCGAGAGAGATGGCATCGGAGGGGTTGAGTGAGAGTGCAGCCGGGGGGTCGAGGTCTTCGACAGTGGCCTGTGATGCATTAGCCGCAGCTCGAAGGAATGGCATTTTCCAAAGAAGCGATCTCCCTATAGCCTGGAGCGCAAAGTGGTGTCATGAGAAGTACATACCCCACGATATCGAGAAGACCACTTTGTAACCAAGGGCTGTGTCGCACCCGATGTTGTGGTGGTGGCAGTAGTGGCGGTAGCAGTGGCCATCTTATATACAATAGCTATTCTAAACTGGCTGGGAGAAGAGTTTGGCAGTGATTGGTGCACAAGTTGGTTCAATTTGAAAGGTTGGGGAGTTGAAGCGATCGCGGGGCAGGATTCTATATGGTCAGTCACCTATTGGGGTCACGCAAAATGCTCTAATAGTTAGGTATGGTGGGGCAGAGAGGGAAAAATGGGAGCTTTTTTGTTAGCATCATGACATGGGTCATTCCAATGGCGAATCGACAAACACTTCTCTCTCAGCCAAGAGACTCTATCTCTGGTGCTACTATAACTATTATATTCAAAAACTAGGGGCATGAGTAGCTTGTTTGAAGTTGAATAATTGAACATGCTTGGTTCGAGATGACAGGAATATGACGGATATTAGCGGGATTATGCCTCATTTATTCTATCATCCCACGTATTTTATATCTAGTGTCGAAATAAATCACACATCGGGATTTAATGGCAACAGAGCTCTACCTAGCTACTACATATGTATCTCCACAGCTCCGGGGAACAAGCCCCATCTGCAGGCCGTGGATCATCCCGCTAGAGTTCTTAATTAGCGTTCAACAGAGAGATCCATCTGAGTTAAGTGGAATTGTATATCAAATGCGAAGCATACCTAGGTAGGTGGAAGCCAATCTTGACAGAGTGAATTGCATTGGTGAGATAGAACCAGTCGAGTGTCCCCATTATGAATGATATGAGAAAAGCCCATCTAAGATGGAAGGTAGATGTGATAAGCGTGATGTCATCACCCGCTCAAATGTGCCTGCTACTGGCACGAGCGTCATCCTCCCCGTTGAGGTACTCACGGAATTGGACGTCGCATACCACCTTAACTCCGCAAGATAACGTACTACACCATCCTTTCTTGGACATTTCCTGATTTCTTTCTCTCATACCTACCTATAAATCATCCTGCGTTATTCTCTCGATACCTATTTACACTGTAATAGTTTGTGGATTAAAGCTCTCTCCTTGGAGCTGAAAGGTCATATCAGGTGCGTTTAACAGCAGCAACCGTTTTCCCCGAGTCGCATTGTATCAACAGCCGGCTACATCGGGCAGATCATATTTCGTGCACCTACATCTGCGCCTTTTCTTTGTCTCCCCTTGCTTATCACTGCAATCATATTACGCGGTCCTCGTGCTTAGAGTATCAATAGATCAGCTCCACCCTTGACTTACACGAGTATCACTAACACGCTGGACTGGTAGAGCATCGCCGCCTGTACCGGACTGCTATAATGTCCACGTTGCACCCATCCAAGGACGTCCTCCAGGGAACGGTCTACAGTCCCCTCTCAGCAAAGCCCCGTACTCTTTATGAGGCTCGCCTTGAGCTCTTTCCCGCTTACTCCTCCGTCATACAAGATGCAAAGGGCAAAGCCAAGGAGCTGAGCGCCGAGGCGACAGCCGAATTTGAGAAGGCGAGCGCAAAAGCTCAAGCCAAGGCCGGAAAGATCGAGCTATACTCTGGAAAGTACTATGCCGCCTGCACCTTTGGTGGTCTGATGGCCTGTGTAAGTGTCCATCTTGGTGTGTTCAGCTGAGGAATATTTCCCCGTCTACCGATTTCCAGCATGAAGAAACTGTACTCATCAGAATCAGGGTCTCACTCACGCTGCCGTAACTCCCTTGGATCTTGTGAAAACCCGTCGACAAGTTGACTCAAAACTCTACACCAGTAACTTCCAGGCATGGGGCAAGATCTATCGCGCTGAAGGCGTTCGTGGTATCTTCACAGGTTGGAGTCCAACCCTCTTTGGCTACTCTGCCCAAGGCGCCTTCAAGTATGGTTGGTACGAATATTTCAAGAAAACGTACTCTGATATGGCTGGTCCCGAGGCTGCACATAAGTACAAGACTGGTCTTTATCTTGCAGCCTCTGCCTCTGCTGAGTTCCTCGCTGATCTTGCCCTCTGCCCCTTCGAGGCCGTCAAGGTCCGTATGCAAGGCTCGATCCCTAACCCCTACACCGGGACAGTTCAAGGTATCAGCGCCATCACAGGCAAGGAAGGTGTCGCTGGCCTATACAAAGGCCTATATCCGCTATGGGGTCGCCAGATCCCCTATACAATGATGAAGTTTGCCTCGTTTGAAACCATTGTTGAGATGATCTACGATCGTCTGCCCGGGCAAAAGAGTGACTATAGCAAGGCTGCACAGACTGGTGTCTCCTTTACTGGTGGTTACCTGGCCGGTATCTTATGCGCCATCGTCTCCCACCCTGCCGATGTTATGGTCAGCAAGTTGAATTCCAATCGCCAACCTGGTGAGGCTTTCGGCAGTGCCATGAGCAGAATATACAAGGACATTGGTTTCGGTGGCCTATGGAATGGTCTCCCCGTAAGAATTGTCATGATCGGTACTCTGACCGGACTTCAGTGGATGATCTATGTAAGTACTCCTGCGCAATCTCGATAGCGGCTGGATATTCCTTCGGGCTTGTTTACTAACGACGCATGAAGGACTACTTCAAGATCTTTATGGGTCTTCCTACCACTGGCGGTGCTCCACCCCCAGCCCAGAAGCAGGAGTAGGCTATATCGGCTCCCCTTGCAAATGCATACGAGTCGCTTGCGCCATAGTTGTCAGGGACTTTTTGGTGGGCATTCGTTTTCTGTTCGTTCAAGTGGATTGGGAGAGACAATGTTGATAGGCCAATAAACAAACCATTCCTACGAGAGTGCTGGATCCCAAGCAACAGACTGAGTGATATTTACCATCGGGATGATCGGATCTATGTGGAACAGCCTGCCTGGACCCTGGGAGCACGCAGCTTATCAGCAGGCATCCTTGTCTGAATATGACTTGGGTCTTGAGCAACTATGCACAGTAAGTATGTATAGTGTTGACGGAAGCATGCTACGCTTAATCCGATCCGATCCGTGAGATTTGCACGCCAATCCGTTAGTTTCTTGCATGGGCGATCTGAAGAACACATTAAAGTTTGCAGCCAGGCAAAGTGATAATTGCCAAGGGACGTGAATTCGGGGGTTTTTACGTTACTCATCCTCTGCTATGTGATCTGTACATAAACGAAGACCGGCTGTGCTGCTCACATTTTTGGTTGATGATTGTATGGAAACATGAGCGAGCTGACAAAAGAGGGTCTGGTGTAATACCGGTATTCCATCTCCGGTTGAAGGTTTGATAACTTACAACGCACTAATGCAATACTTCAGTTTAGAAGGATGGATGTTTAACACTAATGCCATGAAATCAGCACTCATATCAAATCCAGCGCTTGACAACTTTATTTGACATTGGCTGCATTCAACATCGGTGTTTCAGTGAGAGGTATTACTCAGTAGTCTAGGTGCTGGAGCGGATCGAGGACTTTGCCCAAACAAGCACATATAATGCCGTCATGGTACATGATCGAGATGGGTGGGCACCGTGGGGAACGGCGCGGTTTGCGTGCGTTGAGGCAATGTGATGCGTGGCTGGTTACGAAACTACAGAGAGCTAGTGGAACTGACGCTTGTTCCAGAACACTTCTCCCCTTGGTGCAGGTGCAGTTTGGGTGGCATCATCACTGGCCATAGGCCTAGCAATGGTTCGCCGATATTCTATATCCCCTCACTGCTACCTAAAATATTGGATCAGCATTGAGGAACTGACACAGTCAGGATGAACTGGCAACACTGGCTTCAACGATTGATGTAAACTGGAGAAGAATATCCATTTAAACGAAACTCCTCGGGGGTCGGAAAAGATGGTATGCCGAGGGTTTGATTGTTCTGGTTACCAATCAGTCAGTCAACCAACAGCGGTGAGATGAGCCAATATCCAAGACAGCTAACAACAGTCAGCAACATTTCCGGGACCGGCGCACGTGAGTAAACCGGATATCCCTGGATAAATAAGGACTATAGGTCCGTACCTAAGTTCCTAGCCAACCTGCCAACACAAGCTGTCATGTCCCTTGGATTGGATGGTTACAGTCAGGAGATCATTTGCTGTTTTGCTATTTCCAGTGTCTGTGCCTATTCAAAGCATAAGAAGGCATAATAACAGTAACGGGCCGACTGATGGCGATCAGGATGGGAGGTAGACCAAACTGATAGGATACCGTCACCGCGGTTGTGAACGAGTGATCTAGTGATTGGTGACAGTTCAGTTGCAGAGTGGGTACGGGGGATGTGCAGCATGGCAACCCCACAATCCGAGTCAAACTAACGCTTCGAATGAGGGGTTGCCTTCGGTTGGTGAGCATCAATGTCGATGACTTATGGAATACTCATGGTGGAGTTGATCGGATCAAAAACACAATGAAGCTGTATTTAGTAGCCATGTTCAATGCTGAAATTCTTCTCATAGATGACAAACGTGTTGGAACCCAGAGGAGCCAGAGAACTAATCATTTGTCAGTCAGCTTCCATATCCGTTTTAACAATGCCAAGGAGCAGCGGTTTGACGAGGGAGTAAATCTGGTCTTGCCTCGCTTTTTGCTCTGTTCATGGAGAATGACAAGAGGGAGCGCCTGTGATTAACGCTCCAAATAAAGAGCGCGTAGCTTTGCATGATTAGACATCTTTACAGACAAGACAAACATTTCCACCAAACGGAAATGCTGTGCCAGGAATCCAAGACCACCTAGACTTGACATCTTGGAGGGGGGATCGCAGTCTAACTAGTTAGCCCAGCCCGCCTCAGGAACAAGACAGACATATCGGATGGCGTCCAACCTAGAGGGTTGGCCAAGGATATTCCAATGAGGCGAATGTTACTTCAGTCAGCAACACAGAATCCAAGAAATGTATCCGGCTTGGCGGTAGCTGGTCTCCCTGGGTGTCCGGTTGTGGCAGAGTGCTGAAAGCTCTAGTCTACCATTTTCAGCCTCCAGTCAGAAACTGAGAGTCGTCGTCTTCGGGTCGGCTAAAAGTGATACTAATGAAAGGGCAACGATCTCTCATGGTACCAGGGGTTCAGCAGGTTATCCTGGCGGGGGGGCTTTGTAGCCGAAGAGTTGTGGCGCTGTTCGTTATTTACCGCATCTGCAGCAACAGTGTAAGTTGGTGCTAATAAGATTGACGTTAACATGTTGAGACTCGAATACACACGCTAGAGTTTAGAACTGGTCGTCGGTTGCGGCTAAAGGTAGTTAACACATTTTTCGTACCTGTGCTATTATATCCCCTCGAATCGTAACAGTGTTCTCGAATCACAAAAGCCGTTGGGGTAAAATGTTAGTGCAGAGTGTACCGGGAACATGTGCGACGGAGTTTTCGGTGATCGATGCCGACGTGGGCTGCTTAGATGTTGACCATCGATGTCAGATGGGAAGAAGATGAAGAATTTTCGCTTTCTGTAGTCATCGTGGAAGAAGTTTATTTGCTGATTTAGAAGCAGGTAACTATCATTTGCATCGGTCTTGCCGTTAACGATTTCAAAGATTGGACGGGAGGGGATGCAGGAGACAAGGTCGATGCTCCTCCGATGGAACCTTAAGGACCAGCCTGACGAATTCTACATCCAGTCAAAGAAAAGGGTTAGACAGACCAGAACTTGGATCGCAGCTTCCATTGGGGCTATCAACTCAAATCCATTGAAGCAATTCCCTTTTGTACCTTCCTTGAAGGAACCTGTCCGTCCTGGCACTTTTTATATATTGGGCTCATTATCCAACTCTCACTCATATTCGTTTCGATATCTCACATTGGTCAATCCGAAGCTTGTTCTAAACTCCATATCCATGTCATTATTTCTTAGTGGTAGCGTTTGGCTCTACCGTAACAGTCAATGGATCCCAGACATGGGGCCACTGTCTGGCGTCTATCAACCGTCCACACCACGTTTAATCATCAGCCAGACCTTGGACCCCAGTAAAGGTAAACTCGAGCAGGACCCTCCTCAACAATGATGTCGTTTAGCCACTTTAGAGAGCAAAGGCGTAGATGTCATCTTATGTGATCAAAAGCACTTGGCAGCGGTAAGCTACCAGCTCTTCGGACAAGCACCTCCTGAAACCTCGAGAGCCGTGTCTGTCTCTACCTGCCTTATGATTTAACCAGGACACAGCAATCGAGTTAACGCGCTCCGTTTCTAGTTCTGATTCTGGGATGGTATTTTCTGGGGGACCCACACGCGAGGCACCATCATGACGGCCTAGTGAGTTGGAGGGGGCCATTTGGGGGCTCCGGTGGTCTAGGCAAACTGGGGTTTGCGCGAGCTGGGCCCTTTTCGTAGCTCGATGCAGGAGAGGAGAGTCGAGACGGCAACAGTTCCGGCTGTAGAAGGTTGCTGGAGGTATCGATCACTCAATCCAACCATTGTCAAATAATTGTGCGCCAAAGAGGAAATATCCGGGTGGGCTTTGTCAACGGGTTCTGTACGTACCGATAGGCGGCTTGTTTAGGCTCTAATCTCATCATGACTTCTTTTGCCCAGGAGACCGTTATGTACTGTTCATGTTATACATGGTCCGACGCCGTTGAAAAGTGAAATCCTGCAGAGGCACATACCTTAGCCAAAATATCGATAACATAAGTTAGTAGTCTAGGTAGGACCTCACAAGTTTACAGCACCTACCATGTTGGTGCACGGCACCATCCAACCACGAGGCCACTGATCCATCCTTCTCCTTCTTGAACCTGACCTGGCAGCCTGGGTCAAGGTCACTCCTCCTCCACTATTACTTCCCCCAGACTCGACCTCTCCTGTACTAGGACATCCTCCCGCCACCCTTCATCCCTACCTGCCTCGACTGCGCCTGTGGTTCTACCAAAGGTCGGTAGGTAAGGTAGTCAGTCAGTCTACCTGCAGTTGGTAGCTGTCTTGCTTGCCTTTTCTCTCTTGCAGCTTTAGCAACTTGACACCTCTCTTTTGCATCCATCTCAAAGTGCCTTTGAATTCACTTCGTAACGACCTATATCTGATTCTCTCTAGCCAAGACCATTGATTGTCTCTTTTCTCCGGCTCGGCTTTTAGATCACCGCAAGTAGTTCCCTCCGGCGCTATCGCATCCACGCCACATACCCACGCCTCGCTTTCCCCAGGACGCCCAGCAGCCAACACCAGCGCCATAATCCGTCCTCGCTCACTCGGCAACTCTAAAACCGACTTGGCTTGCGATTTCTCAATTTTCCCGTCTTGCGCGACTCTTTGGTCATTTTAGAAGATACGAAGCCATTCGCGAATGGTCACTTGTCCCAATTGCGATCGTCTTCGCTGAGTGCTGCTGCTGCTGCGCAGCTGTTGCGTGCGGGTCGGCCTTGATAACGTCCCTCGATCGGCTTACCCATCAACGGCTTTCCGACTGAATTACTTTGCTCCAACTGAAGAGATCACGACATCGCCATGGCCGGCTTTTTCAACAAAATAAAGGGTTCTGGCACTGTATGTCTTGGACTCGCTCCCTGTTCCACTGCCCTGGACTGTCCCAACCCCATCTCCTCTCGCTCACTCTAAGTTGCGCCAAGATTACTTCTCATGACTGACAAAATCCCTCTCGCTTTCGGTTCACAGGCCACGACCACTACACCCAGCAAGCAAGATGTTGTCGCGAAGAAGAAGGAAGAGCCCGTGCTCGACCTCACGCCGCTCGAGAAGATGCTCCAGAATGCAGCGCCCCTTCGAGACGACGGCGTCGATCGCTTTTTCGGCCTCGAAAATGTACGTCGAGCCCTACCTACTCCTGCCCGAGTTATTGTTATTTTTCATCATCGTCGATACGTTACCACCGCAAGAACTAGGCTAACGTGAAAATAGTTTGGGAACACATGGTGCGAATTGAGTGAGGCATCATACAGCCAAATTACGATGCTGACTTTTTGTGTAGCTACTGTAACTCGATCGTTCAGGCTCTGTTTTATTCCGAATCCTTCAGGAACAACGTTGTCAATTACCCCCCGATCATGCCCTCGGAGACAAACGGCAGCCGACCAAAGGTTCCCATCACTATCAGACCTCCACCCACTGACCCTGTCGAGACCCTGCCGAAACAAAAGGGCCTAAGTACATCGCAGGTGATCAAGCAACGACAGGCCATGAATCAACAGTTGCCTGGACAGGTTGGCGTTCGACCTGAAGACAAACCTGATACGCCCGAATACAAGAAGAAACAAGCCATGATCAAAGGGCCTATCCTGGAATTGGCACGAGAGAATGCCACTTCTTATGGCATGAATGAATGCACGTTTACTGGACTCAAGGACATTTTCCTGGCGTTGCTGGAAAGCAACACCCACACAGGAGTCCTCAGTCCCCAACGATTCCTCGAGATATTCAAGCGCGACAATGAGATGTTTCGAAACTCAATGCACCAGGACGCTCATGAGTTTTATGGCTTGGTGCTGAATGATGTCATCAACAGCGTTGAGAGCACAGCTCGCCAGATGCAGTTGCAGGCACCAGCTGACGGCATTGATGGCCTGGCAACTTCAGTGGGACACGCTCTTGGATCTGCCATGGTAAACCATGTAGCTGGGTCAAGTTCCCCAGCAACAGGATGGGTCCATGACATTTTTGAGGGCGTTCTCACATCAGAAACCAAGTGCTTGACTTGCGAGACTGCTTCTCAGCGCGATGAGACATTTCTTGATTTGTCCATTGATTTGGAAGAGCATTCATCAGTGACATCTTGCTTAAGGAAGTTTTCAGCCGAGGAGATGCTCTGTGAGAGAAACAAGTTCCATTGCGACCATTGTGGTGGCCTTCAGGAGGCCGAGAAGCGAATGAAGGTGAAGCGGTTACCCAAGATCTTGACGCTCCATTTGAAGCGGTTCAAGTATACCGAAGATTACAGTCGCTTGCAAAAGCTCTTTCACAGGGTCGTATATCCATATCACTTGCGGATGTTCAACACGACAGATAATGCCGAAGACCCGGATCGCCTCTATGAGCTGTATGCGGTAGTGGTCCACATCGGTGGTAATGCCTACCATGGTCACTACGTGTCCATCATCAAGGTGCCGGGCAGGGGATGGATCCTATTTGACGACGAGATGGTTGAGCCGGTGGACAAGAATTTTGTCCGCAACTTCTTCGGCGATAAGCCAGGGATGGCAACCGCGTACGTTTTGTTCTACCAGGAAACAACATTCGAGAAAGTGCGAGAAGAGCAAGAAAAGGAGGGCATGGAGGAGGTAAAACTCGCTAGCGAAGCAGCCAATCTGGCTCAGGAGAACGGGGAAAAATCAGATACGGCACCTCTGAGACGGCAAGCAACGCAGCCCATGTCGCCCCTGACGCATCACGAGTCGATGGCAAATCTTGCCCATGCCAGTACGGCACCAGCCATGCCTTCAGCTCCCCACCCGGATCCTTCGCCCCCAGCAGCCGCTGCAGCTGCAACAAATGGCCTGACTCGTGTCACTACGCAGAAAGAAGAAGCCAAGTCGAAAGAGGACAAGAAACGAGAGAAGAAGGAGCGCGAAGCTGCTGAGAAGGCCGAGAAACTTGCGGAAAAGGAGCGAGAGAAACAGGCCAAGGTTGACGAGAAGAGACGAAGAGAAGACAACTACAAAGCAATACAGGCACGACGAAATGAGAACGATGAACTAGCCAAAGTGCTGGAGGCTAGCAAGAAGTCTGCAGCACAAGAAGAGGAAGCAAGAAAGAAAGAAAACGGAACACCTCAGAGCAATGGAATACTCGACCGAACCAAACGCGGCAGCAAGTCTATGTCGAGGAGAAGTTTCTCGCTTTTTCACAAAGACAAATCGGCTGGGCAAACGCCTGATACGCCTAACGGCGATGCAGGCGATAAACACGACAAGCTCAAGGATCGCCTAAGCTTCAGCTTGGGACGTAAAAAGAGCACGAATTTACTTTCGTAATTCCAACATGCATGCACGTACCTATCACGTCTACATATGGGAAGAGGAAACTTGAAATATATTGCATCTTTGTGGCCAGGGGGTGTTAGTGGATGGCAGGATACCCATGCGCTTGGAATGAAGCACTCACTGCATGAGATAAGAGCATAATAAGGCGACGGTGTTCCTCAAAAGCATTCAGCATTCGGGTCTCTGGCATTTTGTTGTCCTTAGTCTCAGGGAAAACAGGTTTGCCATAGCCTGCATTATGTGAAGGCAAGAAGGCTTAATTACAGAAGGTACCAAGTAGAAGATGGAACATGCATGCATGGAGCAGAAGGCAAGCTTGGTTATTACTGCTCGAACGGGGTTGCTTGGTCGATAAATGTTGACCGAGAGCCGAACAAGGCCACCCATAGCGTGGCAGTTGTATTATACGTGGGTGTTTGGAGGTCCTGTTCGGAAGCCCTCTTGGGCTCAGACAGGCCCTTATACATTTAGCTATTTGGGTATATTTCGAATAAGATAAGACGCCTATGAGCGAACTGAGGAGATGACGTCCGAAACATTATGTGCATGTTCAATTCAGCATTACACGTACGCAATAAGATTACATTCACTACTATATCATGAAGAGGGTTCCGCATCTCGTCACGCCTCGTTCCATATCGTATTCATATCAAAGAGTAGTACTCCCACGCATGGCCTCCCGTAATTCATATCAACGACAAAAACTCCAGTTCCAAGGTTAGCCGGACTCCATTGATGCCTAGAAAAGTCTACCGTGTCCTCTTTTTACAGCTGCGCCATGTATGTGGCCACTCCGCTAATCAACCAAGTATGAGCTCATAAAGGATGATGACGGAATTGACAAAGATAAGTGGCACTGTTGCTACGTTAGTTCCTCGTGTTGTAAAAGGCGCAGTAGTAGCTCGTTATGTTTGCGCGGTTGTGAGTTTGTGCATTGGACGTACTCCTCATGATGGTTCGGACACTCGCGATGAGATTGATGATCTTGGCTTTGACGCTGGCATCGGGCCCAGTGCCGAACGCAGGGTCGTAAGAAGCGGGAGAGAGATTGACTGGGAGATGAGGTCAGATATGAAATTCGCGGGGCTATATAGACTCGCTCGAGCAGAGAGGGAGGAATTCGTACTGCGCGCGAGAAATCGATCTTCGGAAAGGACAGCGACGGCGTTGATGAGTAGAATACAAACTGGGATCTAGATTAGCTGCTGCGCTCTGAATAGGGAGAATAGGAGGATTGTCACCGTAGAGAAAACTGCCAAAGAACCACATTTTGGGCGACGACGCTGAAGGTCAAAAAGGGTTGAGAATGGTGGTCTTGGTTGGAGCTGAGGTACAGCGATGATGTGTACCTGAGGTAGGAACCTCCGTCCTTCTCACGGACTTGCAGTTCGGGGTACGTACCTTTTGCAATTGTGGCTTGAACGGTCAACGCAACCTTGGAGGAAGGAGAGTTCTGTGGCGGGTGGTTTGTTAGACCGATCCGAGGACCCCTAAAGAGGTAGGTAATAAGCTCATGGGTACCTAACTCATTCATTCATTCACTCCCTCACTCCCTCGTGTTGAACAGAAGAATTGTAATAAATTATATTTTATCTTTATTTTTCTTATAGCGGTTGCTTTGATATGGTGAGACTTTCTTGATCCGGCGGCATCTCTCATCTTCCAGATCTTCTAGCTTTTTGCTTAAAAACCAAGCATTTCGAGATAGATACGGCCAAGCTCCAAAGTACCTACAGTAGCTCTCATAGTGCCTAGAATGAGAGCTCTAACTATATCAGCCAACATGAAGACTTCGGGTACGTCGTTCCTCCTTAGCACTGTTAGAGTAAGGTATACTGATCACTGCCAGATATCTTCCTAACATGTCTTCTCATCACCTTCCCTCTCGTTCATCTACTTGTGTCCCCCTATACCAAAGTGGAGGAGTCTTTCAATATACAAGCAGCCCACGACATACTCATCTACGGAACACCCACTCAGGATATATATGAGCGCCTCTCTCATACTTACGACCACTTCTCCTTTCCCGGCGCCGTACCTCGTACTTTTCTCGGCGCTGTGCTCCTCGCAGGATTAGGGCAGCCCATCATCGCTCTTGTTGGTTTTCAGTATGCACAGCTTGTAGTTCGAGGAATCCTTGGTGCTGCCAATGTTGCTGCGCTCTTGACGTTCAAGTCTTCTCTCAAGAGAGCTTATGGGTCAGGTGTTTCAGCTTGGTGGGTGGTGTTTATGGCGAGTCAGTTCCATATCAACTACTATGTTTCCCGGACGTTGCCAAACATGTATGCATTCTGTCTCAGTAAGTTATCTCATTCACCATCGATGCTAGGACCTCCAACTCACTGTGACTAGCTACCCTTGCTTCGGCATTCCTACTCCCCCAGACGTCACCTCATCTCTCTGCTGCTCGTCAGAAACAAGCCATCGCCCTCTTGGTCATCGCAGCAGCCATCTTCCGCTCTGAAGTCGCTGTTCTTCTCAGCACTACAGGGCTCTACCTCCTTTTCACGCGTCGTATGGGTCTGGGCCCCTTGGTTCTCACTTTCCTCGGCTCATTCATCTCTTCACTGCTTATTTCAGTGCCCATTGACTCGTATTTCTGGCAGAAGCCCCTGTGGCCCGAGTTGTGGGGTTTCTACTTCAATGCTATCCTTGGGTCTTCGTCAGAATGGGGTGTTTCTCCCTGGTATTACTATTTCACCTCAGCGCTTCCCAAGCTATTACTCAACCCTTTCGTGCCCGCTTTGGCAGTGTATGCACTACTCCAGCCTGGCACATCAAGGGCTACCCAAACACTGCTGATCCCTAGCTTGCTCTTTGTGGCCATTTACTCTGCTCAGCCTCATAAAGAGGCTCGTTTTATCTTCTATGTTGTGCCGTCTCTGACTGCCGCTGCAGCTCTCGGCGCCAATTTTGTCTTCTCTCGCGCCTCTAAATCCATCATCTACCGTGGCGTCTCTGCTGTTATCGTCTTGTCGGTTCTCGTCAGCTTCGTAGGTAGCACTGTCATGCTCCTATTCTCTTCACTCAACTATCCTGGCGGTGATGCGCTTCGACAACTCTCTTACATCACCCGCGATGACCCTACTCCCGTCATAGACGTCCACGCCGACGTCTTGAGTTGCATGACGGGGCTGACCTTGTTTGGGCAGAACCCATCGGGTTTCCCCATCGCTTTCCCCATCACCTCCAACCCTGATTCTACGGCACCTGTTCTAGTCTTCGACAAGACTGAAAAGGGAGATCAACTTTATTGGCCGCGTTTCTGGGAGCGCTTCGACTATGCTCTCGCTGAGAACCCACGCAAGGTGTTGGGTGGCTGGCAGGTTATAGGAGTTGTCGCGGGTTACGACGGTGTTGAGATTCTCAAGCCTGGCTCTCATGCAGCAGGAAATGAGAGCAAAGAGGGAACAATCGGTGGAGAGAAAATACTGGGACTGGGCGCCAATGTCGCTGCTCTCAGAAATATGGTCAGGGGCTATACAGGTGGTTGGTGGGTTGGACCTCGAATGTCACCTCGAATCCGAATCTTAAGGCGTGTCAGTTAGTCAGATCGTCAAGACGACACAATATAGTGAATGTCTGCTTCCATCACAATTCAACAACAGTCAGTGCGAGTGTGAGACTGCGCCATTTGATACTACATCGTCTGATTTTCGTAATGCCCTATCATATCGTATAAACAATGCATACGTGCCTGCGTGGACTCCTCGATGCCACCCATAACCCCTGAAAAGACAAAAACCCATCATCCCAATTTACACTGAGTGCAACAAGGTGTAGTATGTGAGCCTCCTGGTAGACAAAGCAGCCAGGTATCAATATTTCCTTGCTTTCTCCACAGCCCAACGCCATGTACTGCCTTGCCTTGCCGTGCCCTGCCATCTTCGAGCCCAGTGTCTTTTCCAACCCCAGCCCGACAACACCCAACCCAACCCAATCGCAAACACATCTTGAGCACCTCGCACCGAAGCGTCTGGAATATAGAGAGCAAACCCCAGCACCTACTCAAAAAGACAAAGTTTTCCATCCAAAAGTCCCATCGCATCCTGCTATCCCTGAATCGTGCAAGCAAAAAGCGTTCTGTTTACCCTCCCCTTGTCGTGTACTTCGTGTCGCGTGGGTAATTATAGCATATATAAGTGCTCGGGTAACGTTCAAATAAGCCAATCGTCTGAGCCCAATCACAACTCTTGCTCTGTGTCGCTCCCTTCCTCTGTGTCGGGATCGTCGTCGCCGTCGTCCTCGTCGTCTTCGTCTTCGTCCTCGCTACTAGAGGGGCTTGGCAGCGCACCATATTTCCTCCTGTATCGTTCAAGTTCCTGCCTCTGTGCCATGAACATATCCAAGATTGCAGTCATTGGACCCTGGAGATCTTCTAGTTCCTTAATAGGGCCACCACCAGTAGCAAGGTGGCGCATCGCCAATGTCGATATACAGGTCTGGCGTTGTCAGTGAGGTTCCACTCATGTGTAGGTCAGCTCGAACTCACCTCTATCCTGCTCACTTGGTGCTCCAAGAAGTTCAACAAGAAGCGATCTGTGACCTCTCCTCCACGCTGCTTAATCCGCTCGAGCAGTTCTGTTTCTGGTGGTTGTAGCCCTGGGGCCTCGTTTCCTTCCAGAGAGCTGCAAAGCATCTCAAGTCGCAAACTGATTCTCCAGAGAGTCCAAATTGCATCAGGATCGATACTGAGCTCTGCCCCGGGTGCAAGGACGGCTGGCTTATCGCCGCCGCCTCCTCCTTCTTCCTTCCTCTCATGCTGCAGGTGGAATTCGATACGTCCAGCCAAAGCATGAGGGTATAGCGAGTACACAACCTCGGGGTTTTCAAGACCCTTCAACTTCTTCTCGCCCATCTCCTTAACCTCAAAGCCTTGAGAGGTCAGGGATCTCAAATCCTTTCGAATGGCACTAGCATATGTCTCGTCGTCAAAGGTATCCTCGGAGCCAGAAGCGTTCCCGCGATCTGTATCTTGATAATTCTCTAGGCACCGCTGTATCTCCGAGATGAAGTCGGTCGAGACCGTGATCTGCCCACCGTCTGCAACCGCAGAGATTCGAGCCGCCTTGTTCACCATGGGTCCGAAATAATCCATACGTCGTGTAACTGGATCCGTCTCACTCACGCAGTCTCCAAAGTGGATACCCATCCGCACCGACAGTCCTTTGAAGATGAGACTGTTGTCCTTGTCATAGACAGGCTGGCAAGACACTGAGTTCAGGACTTCTGATGGCCAGTTCACATCGAGAAGCTGCATCTGAACAGCAAACGTCCACAACAATGCGGACGTGGCTGTTGGGAAGGAGACCATAAAAGCGTCACCTTCGGTCTTGACTTCGTAGCCACCAATTCGTCTCAGCTGTCGACGCATAACCTCGTTGTGTAGTTTGATAGCTGATCGCATGGCGCTGGGGTACATCTCCCAGAGTGTTGTCGAGTTCTTGATATCGGTGAAGACAATCGACACGTTACCTGTAGGCGCTGGGATCTCTGCCTCAAGTCGGTTTAGGGATGAATCGAGAACATCGCCCTTGGTCCTTCGGCCCCTCCTGGTATTGAGAACCTGGGCGTCATCGGGAATACCAGATGGATAAAGCGACATACTAGCACCGCGATGGAGTCTGGATCTCTCGACGCGTCGCTTTAGGTCAGCCACACTAATCATCATGACCATAATTTTGCCCGAGGCGCCGTATGCGATAGCCAGGTCACGAAGCTTCTGGGCCGCTCGCATGAGATCTTGTCTCTCAGCTCTCGCAATATCCGTCACTAGACCAGGTGACAAGTACTCCCAGAGCTCGCCAGTCGCAATCAGGATAATATCATCCTGCTCTCGGATAGTCATGTTGCTGACATAGGGTGCTGCTTGTACGGCCGGCATCAAGTCAACGTATCCGAAGGCGCGTGAAACTTGGAGTAGATCGTTCAGTCTGCCGTTGCGAGAAACCCATCCACCAGCTTCGCGAATGCGCGATCTCTCATTGGGCTCGGCAGGATCATGCTTGCGGGTCAGCATCTTATGAGTACCATCTGTCTGGATTACCATTGCCTGTGCATCACCGACATTTGCAACATATAGTTCCGTACTTTGAAGATAAACCACAGTTGCCACACCCCCTGAGTTCAGGTCTTCCTTGGTAAGTATTACAGGCTGGCCAGAGCCCCTATGCGTTTTCAATGGCCTCTCCTCGGACTGCTGGATAGCAATAGTGACCAAATCCTTGTTGAGCTGGAGGAACGAGCGTCGTAGTGCATCAACCGGTGTTTCGTTCGATCGTGTCTTCAACTGCTTCAGTTCACCAGCGAAAATGTGACCAAAGTTTTCATGCAAGTATTTAGCGATCTTAGATCCACCGCTGGACAAAGCTTGTCCATCAAACAAGCCCAAGAGCATCTCTGTTTCTGACGAGTTGAATCTTGGTACCACGAGATCGACCGTTGACAAGTGCTCGTGCTTGCCAAGAGTATCGGCCATACCATAAGGCAGGTGGCCAGCGAGTGATCCAGATGTACGGACACGTCTGTCTTCACTCTGATCAGGAATACTGGGCTGAGTGAGAGTGACATCCATCAGGCCCAGGATACGCAAGTTAAGCAGACGGCTGAAGTCCGTGTACTCCTCACGATTTACGGCGCCAGGCCCCAGAGGACCTGTGTTCGTCTGCTTAATCTCCAATCGCTTGTTGCCAGACAAATTCAGATATCTGAGGTTCGGATTGAGGTTCCAGTTCCAATCATAGGGCACGTTGGAGATGTTGTATTTTAGGTAGTTACTGCCACAGTCGAGAACAGCAAGGTTCTTGGCCCGTGAGATGTCGGCTGGCAAGTTGGTGAACCTGTTGCCGTTGATATAAAGTGCCTGTAGTAAACTGGACTCTTCTAGATCATCGGCAGGCAATGTCGTGAGAGCGTTTCCGGATAAATAAAGCTCAACTAGTTGAGGCCAGTTCTTGATCGATCTCTGTGGCATGTCACTGATTTCGTCGTTGTATGATAAGTTGAGCACTCGGAGCTCCCCAAGGAGTGTGATCTGATCAAAAACATCGTCATCCAGACGGTTGTCGGCCAAGTGAAGGTTACGAAGGGATCCAGCAAATGTGTTGTTAAGCCTTGATGACATCCCAGAATCCTTTCTGGTGTTGACTGTTTGTGTAGGGGCCGACGGAGTTGCTGATCTAGACACAACTGAGGTCTTACGGCCACCCTTCCCATAGACAGACACGACAGAGCTCTTGCGGTCACCAGCGTTAAGGGGAGATGGTCCGACACTGAGGAGTGTGCTCGAATTTTGACTGGGTCTTCGATCGTCTGACAGCTCTTCAGAGCTTGCTGTGGCCGACAGGGTTCCGAGTGGTGCAGCTCTTCCATTGACAGGAGGGGGCGCAGGCTGCGATTCCTCTCCCGGTATCCGTGGTGCCCTGGAAGCAGGTTTGGGGAAGTGCTCCAGAACATTTGAAGAGGCGTTAAAGGTCTCCAGTCGGTTTGCCCACCATAACTCCATGGGCAGCTTGGAGATATTGTTTCCTCGGACATTGAGCACTCTCAGTTCAGTCAAGCAACCAATCTGGGCTGGTAGCTCTCCAACGGAATTGTTCGCGATACTAAAATGCTCGAGTCTGCTCAAGGTACCGATTTCTTGGGGCAACGAAACAAAGTAATTTTTATCCAGGATCAGGTGCTCCAGGTTGACCATGTTGACGAACGACGAGTCAATACTGGCAAGCTGAGCGTTCGATAGGTTCAATATCTTGAGTGTGGGAACTGGGGCAACAATCTCGAATTTGTTGAGGGGGTTCGAGTTCAGTTTGAGTTGGCGAAGGGACTCAAACTGTCCAACAAAGGCAGAGACGCAGTTGTGATCAGCAGAAAGAATCTCAAGCTTCGGGAGCTCCGAAATAATGTCGATGCTCGAGATACCATTGTACTTAATGTCGAGTTCGCGTAGGCTGACAAGTTGTCCAAATGACGCTGGTACAGCGTGCGTCAGCCTATTGTTAGTTATCAACAATTTCTCCAAGTTCTTCAGGCCGCCAATCTCGTGAGGAATCGTTGCAATGGCATTGAAACTCAGATCCAGGTCGACCAAACTTGGTAGATTGCACAAGAAAGTCGGGAACTTGTCGAGGAAGTTAGAAGAAATATTAAGAGAGCGAAGTGACTGGTATGCTCCAAAGTAAGAGGGCAAGTGTTTAAGCCGGTTGTTGGCCAAGTTCATCTTCAGCATCCCTGTAAGAGAGTTGAGCTCAGCGTGCTCCAACTGCTCCAGCCGGTTGTTTGCAACATCCAGAAAGGTCAATCTGTTTGCTCGACTCAGACTGGGCGGTAGTTTCCTAGCTTCGTTGTTGTTAAACTTGATGTCTCGAAGATGTTTACAAGACTGTATAAAGTCTCGCGGGACGTCGAGCGAGAGGTTGCGCGAGAGGTTAAGAGAGATAATCTCCATGGCCTTTGAGTATAGGGATATAGGTATTGTAACGAGGTTGCGACCAGAGAGGTCCACGTAATTGAGCTTCTGAGCCCGAGCCAGGCCCATGTCGGTTGTTTTGGCATGGAAGTCACTCTCCCTGGCAGACAAGAACATGAACCTGCAGAGGTAACTGTTGTCTTCGCGGCCGAGGTCTTCGATTCTATCTTTTTCCTCATAACCGACTTGCTGCAGGAGCCGCTTCTGCATGAGTAAGGGTCTCTCAGGGGGTGTCAAAACCCTGATAAGATCATGCTTCTTCATGATAATATGATAGTTCTCCAAACCGTCAACCACATAAGTCTTCTTAATGACTTGGGAGATGACATCCGTGACATTCGAGTCCAGAGGCATGGAATGTGTGGAGAATGTACCATCTGAGCGAAAGATTCGAATGCAGTATGGGGATGCCTTCTCTTCTGGGCGAGGGGGGCTACCAATCTCATCTGGTTCAGGGCCATGATATGAGTTATCCTCAGTATTGCGTCGGACTGCCCAACTGTCAGGAGCATCCCAACGGCCTTTAGGTGCTGTGGAGATAATGGAATCGTGGCGCTCAGGTTCGACATTGTTAACGAAGCTAGTATCCATAGGTGTAAGTGGAGGAGGTTTCGTTAGGATACCCTCCATATCGTTCAGGTTGGTATCGAGATGATATATTTTGTTAGGATCGTTACGATCTGTCGGGCCAATTGCATCATCAACATAGTCTTGAGGCCGATGGGTTCGTTGCTTCTTGGCGAAAGGGAACTTATTGTTGAAAGTTGCACCACGTTGACCTGGAATTGGTCGCATATCAGGGACATCGCTCGTCTCCCCAGGGCCAAAGGTCCCGGAAAACGGTAATGCAGTCGTCGATACATCGCTTGGGCGGTGCAAGTCAGGCTTCGAGGTCTTCGGCTGGAGAGATCTTGTTGATTGAGGTAAGTCGCGAAGTTTAGCCATGTCGTCTTTGTCTTTGTGATGCCTTCTAAGCCGTCCAAAGATTCCGCGTTTGCCGTGATGATGACCGGGTGAGGTCTGACCATCAACTTGGGAGGATTTCGTGCTCCAAGTCATTCCTGCACTTCTAGTACTTGGTGTCGGGCTTTGGCCTCTAGATTTGGTTGAGTACATGGCGCTACTACCCCCACGATCGCGCGACATCTGCGTGCCAATCGCTGTATCGTCCCTACTCATTGTCGGCCGCAGTGTCCGAGGATCATCATTACTCTTATGGTGTCGGTGATGCCCGGGTAAATGAACTATAGAATGACCCGACCTCGAGGATGACGATGTCTTTGGGGGAATTTGCGAGGAACCGTCACCCACATATCGCTCTCGATCGGGTCCGGTCATGATGTCTCGGACGGGAGCTTCGCCATATCGAGCGATGTCCTATAAGATGGATGTCAGTAAGCCAGCACGCTGTTGAAAATGCTATATGAGTGAGATGGCAGCTGGATCGAATTGGGCACTAAAAACAAAACCAAGGGATAATTTGGGAGAGGAATGTGTCGATCGTTGACCAGACCGGGGGGTTCACCAAGGGTTCAGGACGATGAGACAGAGGCGGGGGTGTTGAACGTACACTGTTGTCCTGGTATAGAAAAGGCACCACCTCTGGTGCAGGAACTGGAGTTCTCGGTCTGGAAGATGATGGTGATGCATCGCGAGTGTGATCCGTGGCATTGGAATAGTTGCGATCTCTATGTGTGGGGCGGCTGTGGCTATAAGAGCGTCCACGCTGGTCCTTGCCCGCGAGCGAAGTGGGTAGGCTGCCATCTGAGCTATCGCGCCCAGGGAATTCCTCGCCAAAGAAGCCCTGAAGTTTGCGAAAACCACCTCTGGTTATACTGGTTTTGCTGCCCTGACTGCTCGCCGTGAGGATACTGGCAGCGGATGGGCGCCTGCCATCAAAATATGAAGCCTCGGGGGCATCGTGTTGCGAGGGATGGGAAGCATACTGGTGCTGATGTGGTTGGCGGTTACTGATCTGATGACCCGGAGAAAGCTGGGAGGCGAGGGAGAGGTTGTCGCTCGAATCGTTGAAGAAAGTGGTCGGCATGTTGGAAGAGGTTGAAAGGGAACCGGGCTGGTTCATCCACGGTGCTATTTGAGGGCTCGCGCCGCCGGTGGGCGGAATCTGGTGGATCTGAGGGACTCGGGAGGTTTCGAGAACGGCGAGCTCACGTCGATAGTTGGTGAGGTCGCTCATGCGACGGTCTTTGGGATGAGCATTGGCGCCGGCGCGAGGGGCGAAGTTTGTAGCAGTAGGTGAGAGTTGAGGCTCATCCTTGGAAGAGGACCTGTGAGATGCGGGAAAGCGTTTAGCTGGATGGCGGGAGGCGAGATGAACGGCGACAGGGCGGGAGATGGCAGCAGGGGATCGGGAGACGGGAGACGGCATATTATCGGAACCATAATCACAACTATAAACTCACCACGGGTTGCTCAATGAAGCATTGCCATCAGCGCTTGGGCGAGCAGAAAGAGTAGGGGTTGGTAGCTGGCGAGGCGTCGAGGAGAATGTCGAGGTATTAGAGGTGGTAGCAGCAGCAACAGCAGGGGAAGCTGTCACAACGGGAGCAGCGGCGGAGGATGATGGAGTTGGTGTTAGAGCATCAACGATAGGTGCCGGATTGGGAGTAGGCGAGTGAGTGGGAATGGGAGTGGAGATAGTAGAAGCGGAAGCGGGAGCGGGAGTAGTGGAGGCAGTCGAGGGTGAGGGCGATTGCGATTGCGATTGAGATGGTGACGAGGACCTCACGGTGACCGCAGAGTATGTACTACTTTCGGCGCTTGCGGTGCTCGGACTGTCATCATTGTTGCTTTTGTTTCTTCTGCTTCCGCTTCTGCTTCTGCTGTTGCTGCTACCTCTGATTTTGCTTCTGCTAGAGCTCGTGATCGAGCCGATGCGATTGAAGGGCTCATTCCTGGTCATTGTCGCCGGGGCGTGGATGGCGTTGATGGTAGGACCCTAGGCCATAGGGAATAATATGGGTAGGGCAGGGTCCGGATGAGGACAGGACAGACAGGCACGGAGCAGCTAAGCATAAGCAGGCACGGTGGATAACTTTGTTAGCGAGAGAACAGACTCTTGAGACCCCGTCAATTTGGTTCAGATTTGTTCACAGGTAGGGGCCCAGTCAGTATGTAGAATGGGTAAGACTCAAGAGACGAGTTCGGGTTCGGGGTTGCAAATCGTGACTGTGAGCGGCGGGGGATGAACGGACTTCCAAAGCTACTAAGGTGGGTGAGATTGGTAGATCCTCAATACGTAGCTAGAGACATACGCGGAAAGGTGAGGTATGTCGTTTTATTTTAGAGATCGAGATGAGATGAGATATCCTAGGAAGGTAATAGGCAAGGCAAGGCAATGCAATGTAAGGTTAAGGGAAAGGAAGGTAAAGGTACGGAGTAGACCGAATATGTGGTAGGTGAGTTCACGTCATGTCTGGAAACAAGAGGTAGGCGTATGAGGCTGAGTTGGAGCTCCCTGTTCCTGGCGATGCCCGGGTCAGAAGGATGAGAAGACAAGAGAGACGCTGAAGGGTGAGGGCAATCAGGTCCAGGCAAGGTCACAGACAGCGTGCCCGGTGAATGAATGAGTGAGTGAGTGGGATGTAGGTAAGGCCAAAGTGCAATACAGTGTAAGTAACTACCTTGTCATGGAGAGATGCATGAATGGGTCTGTCTACCGTAGTATAACCTCCATGTTGCTGTTGCTGGTGTGTGTCTGTAGGTGTGGTTCAAGGACATTCAGCCAGCCCGTTGTCGCCAAAGATCCATCCATATCCATGGGAGCCTTCTAACTTTCCGCAATGCTGGCTGCTTTGGTCGTTGGCGCTCCAGCTTCGTCCGCCCGGGGCAGAGTCGGGTGAGATCGACCGGGGTCTGCCCTCTGTGTCTGGGCGGGATGAAAGACGATGGAAGAGAGGCTGGTTCTTAGCGCGTTACCCATGGATAGGTAGTTTGAGCAGAGCAACGCCGTCTGTCTCTGAGGTGTCTTGGGTTCCAGGGGCAGTGTCCACTAAACTACTCAGGTAGTCACTGTCCCTGTCCTGTGGAAGGCACCTAAGCTACCTAAGGTAACGACGGGACCTCAAAGTGTGATGAGCAAGGTCAGGGCAGGTGAACTGAGGGAGGGTAAGGTACCTTACTCACTGGGTACGCCCGATTCAAAGATTCAGGTGTACCTGAGTCCCTTGTTTGTGGTGGAGCAAATGCCACAATCGACAATATTGTTGTTGTTCATATGTACAAGCAGGACAAGGTCTACCTAGATAAACGTTACTTTTCCTAGGTACCTAAATGAATTCTCTTTTGCCGGGAAGATAGATGGTTTGCCGTTTTAATTAATCTGCCTTCCCGTTGCATATTTGCAGGCGAATGGCAGATGCTGTGTCTCCGGTTTGTCCATGACACGTTCAGTCCAAGCAAATGCAAATGCAAATGCAAAGCGCCTATTGTTTAATTCCTATGTGCATACATACGCCCTACCTAGGGTTATTAGGCCCAGCTAGCTCTCAGTGTTGATATGCTCTAGTAGTACGGATACGGAAATACTTAATCTCAGATAGCGTCATCCAATCTCATATACACGGAAATGGCATCGCACGTACCACACGCTCGCCGCTCGCTATATAGTCTATTGAATCTCATAATTAGTCCACCACCTGAACTTGCTTTGGCTCCAGCTGTCTTGTAAGTCATAGCAAATCCCAGTTTGCTGGATACATGCTGCTGCATAACAATCAAAGACAATCTTCAGCCAGAGGCTTCACAGAGAGAAACAAGCCCTGCATCATATCATGGATCTTCACGTCTTGCAAAATAATCCACAATCAAACAATGCCCAAATCATATCCTTTGTGTGCGCAAAGAAAGAATCTCAATATCCCGGCTGCAGTAGCTACATACCAAATGACATGCTAACCATGTACAGAACAAACGAGACCCATGCTCCGGTCCCATTCAGGGTCTTGAAGGCGCTGCTTGCTTCTTCCCGTTCCTTTTTTACGGTTCTTTTGTTGGTAGACCTCTGCAATGACTACCTAGAGAGTACATACAGAGCACGGAGTATTGGACCGGGGTTTGTGATAGTGTCTGGTCGGTTTTTGTATTCCGCAAATCAGCTGTTGTTTCTTTATTGGGATCGGTATTTGCCCTTGTAGACAGATTTCACGTGCCACAATCCCATGGTCGGTCCTTCATGAGTCAATTGTAACGTTAAGTTCTGTGCAACAGAGACTGTCGAATCCAGAGTGCTGGGCTGGTTGCTGTGACTCGAAAACCTACTATGCCGACCTACATACTTACACTGTATAATCATCATTCATATTTTGTGCTTGGGAATTGGAATAAATTGCTCGAATGGACCCCTGACGACTAAAGTGATGTAGTCTATGTACCTATGTTAGGGAAATAAGTTGGAATGCTCCATGGCTCAAACGGATCCTATCACCTCTGTATGGATGATTGGTCTGATGAGGGAAGTCCAGTTTAATTATAGCAACATCGTGAAACGAGAGAACTCGCGTACTCTGAACTGTAACGTTGATAGGTCTTGTCCATATTATAGCGCATCTATCCGTATTCCTCCTGCAATCAGTCATTCGGCATATATCGTCGGTTCTTTGATCACCACGCTTACTCGTCATCAACAGTACTGTACAGTAACTACCTACATATTATTGTCGTGTTGGTTTCCAAGAGTATATCCACATCCTATACATACCAGTACATCAACTCCCCATTGCGGGTCAACGGTAGACGGACCTTGTTTTTGCATCCGATGCATTAAATGGCTGCAATTGAAAACAGCTAAGACGGGTTACACGGATGCTGATGTTACTATGGTCCAAGGATAGCCCTTTTCAGCCTCTCCATGCTTTATCGTTAACACAACGCTTTGAGTTTGGACGATAGGTGGCTTCTGTTTTCCTACATAGGAATACTACAACAGCAGATTACCTTAGTACTAGGTAGTGTGGCTATGAATACTTAGGCATGGTAGATAGGGTAAGTCTACCTACTAGGTACGAAAGTTGGTCGTCGATAATGAAATCGAACATCATGTTGGGGAATTTTCTTCCTTCCTTAGACCTACCTCCTAACGTTAGTATCCAGTTGCGTGAGCTGAGTATACTTTCCGTCCTATCTTCTACCTTACATCCAGGTATTCTGTTCTTCTCTCAACAATAGCCTGCGTGATCCATCATGATCTACACTTGAACTTCATCGGCCAACCCTTCTCAACTCACAATAAACCATCTCCCACATGGAGCTCCACATCACGCCGTACAAGCAAACCAACCTGATAAGAACACATCATAACCTTCTCAAAATCATAATGTTGCAGATCTCGTATCATGTTGGCTGTAAATATCTCACCCACCAGCGAAGATTTTACCCTGGAGAGAGGGGCAGATCAGTCACCACTATCGATCCGCAGAATCTCTCCGGGAATTACTCCGTGAAGCCTATTAAATAGATTGACAACTACCGATGTCGTTCTACTGGTCGACTCGCTGTAAAAATTGTCTCGCGGTAGGGCTCAACAAGACGCTGTGTGACAGCACATAATACCCTGCAGTTCGACGCCAGCTGTATTCGATTCGAGCCTCATTACTGGATTGGCGCTGTTGCATATCATCTTTGTCCCGTATATGACACCGGGTTTGTTCTCCTGTCGATACAGCCGTGAAAGTGCACGGTACTGCCGAAGAAAAGTGGCTTGAATTGGTTTATCGTGAGTTGATGTTTGATCACGAGCGGCCGTCTCACGTGCTGAGAGCCCATGTGCATGTGTATATAACTAACAGGCTGCAGACGATATCACCGTAGCACCCTCCAGAACCAGCATCAACCCAGTTCTCTGTAGTCATGGGTAGCACGGATCAAAGTCTGCGAGCCTGGTGGAAAGAGAGCTCGGTGTATCAAGTCTACCCTGCTTCTTACCAAGATTCCACTGGCTCTGGTGTTGGAGACCTGAAGGGCATCATCTCTCGAGTTGATTACCTCAAAGACTTGGGGGTTGATATCGTATGGCTTTCACCAATCTTCAAGAGCCCTCAGGTTGATATGGTGTGTCACCACCTTTTTTCTCCCCTTTCGAAAAACCAACAATATTGCATTGTATATTAACAAACCTTAGGGGTACGATATTAGTGACTATTACACAATCGACCCTCCATATGGTGATGTCTCAGATGTTGATGTCCTCAAGGACAAGCTCCATGAGCGAGGCATGAAGCTCGTTCTCGACCTGGTCATGAATCATACCAGTGATCAGCATGAGTGGTTCAGGGAGTCTCGAAAGTCCAAGGACAACCCCTATCGTGATTGGTACATCTGGAAGCCTGCAAAGTATGATTCCGAAGGAAACAGGCACCCTCCCAATAACTGGGACGCTCATTTCCAAGGTGAGTTCACTAAGGCCTCTAATTCCGAGTGTCCCAGCTGACGAATGTATAGGAAGTGCCTGGGAGTACGACGAAACCACAGATGAATACTATCTCTGCCTCTTCTGCAAGCAGCAGCCAGATCTTAACTGGGAGAACCCAGCAGTCAGAAAACAAGTTCACGATGTCATGCGCTTCTGGCTCGACAGAGGCACCGATGGTTTCCGCATGGATGTCATCAACTTTGTCAGTAAGGACCAGGCGTTCCCCGACTCCGATAAGACTGTACTTCGTGGTCATGAATTCTATGCTTGTGGCCCCCGATGCCACGAGTTTCTCAAAGAGATTGGTGCTATTCTGCAAGAGTACGATGCTTTCAGCGTGGGTGAGATGCCCTGTGTGCACGATGAGCGTGAGTTGATTAAGGCTGTCCGTGGTGACCGTGGAGAGTTGAGCATGATTTTCCACTTTGAGTTGTAAGTCAAGTTTCCAACATCAGTATTATATCAGCCGCTGATCAACTCGCAGGATGGATCTTGATCATGGTGTTGGCGGCAAGTTCACACCTAGATCCTGGGACCTTTCTGAGCTCAAATCTACCACTCTCAAATGGCAGAAGTTCATGTACGACAATGGAGGCTGGAACGCCCTTTACTTGGAGAACCATGACCAACCACGGGCTGTAAGCCGCTTTGTTCACGATGGCAACAAGCATCGGGTGGATAGTGCGAAGCTTATCGCCATCTTCCTGGGTTTCCAGTCAGGCACCCCTTTTATTTACCAAGGACAGGAGATTGGGATGACCAATGTCCCCTCAGACTGGGGCTTGGAAGAATATAAGGACCTTGACTGCCTTCGACATTGGGAGTAAGTCGGAGAATGCAGCTGCTAAACACATTTCACTAACATCCTGCGTAGTCTTCACAAAAACGATGATGAGGCGGCTCGAAACTCCTACAAGGTGGAGTATCAGAAGAAGTCTCGTGACAATGCCCGAACTCCCATGCAATGGGACGCAGGCCGCAACGCTGGCTTTACTACTGCTGATGCTAAGCCTTGGATGAGAGTCAACGACAACTACAAGGAAATCAACGCTGCATCGCAGACTTCAGACCCTAACTCTGTGTATAGCTGCTATCGCAAAGTTCTGCAGAGACGAAAGGAGTTCCTAGATCTATTTGTATATGGAAACTTCCAACTCGTTGACGAAACCAACGAGAAGGTCTTTGCATACTCACGAAGGGCCGACAACGGAGAGACTGCTCTCGTCGTATGTAACTTCACGACTGATACAGTTGCGTGGTCTTTGCCTGGCAAGATTCGAGCGGTGCTGGTCAGCTCTGCTGGAAGAACACTTGATGAGTTAAACGGTGGTGAGACCAAACTGGCACCTTGCGAAGCCTTCGCGGTCCTGCTCGAGTAGGATGAGCTGCATATTGAATATGGCAATGTATTCGATCCCCATAGAAGAGGACAATGACAATATGGGCCAATTGGCAGAGTTGAATCAAACCGTGAATTCATTCACCCTGGGAGTATCGAAGCTTGTGACAGAGGGGTTTGATGGCAAGACGAAGACGTGCATTCTCATTACCCAGCGGTTGACATTGGCCGAGTATTTATTCATACAAGATACATAAACCACTCCTCGTCCCGCTCTATTCGTGTAGATTTGTCTATCACACCGCCGCTCTAGTCCTGTCGTCCCTTTAGTAATCGCTTGGTGACCTTGTCCTTCTCGATAATGTAAACGTGCGCACCCCAGCCTGAAAGGGCATCACGGTCAACAGCGTTGAGCAACGACTGAGATATGGTCTCAAAAAGGGCATCGGGTTCCTATAAGTAATATGATCAGCATTTCGCTCTTGAGCAGAGCAACACCCACAGCCAAACTCCGACGATGTATAGCTGCTTTGTCATTATTTGCATACCAGATCAGGCTCCCAGAGACCCTCGCACATGCCAAAGAGCTGCTCGGAAGCGGTGCCAGAGACAATGAAGTCCTTGGCAAAGTCGATACAGCCAATACTATCGAAGCCACAGATAAAAGGCTTGCCAGTCTTGGGATCAAGACCAGCAACGACAGGAGACACGAAGTAAGGTCCAAAACGGCGCTCGTAGAGAGATGAGGAAACGAGATTGGCAAAGGTTCGAGGGGCGATGGAGCGCTCCTCACGCAGGCGGTACATGTTGACCTTGTAGCGGAAGAGGTCGCTCACGGTGTTGACATCGGTAGCCAGGCCAGTGAGACCTAAGAAGACGTCGCCGTACTGGAAGATCTTGGGGAAATTGTTGGACACAGTAAGAGCCTGGAGACCGAGGCGAAGATCGCATGCGATGGCGACACAGTCCTTTCCGACCATGGCAACACAGGCGCCGCCGTCTGGAGGAAGAGGGAGGTTAGCTATGGATGAAGGCTGGTATGATGACAGACGACCGAGACGAACTTATCGAGAAAGGAGATGACTATTGATTGAGTTGCATGGTTAGCTTTGTGCGAAAAAGAGATTGGCTCGTCGGAGGTTAACCTACCATGATGGCTTCTTGAGGGTAGAGAGGTAGATGCGAGGTCGGGAACCGACGTCAACCAGCGGCCGGCTTATCGAGAGAAACTCGGGGACAAGGAAGGCGGTGATTCGTTGTGTGAAGCCGAAAGCTTTGCAGTCGTTAATTCGTATCGTATCTTCGCGTCGTGGGGTTGTAGAACAGCAGCCGGCGTGGAGTGGATGGAGTGCGAGTTGGACAGTTGAAGCTCCCGTCACTGGGCTGGAGCTACTAGTTAAGGTAGTTAGTTAGAAGGTGCAGTGCAATGAGGTTGCTGCTAAGGTCCGCGGTACGTACAGGCGGGCGGGCTGCAAGGCAAACACGGTCTGGCGTGGCCGGGTACAGGCAGGTCCACGTCTGTTACAGTAGCCTACAACTTGTGGCGGCTGAGGCTCAGTTACCAGAATTACATAAGCGAACATATAGTCGAGTTCGAAATCGCATTTGGAGAGAAGAGGAATGATTAGAATAAAACAGCTATCAGACTCTGATTCACAGAAGTTTTCATGTATTCTAAATGACCATATAGGAGTGCTGTAAAAATTTGAGCACTCGAAACTCCTGACAACTACTTAACATAACCTTTAAAGTTACCTACCTGGGTACGGAGTAGACAATAGAGGTTTAAGACAATGCGCATACCTTGGTTTGGTATCAACTAGCAGATTTTGCCTGAGCGTCAGTAGTTGTTTGTTATTGCTCTTATTTAGCCTCTGGTTTGAGTCTTCTGTTTCTAACTACTAATCCAAGTACTTGAGGTTGGGAGGTTTATTTAGAAGCTTCTAGCAGCTCAGAGAGTTATTCAAGGGTGCTCGTACATAACTCGTGGCTGCCCTGGCTGCCTGCTGGAGCTGTCTCTTGGTAGCTAAGGCCCCTCTATTTCCAGTACGTAACCCCGCTGTTGATCACCTCACTCGACTCTCACGTCTGCCTGCTTACATCACCGTCAACCCAGCTCAACATCCATCCCCCCACGACCATCCGGTCCTTTATTATCGAATTCGTGTTAGTCTAATACAGGTGCAGCTTCAACCCTACACCTCATCTCTTAATACCTACACCTTCCGAAGAATGGCGACCAACGTCGTGGTGATAGCCACCGACCTACGGCGAGCTACTATCAAGGTCAACCCTGGAACCTACCTTATTGATGTGCTGGAGGAAGCTTGTAGAAGACTCAACCTTTCCAGTGATAAATATCTTGTCAAGTAGGTACCACATGCTCAAATTAGACTCTTCCGCTGAGCAAATAGCTGACGAGATCAACGTATAGACACCGACAAAAAACAGTAGATTTATCTGTCCCCTTCCGAACTTCTGGCCTGTCACCAGGCGCAAAGCTTGAACTTGTCCAAAAAGCGAAAACACCTTCTGCTATCCAAGTCGCCCTCCAAATTCCTCCACCCGAGGGTCGCGAAATACCCGGTGGCCGGTTGATTCAAAAATTCCCCAGCGATCTCACCATATGGAAGCTTCTACGCCAGTTCGAGAGCGGAGAGGCCAGCAATGGAAGGAACATCAATATTACCGGCCGCGGGATCGCGCAAATGAGTGGTGATACAGGGAGTGGTAGCGGACAGCTCTACTATGAGACACCTGTTCTCAACATAATGGGACGAGAGCTTTCAACCTTTGCCGATTTCCAAAAGACACTATCGCAACTAGGATACAACTCAGGGAGTGTCCTGATTAGATTGGACTACCGAAAGACAGACAAGACACTATACGATGCAATGACAGAAATTGGTCAGTTCTTCAAAGACACCGATGATGAAGACCTGAAGGCAAAAACGCCAGCTGCAAAGGTAGAGCTTGCACCAGAACAAGGGGCGCAGAAACCGGAGGAGCAAGCACAAAGGGAGACGCAGGACTCACATATGACGGAAAACCAAGTAGAACAGACACAAGACCCAGCCCCCATTCAACAAGAAACCGAGCCCAAGGCTGCCAACGAGGACAGCATGAACATCGACTCTTCTCAGCCCGGGGATCCTCTGGCACCTATCAACGTTTTCCTAGCCCCTTCAGGAACAACACCTGCTGCAGCCTTGGCCCCCGCTACCGACGCTGACTTTGCCCCTACAATCGCTCATGCGCAACTTCATCAAGCTCGGCTTCAGGGGGACTCGAGGAACAAGCGTCTGCTATCAGACCGCGAATTGGAAGAGAAGGCTGCTGCAGAGGCCGCAAGGATCAACGCAATCAAGTCTGTTCTCGTCAAAGTTCGATTCCCGGACAACACAAGCAGCGACTGGGAAGTAAGTCCCTCTCACAGTGGCCAGTTCCTCTACGATGCTGTTCGGCATATTATGACCCATAACAATCAACCATTCCATCTTGTTCTTCCTGGGACCAAGATTGTGATTAAAGACGATCCTAGCCCCAGCAATGGATTGATCAAGGCGTACAAACTGTCTGGGCGTACCTTGATTAACCTGGTCTGGGATGAAGCTGTACCATTGGCCGTACGGAAAGAGCCATTCCTCAAAGCCAACATTGCTCAAAAGGGCCAGCAGGTGAAGGTGCCTGAGATCATTGCTTCGAATGATCACGAAGAGGAAGTACCTGTTGCTCGGCCAGCACAAACAGAGAAGGGCGAGGGCTCAGGAGAGAAGACTGGCAAGAAGACACCCAAGTGGCTCAAGCTGGGCAAGAAATAGACAATAGTGGCAGTTTAGAAACATTGCGGAGTTCGCATTAACGATCATTGGTGGCGTTGGTTTTAAGGTGACTTTTTCATAGAGCAAAACAGCGAAATCCATTAGACATGAATACATATTGCATTCAACGGATATGAGTTCGAAAAATGAAGGGGAGGCGTCACTCATCACGGAAGACAGATTGGAACATGGCTTGATCATTACGCCATAAATCTCTTGAAAGTGTTGGTATTCCGGTGATCCGCAGCTAAATCCCTGCCACGGAGCGCCCAAGCCGTTAATTCTTTTTTAATCGATCAAATCGTGACCACGCCAATCCATGCGAACCCCGTTCGGTGCCAGATTCCCAAAAATCAGATCAAACCGAGTTGATTTAGTGACCAGTACGGCGGGCCTCAGCGATGACGCGCTGGAGCTCGTCGACCTTGGCCTTGGCACGGCCGAAGGTACCAAGCTACGATGCGAGTTAGTACTTGTATCGTGGAGTGGTTGCGGTGTCTGGGTTCGACGTACTCTCTTCTTGGCGAGCTTACGGGCACGCTTGTCCTTGGAGTTGCGGAGCAACTCAATGACTCGGCGCTCGTAGGGGGCAAGGCTGTAAAAAATGGTGGTTAGCAAGGAGTTCGAGCATGCATCTGGAAGCTCCTCCAATGGATAGGGTCGATGCCGACGACAGGACCTCGAACACGCGGCTCAGAACCCCATGCCAGGCATCTCCCATCCATAGCCTCCAAATCCAACCTCTGGTCCCAAATGATGTTTGACTTACCCAGCAACCTCCTTGACGACCTCACGGACGAAAGCGGTGCGCTTGCTCAGGTGACCCTTGGTTCGGGAAATACGGGGCTTGACGACACGGGGAGTGGTTTTCTGTAATATCGGCGACAAATGTCAGCGTCCATCGTCTGCTAGTTGGGTGGTTGTCGAGCCCTCATCCGTCGCGAAGGCGAAGACAAAGCAGAGATCCTCCACGAGGTGAGACTGCGACAGAAAGACGTACGTGACCCTTGTTGAGGCCGACGGCCAGGCCAGATCGAGCGGTTTCAGCGGCCATTGTTGCTGGATGGGTTAGTTGGATCGTGAGGTGACGAGAATATTTCCAACAGGATCAGAAAAAACGAGGGGATCTTTAGTTGCCTTAGTTTGGCATGCAAAATTTGCCAAATCTGTGGGTCACGTGCCCGAGGGTAGCGAGGTTTGTGCGAACCCCACATCAAGCGCCATTTGGCGGCGAATGGATATGTCTATCTGATGTGTGAGAGACGGCTCATCAGAGCTCAGAAGAGGACTAGACTATCTAACCTACCTATATATAACACGGATATATCTATACAAATAAGGAACTGCACTTGGCATCACGAACCGTCAACTCTGGTTTTCAAGCATAACGACGGTGCTGATCATGCTCAAATCAAACGGATATGGCATCATATCTTGAAGGCCAGGATTGACATTATGGGAAGCCTTTTCCATACTCAATCCCATATCGTCCAGAATCAGCATGAATATCTATAGACCCGGCCTTATTCAGCAACATGCCATCTTCATCCAGGTGCTGTATGATCTTGAATGCCTCCAAATCCACACAGGAGGTCAAATAAGGTGCGACGATCCTCTGTGCATTGCGATCGACATCCGAGTCTTCATAGGAGCATCCTCCAATCTTCCTTGTGTTAAAGCGAAACATAAAAAATGTAACCAGCCGCCAGCCTGCCAGCAGAACTCGGAAAGTCATCGCTTCTCAGTCCAACGCTTTTCCATAAAGAGATCACGCTTCTAGTCTTGTGTCACTCAACAACAACAGCCTTGTCGGGCCATCTGTACTGTAACTAAGAATAACTTTGACGCTTAGACGCTTGGTTACGGAGGCTCTATCGTAAACAATGAGTTGGCCATGGATATCCCATAATAAACGTCCGAGGCTCCGACCCAGCAAAACATGAAACACGATCGGCATCCAATCAACTGCACTGCCTGGTTGTTGGATCCTCGCCTCCGATCCCTTCAACTCCATGTCCCCTTGCGGATGCAGAAGGATCTGCGGGTGGAATTGGATTGCATTGCACGACGGCGCTGGAATCTAGAGCAGGCCCGATTTAATGAGTTACTAGGCCGCGTGTTCGGTAAGGCAAGGAGAAACCACTCGGGGCGGTTGATGCTCTGACGTCGTGTTCTCCATATGGCCTTTGATGGACTTATAAACTACTATCTACCTCGCTACCTGCCTAGTCATGTCTCGACTTGAAGACAACATCAAACTTCACGAATTAACATACCTCCTATAATTACTATAGGTATACAACCTCTCACTTCGTACCAGACACACATACTACATTCCTCTAGTACCCTCACAATGCAATTCGGACTTTTGTTTCTTTCTGTTTTGCCCGCGACTTGGGCCGCGCATCTCTACGCAGTTCCCCAGAGTCTTTCTCTTCTCGAGACCAGTGCTGAAGACAACGGCTGCACACTACCCGATACCTACCGCATCCAGGACTTCAAGGCAGAGTCTAAAGACAGCGGCAAGACACTCAGTGGCTTCGACTTTGTATTCTTCGACCAGGACACCAAATTGACGACTCCCTGCCACAAGAACGCTTCTTCAAAGGCCATCACAGGCTTGGGAGGCAGAGATCGGTTTGCGTGTGACAACGACGCAGTGGAGTTCATCTGGACTGATGATACCAAGAAGCTATGGATGATGGAGAAGGTCTGTCAACAACAGGATGGGTAAGTCTTGAATTCTCGATCTTGAAGAGAAAACGTGCATTGACAATGGCCTAATAGATCTATACCATATGAGGCCAGTGGCAGCATCATTCTCAATGTTAAGTGTGCCAGGACTGGTGGCTGCTCCAGCAACTCGACAGACCAGAAGTCGTCCTTCACTAGCCTTCAACCCGTGAGGGAGGCTCCTCCTTCCTAAGAAATCGGTCTATGACGAGTAAGATCTCGTGATCTTGAGTCGTGCAGAATCCAGCTTGCCCGATACCTGTCATGCGGGCTACTTTGCTACTTGTACAATAACAAAACAAAACAAAACTGGACGTATGAGGATGGCAATGAAGCGAGGAAAAGGCAGAGATAATGTGCTGTTGGTACCAGCACTGAATAGAGATTCGGTTCGAGATATCGATATGAGCAATGTATTTAATTTGTTCATGATTTCTTCAAAAATCGTTTATTCAGACTTCCGCCTCCAACGTGAAAGAATGTAAAGTGGGTCTATAATCCGGGGTAGTAAAGTCTCATTGACCACTCAGAGTGTCTCATTCGGCTCTAAATAGAGGCAACGAATGGCGCTCCTTTTCCATTCGTCACTTGTTGGCCTAAACAGGTACCGCCAATTCTAGTACATGTGCCGTATGACCTCAACAGTTTGGAGTGTCATTCACGAGACCTGTCAACCCTGATCTTGACCTCTTCACTTGATTTACCTGCTATTCCAGCTCTCATCATTATGTGCGTTGAGGCTAAAATCAAACACTCATCCATAATCCCTCGATGATGCATTGCTTCTTCTTCCTCATCTCGCCCATTCTCAAGTCAGAGACCTTCTGAGTCGTTACTATAAGTTGATTCTACAACAAACAGCGAGGATTGGGGACGTTTCCAATATTGGAAGGAGGAAAAAAAGATCAACCATTTATGGACGCGTTTGCAGCTTTTCAGACTTTGCAACTATCAGCATAGAGCACCACGTTACACCATGCGGCTCAAATTTGTCAACACGATGAGGACACTGACTCTTCAGCTGGTTCTCATCACTTCAAGCCTCGCTCTTAGCAACCCATTATCAATACTCAGGCACAGCAGTAATAGTCCTGATACTAAGCCCTACGGCATATCCGTGCCCTTGTTTGCGTGGGTCCCCCGGCTATCACGACTCGTCGACATTGCCTATTGTATTGGCACCACGGGAGTCAGGAAACCCTTCGACTGTGTCTCGCGCTGCAGCGAGTTTCCCAGTCTCGATCTCATCAATACGTGGGATACTGGCCCTTTACTCAGTGACAGTTGCGGCTATATCGCTGTTGATCACGGTGTGAGACAACGCGGAGGCAATGACGCTTACATGGCCGGTGAGCCTGCTATTGTGGTGGCCTTCCGCGGCACTTACAGCATCGCCAATACGATTGTCGATCTGAGTACTGTACCGCAAGAGTATGTGCCGTACCCGTCTCCTGACCACGGTGGAGAAAGCCCTTCTGACGAACCAAAGCATCAATGTACAAATTGTACGGTGCACATGGGGTTCCTCCAGTCCTGGAAGAATGCTCGACGTCTTGTGCTTCCGCAATTGAGACAGCTGAGGCTCCAATATCCTTCTTACCCTGTTCAGCTTGTAGGCCATAGCCTAGGAGGCTCCGTCGCTTGCCTCGCTGCACTGGAGCTCAAGGTATCTCTGGGATGGCAAGACGTCATAGTCACGACTTTTGGTGAACCCCGAGTTGGGAATGGAGGGCTCGCTCGCTTCGTCGATGAAGTCTTCCACCTAGATGGCCAAGAAGATCTCGAGGGACGACAATACAGGCGGGTTACTCATAAGGAAGACCCCGTGCCTCTGCTTCCTCTGGGTGAATGGGGCTACAAGTCACACGCAGGCGAGATATACATCGCCAAACAGGAGCTCAGCCCTTCCGAAGTCGATATTCACATGTGTATCGGCGACAATGATCCGAAATGCATATCCGGGGCAGACGACTCGTTATGGATGACGATACGCCGCTTGTTTCACGTCAAAGGCCTTCTAACGGCCTCGGAAAAACTGGCAGAGTTGAACGGATTCCCTTCCAGATTCAAGCTATGGCAACTGCTGTTTGCTCATCGGGACTACTTCTGGAGACTCGGCCTCTGTGTACCAGGAGGCGACCCTGCAGATTGGGGCAGAGGACGGTACCAAGCACCGGAAATGGAGGAGCTGTGATTTTAATTTTTTATTTTATTTTATTTTATTTTATTTTATTTTATTTTATTTTATTTTATTTTATTTTATTTTATTTTATTTTATTTTATTTTATTTTATTTTATTTTATTTTATTTTATTTTATTTTATTTTATTTTATTTTATTTTATTTTATTTTATTTTATTTTATTTTATTTTATTTTATTTTATTTTATTTTATTTTATTTTATTTTATTTTATTTTATTTTATTTTATTTTATTTTATTTTATTTTATTTTATTTTATTTTATTTTATTTTATTTTATTTTATTTTATTTTATTTTATTTTATTTTATTTTATTTTATTTTATTTTATTTTATTTTTTTAAAAAAAAAAGAAGAAGAAAAACTTATTATGTTGGGGTTAGCAGGCGTTGATGATATAGAAAAGCCTGCTTCAAGATATCTCATGCATATGAGCTTAATGGATCAATGCATATGAAGGGCTACTGTATCAACAAGTTTGAAATCAAATTTCTCATGTAATTCATCAAGTATTCGACAAATTCAATGTACCTAGTCTCAAGCGTCTGAATCCCAATGACTCATATTCTAGAACCACCATATGGACGAAAGAGAACATATTTTCTACTCCATGCCAGCCAGTATATCTTCCGTGTTGTTCAAAGTCATACGGTACTTTATACGATTTTCTGGTGACCTGGTCCAGCCAGTCCCGCTCACCACGGGCTAGACGGAGCGGAAAGCTCCACCAAAACAAGCCGAACCAGGATTATTCAAAATCATGCCAAGTGACAAAGAAGGGTCCCAGGCTAAAAGAAGTCCCTGAAAGTAAGATTTCACCTTGGGGAAGGCTACTGGAACTCAGACTTATGCAGCCTGGTCGACTTGTTTCAATGCAGACAGTTCATCATCTCGAATACCCATCATAATAAGAATGAGATAAGAGAGAGCATACGCATTCCCGCTGCTGAGCTGTCTGTACTGTATGAGGCAAAACCGGTTTCCACGGCTCTGGTGGAACGTGGGCTTCGGATGATTGCAGATGGGTCCGTGGGATCAGAGGAGAAATGGTTCAGTTTAGCAGGGGTTTGATGAGCGACAGAGTAGCTATTTAGCTTCAGATTGCAAGAAGAAGGGCCCCATTGAAGTCGGCCAGGTCTGTTAACGAACAAGACTATGTACAGCTTACAAGTGAGTTAAACTTGGCAGCTACAGTATGCCCTTAAAGTGGGATTTCTTGAAACGAGCAGGATATCACCAAACTCTTAGCAGCTAAACAGTTCACGTATCCAGGTTCGCGGATTCCTGGTCAAGGATGGACAAATCGAGGCGTGCAATATGACATGGAGGGGTTGCAGGCAAGCGGAATGAGAATGTCAAGCGTCAAGTCACAAGGCAGGGATTTGACCCGTTCAAAGCGAGATGGGCAGATCTTGAGATTTGATGCAGCCCAGCCAGGCCAGCAAAGAGTACTTACTACTCTACTGGATCTTGGTCCTGAGAAATTCCATAGATGGGTTTCTATTTCTTGATAAACACAAGTGCGAGAGCTGTGGACGGACTGTCTAGATTGTCTAATCATGTAAGAAATCTTGATCCAAGTTTCAGATAGTGGTTTTGGTCTTGGCTTGATACATATATCGCAACAGGCGTCTCAGAGTCAGGATCAGGGTCACAGAGTCCAGACTGTACCGAAGTGGTTGGATTCGATAAGCTCTTAAACGCTGGAGTGGGCGGTTGATACAACGGACGATCCCAGGAAATGAGTTCATCTCTTGCAAAGCTCTCACGACCTGTAATCCAGCAAGATAGGGTCGTCACGTGCTGGTGAGCTCTGTAAGTCTTAACGGTGGAGGCGTATGAATGGTAGACTCTCATGTGCGTGCCTTTTGGCGGTAGTGGCAGTCATACTGGTAGGCAGACAACAACAGATCATCACTGGTCAGGCCTCTCGGATCTCACCTAGACTTTCATTATCAGCCATGATTCGTGTGTGAGATGCGTGCTGCCGTCCGTGGTGGACCTGGAGATAACCAGGACAAGGGCCCAATAGAAGTCGTCTCATCAGCCCCAATGAGGCTGATTCTATTATGATGCAGAGACAACAACAACAAACAACAAGCATTGTGTGATTTCTCTTAACAAAATCAGCTTGCCGTAAAGGAGACATTAGCACGTGCATATCAGCACTATCCCTGTGAATCAAAAGTAGGGAAAGGGGTCTGTCTGTCTGTCTGTCTGTCTGTCTGCACAGGCGTGAATGAACTGGAGGAGAGATTGGCGTCAACTGCCAGGGCTAGTGAGCACCAAGCATCAAACAACGGCCAGAAAACTGTTTCGTTTGGTGGAAGAGGGGTGAAATCAATGGAAGGGGGGCTCATCTCTGTCGTCACTTTTTTTTTTACGCTCACGTGGCTCCCTGTGCATTGTTTACATCCGGCATGGGTGGCATGGCATGGCAGCCTGGGGCCCAGCCAGGACAAAGCCCAGCCCAGGTTCCTTGAGTTTCTACTAACTAACTTAACTTACCTATGTACAGGTAACACACCAAGCTCCGCAGTCTCAGAGACTGCGGGCACTGGGCTCAGATTGGATTGCTCCAAGATACCCGGACCTTACCTTCAGTATTGGATGCACTGCAATTTAGATGAGGCGGGCAGCTATGGCGCACCGGGTTCCGTCTGGACTTTTCAACGGGGACATGTTCCGCTAAACGGGGAGATCATATCGGCTCCCCTATTTTCTCCTCTCTCTCCAGTTAATGGCACTGTCGGTTGTCTTGAAAAGATCCATTCATTATTAGAGCGGTGACTGGGTTTGTGGTGCACTAATGTCGATATGCGGGTTAAACAGTTACCAAGAAGTGGGAGTCAAAGGCCCAGAGGCCAACAGCCCGGGCCCAAGGCGACCCTGGGATTGGGCGGGCCAGGCTGTTCCTTGGGCGATACACCCCTAGAAACGATCCATTCATTTGGGGGAGGGGAGCTGCCCGCTGCCTGTCAGGCTCGCTCCCATGCGTCCCATTCCATTAGTACAGGACGCTGCCAGAATCCAATTCTAGGTACCTAATGCCCACGCAATATACGTACCTCTAGGTACCTCGCTCATTCACCCAACGCCTGACCCGCCTAACTACACCTCAGTCCAATCCAGTCCAGTCACTGGTCTCTCTTAGTACCTTACCTTACTTTGCCTTACCTCTACTCATCCCTCTCCCTACGCGCCCTCCAACTCTCAACCTCAAAAATTCAATCTCTCACTCAACCTCTCTTCTCCCTGTCACGACTACTTCCACTTCCTTTTTTCTTATCAAACAATTCCCAATATCTTCCAAAATGGCCACCGAGGTATGTATTCTCCCTCCCGGTTTCCCTATTCTTCTCTAGAGATGCTCTACCCTTTTTCCCTCTCGGCCTCCTGTCCCGCCGAAGGCCGCACAACCCCTCAATCGAAGCCCAACATTGGCAACCGGTGACAACACCATGAGATTCCTCCCCGAAGTCCACGATTCGTCTGTGGCCTTGAACTCTCGGTTATGTAGCCTGTGATCATCTAGAGGCATTCTCAACTTGTCATCAGACGGTGTTTCTCGATTCCCTCCCCTCCCCCTCCCTGCTCATCTCCTCATCCCCATCTCTCTAATCAAAATGCTTGATGCTGACTCTCATGGTGTGATAGCGTGAAAGGTTTGTCTACGACATCCCCTTCCGGATCTCTTCCGATGCTATCGGCGCCCTGCCAATACTTTGGCTCGTCCAGCTCGTTTAAGAATCCAGATCCCCTTGGAAGGACATCGTATCGCTGACATCGTACGTGTTACTCACTATAGCAAGACCTTCCTGGCCCGCCTCTGCGAGCAGGCCGAGCGCTACGATGAGATGGTCACCTACATGAAGGAGGTGGCTAAGCTGGGCGGAGAGCTCACCGTTGACGAGCGTAACCTCCTCAGCGTCGCCTACAAGAACGTTGTCGGCACCCGACGTGCCTCGTGGCGCATCATCTCCTCGATCGAGCAGAAGGAGGAATCTAAGGGCTCCGACAAGCACGTCTCCACCATCAAGGACTACCGCAACAAGATCGAGACCGAGCTCGAGAAGGTTTGCCAGGATGTTCTCGATGTCCTCGACGACTTCCTCATCCCCAATGCCGCCACCGGCGAGTCCAAGGTCTTCTACCACAAGATGTGCGTTTTTATCTCCCCCGCCTCTAGCCTGAGGCCCCTCGTCTTTCCGCCCTTTTTGTGCTCGCTCACGCAGCACTTTACACCCACCTCGCTCCATGCGTGCTTTTTCCACCGCCGAAAAAAAAATAGAAAAGCACACCATTTCTTAATTTGGTTATCAAGAAGCTGACCGTGTTTCTTTCTGATGAATAGGAAGGGTGACTACCACCGTTACCTCGCCGAATTTGCCTCTGGTGAGAAGCGCAAGGGTGCTGCTACCGCTGCCCACGATGCTTATAAGGTAAGGCTAAATTAAAACCCAACTACCCCCCACATCCGTCACATGCCGTAAGATCCGGGGCGCTGGTGCCCCTCGCTGACAAGTTTTGCTCAACCATAGAGCGCTACCGATGTTGCCCAGACTGAGCTCACTCCCACTCACCCCATCCGTCTGGGTCTCGCTCTCAACTTCTCCGTCTTCTACTACGAGATCTTGAACTCCCCCGACCGTGCTTGCCACCTCGCGAAGCAGGCCTTCGACGATGCTATTGCCGAGCTCGACTCCCTCTCTGAGGAGTCTTACCGCGACAGCACCCTGATCATGCAGCTCCTCCGAGACAACCTCACCCTCTGGACTTCTAGCGACAGCGCTGAGGGCGAGGCCGCTGGTGCTGCCGATGCTGCCAAGAAGGAGGAGGGCGAGGCTGGCAAGCCCGCTGAGCCTGCCGCCGCCCCTGCTGAGGAGCCTGCGCCTGCTGCTGCCTCCTAAATCTATCAATAATCCCCCTCGATACCACATGCGTCTCGGCATATAGGAACCGAGTCGTATTCTTGCCCCGGCTACACTTGTCTGCCCCCGGACACACGGATAGCTGGGCCTGTCTTGGGCGGGCTGGATGATAGTACGAGGCTTCTTCTTTTTGCGCGGTGCGTTGCTTTTTTTCCCATGGCGATGGAGAGGGAGGAATCACAAAGGGTCTGGTTTTCTGGCAAGGGAGAGTGTATGGCGTGGAATCTTTCATCTTGTTTTGTCCGTCGGACTAGTAAGAAGGGAAGAAGGGAGCAGGAAAATTCGATCGGTCAACACTCGGTGCTGACGGCTATTTGTCTTTTTTCCCCCTCTTTTCTACCTGGCAGATAAATCGCAAAGTTTCCTCCCCTTTTCACACGTCTTTTTTCTTTGGCCTACTTTCCGTATCTAACATCTGTGTATCTCTCAATCACCGTCTTGTTGGTCATTGAGAACGTGGACAGGGCTCAGCCCGTCTAGATGGATCGTCACGAAGAAGTCTTTCTCATGTTAACGCTTTTCCCCCAATTGTCGTATGTCTTTTATGTTTTTCTGTTCATGTCTATTGGTTCGTTCTCAAACGCAACCCCCCTGAAGAGAGGCAATGGAGAGATGAATTGTTTCCTGTTGTTTCTAAACAAAGACTTGTCCCCAAAAATCAACCCCTACATTCATGTTCACGGGTAGCGAGAAAAAAGTGGCGGTATAAGCTGCCCCTTGGCTTTTCCGATCTGAAGCCTCTCAGAGTTCTGCACTGGTGACGTTTGTTCTCTGCTGACATTTTCCTGATGTTGAACTGTTGCATCTTCCCAGCGCTCGTGTTCCGTCTTTCCATTCGCGAGCCGTCTGCTAAGGGGGTTTCCGAAGTTTGCATATGTTTAACGTCAATGTCGGGCGGGACAAGTGTCGAATGTGATAGTCTCTCGTCCCTGAGATTAGAAAGATTGGTTTACACGTGCATGCTAGTCTGGGTACGTGGAATTATCTGTGAAGGACATTGATTAATGAAGAATAAATGCTATATCATGACACATGTCGACATGGACCCGGCTGCCTATTAAGAAGTATGTAATGCTGGCACCGAGCCGTTCGTAAGCAAACGTGACAGACGCATTCCTTGCTTGGTAGCGAGTGCTGATGCGTCAGTCCATTGGCGACGCTGTCACCGTTCCTCGATGCGACGGTTGAGTAACCTGGCTGCTCGAGCCAACCTCTCTTGCTTCTCCTTCAAGCCATTTCCTTCTTCGCTATCCCTCTCCAGAATGCCGCCTTCTTCATCTCTCGCGTCCTCTCCACGAGCCACCCTGTTCTCAAGTCCGCGGTACATGGCCGTACGGCCATCTGGGGGAAGCTCGGCGGCGGCGGCGGCCATGTTGGCAGCGGTGCGTCTCTTGGGCCCAAAGCGCCAGCTGATGCGCTTCCACAAGCTTCGGGGCTTGGAACCAGCAGGTGATGGAGGTGTAACAAACGAAGTATCTGGGTCGGGGTCTGGAGTGGCGGCGGATGAAGATGATAGTGATGATGATAGTGACGGGGCCGTGGGGAGGTGTAGGGCTGAAGCGACTTCGGTGCGCCAGATGTGAATGCGCTCTTGCTTTGCAGGAGGCATGAGGGGGTTGATCCTGGTTCGGTGATCTGAATTATCGGCGGCCATAGCTGGTTCTTTTACTGTTGAAGCTGATGTTGATAATAGCAATTGATTAATTCGTTGTGATTGAGTAATGGGATCCGTAAGGAGATAGATGTTGGATTACGGGGCTCAATGCGTATTGTGTGATATGAGTCCGAGGCCAGTCGGAATTGTGAAGCTTGCCATCAAATGAATGGTCTGCCGTTGGTGATGATGAGAAGCGGACGATGAGGACGTCAAAAATAAAAATATCAGTAGCTCATTGACAATCTTGGTTTTTGAGCGTCGTCCAGCGATTTCATCCGTGTACGCCAATGACTCGTGCAGATCGTACGAAATCGTACTATCCAAGGGCCTGAGCGTGCTGGATCTGGGATCTGGGGGTTGTGTTGTCTCCAAGACTCAAACACTCGAGAGCAGACAGATGAGGCTTGATTGCGATGGCCTATGATGATATTCCCAAGAAAGAAAAAAGCAAGCAACCCAGACTGCACTAGAGGTTCTCTTTGTGAGAAGGGAAAAGGAGAAATTGCGATCAAGGGTTTAGAAATAAGAGAGGCAAGGCGAGGTCAAGCAAGGCAAGGTAAGGTAGGTTCGGTTCGAAAGTGATTGGAGCTAAGGAAATCACGGACCGGGGACGATCTCTTTGGCTTCGGGAGAGAGAGAGGGGCGGGTTTCTGAGCGCGGGCCAAGAATGAATTAGGTTGTATACTACTAAGGTACGATAAGTAGGTAGGTGGCTGGACGTCTTAGGTTGAGATTGAGTCTGAGGTTATCGAGGACTGGGATTGGGAATTGAGGGCATCTCAGGAGAGCATCAGAGATGGAGGAAGAGGAAGAGGAAGAGGAAGACAAAAAAAAGACGAAGGAATAGAGAGTGTGTGTGGTTTAGGTCGAGTACATATCCGTCAAGGATGGATGTGATATGATTGATACATAAAATGATCAGCGCTGGTCTAGATCGTCCAAGGCCTCGTGCTCACGACAGGGAACCTAGGGAAGAGTGCAGCGTGAACGGTAACCTACGGTAGCCATGGAGCGCTACCATCCAGTGTCCTGTATGCATCTCCCTACGATGCAGTGCATGGAGCGCTGCAGCCTCAGTACTTTACCTCAACTGAACTGTGGATACTGTACCTAGGTACCCACTAATGGAGTATCGAAAGTGTCGGTGACGGGGACCAAAGGTTCGTGCCGAACTCAAGTCTCAACACCACTTATTAACGGTAATAAGCCCAAAGAGTCAGCAGAGTAATTCTGACAAACCGATCAGATCAGTCCCTTGACGCCCGCCAGATACCGAGAATTATTTCATTGGAGGTCTCCATCTGTGGGGCTTGGTCATGAGGCCTAGATCTCTAATACATAAGGTACGTACTGTACAATAAATCCCTCCACCTTGCCCCTCCAGGGTAGCAGTTTTACCTACACTATTATTACATTACAACTACCAAGTGTGGCCACCACAGTAATGCATCACCCGACGAGAGGCAAGATTAATTAAATTAGGTGCGTCCTTGGCGATACTGATACCTAGAAATCACCTGCCGAAACACGCCGCTACTCCCATACAGGGGCTTTTCTGGGTCGACTCGTGGTTAGACGAATCGGGTGACACATGATTCAGTTGCTGGCTCACATGATGTGAAACATAAAAAACACCAACAGAAATAACATCAGCCGGCGAATCTCTGAGACGATAACCAAGTCGTGCTTGTACTCTTTGCTCTTGTACTAAAGGCACAACCATAGTCATAACCCAAGCCATACCTCCACAACTGATTCAAGCCCATCAAAACGCTTCCCAACGCCTTGCATCCAATAACTAACCTAACCTAGACCTGTAAAACAAACTCACTTTTCCTATGCCTTCGTGCTCGGCTTCAGCGTTTCCCATCCTCCTACCTCTTGACCCTCACCTAGGGATCCTAACAGATCCGTAGATCCTTGCCGTTGATGCTGGCTTTGGTCCTGTTGCGGTAACTGCGGCTTGGGCTGTACTGGCGGCGCTGCCCGGCGAGATGGCACTCCGCCTGTCATACCGGGCAGCTCTACCGCTCCGATCGAGCTAGACGCTTTTGCACCGGTTCCGTTCATGCCAGGCTTCGGAGGCGCTACCGGCTTCCGCGAGGCGGCTCCGATGCCCTGTGAGTGAGGACTTCCTGTAAGACCTCCGGTATGAGCCCTTGTTGGCAGCGGTGGCCGAAAGTCGTCATCCATGGCACTCTGGCTCAGTGCTGGGCTTGAGCTTGGCGATGTCGTGGTCAGATGTGCAGGCTTCTTTGCTACCGGCGGCGCAGGTTTCCCAGCCTTGCTGTTCTGCGAGAACTGGGACGCATGAGAAGCTGCCGATGTAGGCCGAAGAGGCGGAGGCAGCGGTTGAGTCTGCACCCTATTGAGACCAAACCCGTTGCTCGGTGGTGTCTGTCCCATTGCTGCTACTCCTGATGTTCCTCGTCGCGGGGGTGGTGGCGGAGGTGGCGTCTCGACATGGCCTAAAGGAGCATTGTCGTCTAGGAGATTCATGCGCCCGACCTTAGCTGGCAATGCTGACGGGTCGTATGGGGGTGGTAGCTTTCGGGGTTGAATACCTGACCCCGATGCCATGACGTTGGGCAAGTTGACTTTTTCAAATGGTGAACTGGACATGCTGGACAGAGATGCCTTCGACGACGATCTTGGAATAGAGATCCAGTCCGGCTCTTCAGTAAGACCAAAAGGATTCGAAGGACGATTGGGATTGAGCCCCACGGCTTGCCCGTTTCTGGGTTTGGGCACAGGTACAGCGGCACGAGCGGGCTGCTTGTTGTCGAGCCACCACTTCTGGCGATCCGAACTCGCGGGAGGAAGCCCTGGCTCGATAGAATCGTAGCCAATGAGATCTTCATCATCGCTGTCCTCGCCAGTGCCAAGATGAGCTGTTGCGTCCCCGACCTCGGCCTTTCGACGTTGATACAACTCCTTACTGATCTTATCTCGCAGCTGCTCATCCACGATACTCACCCTGCATTCGAAAGCAGCGTGGACAGGTCGGTGATCTGAGAATTTGAGAGGTGCCGAGTTATACAAGATCTGTCTGAGGTTGGAACCCTTCCTGAGAATGCGATCCGTCCACGCAGGAATGCGAGCTTTCTCACTGTAGTCTCGTCAGAATTCGTGAAGTACAAGCACCGATACATGAAAGTGCACTTACGAGGTATCATAGTCATCGGTTCCTATGTCAAACTTGTACGTCGGAGGGAACGTGATGCGAGCTTCAGAATAAAAGGGGAACGACAATCCAGCTACCATCTGCAGATTGAGCTGATCGTTCTCGTATAGCGTCTCAAAGTCACGCTTCTTCACCAACGCACGCGTGGTTTCCGAGTTGAGCCCAATGCGATAGTTGAAGTCGCCCAGCCAGATGACGGCGTCTGTTTTTGTTAGTATGTGTGGATTCAGCAAACACAGTACCAAGAGTACTTACCATGATCATCAATTCCCCGGTTCCGCTGGAAGCGTAAACCGTGATGGATTGTTGCATAATCCCGGTTGCGTTCATCGTAGTTTGAAAAGCCAGCCGCCAGATGCGCCGTGACAAAACATATACGAGAATTGGCATAGTCGAATCGGATCGCCACAGCACCCTTGTTTCCAGCCATACCAGACATGCCAGTCTTTTTCACGCTACCCTCCACGTTCTTAATGTTGGCCAAACTGGGCGTCTTTACAAAAATGCAGAGTGCTGCTCCAACCAGCTGCCCGCTCCGTAGCAACACATACCTCTCACCCCCCAATCGCTTTTGTCGATCGTTAAGATTGCGCTTCACGGCCTGCTCCCATAGGTTCTTCCGCGATGGGTCACTGTTCATGATCTGTTGCGGACTGAGCTCTACAATTTCTTGAAAACCAACAACATAGATGTCCGGCTGCGCAGCTCCCAAGGCCTCCGGGAATAACCAAGGGCCAAGATCATCATCGACGCCTTCGGTACGGCCATTGAGGTTGAATGTGCCAACCCACATGGTGATGCTGTTGTATGACGTGAACTCGCTGCTCCTCTTGGACAGTTCTGTTGAAACAAAATCGCTGATGGGATCGAACAGAAGGACCGGTGCTTGCCCAACAAGGCGACCCAAAAGCATGTCAATAGTGATTTGACGAGAGGGGTCGAGGAAGTTGTTGTGATAGATACGTTGGACAGACTTTCGCACGTCAGCTACAGCCCCTGCAAGAGACATCTTTCCGTGACGCGTGAAAGATGACTTGAGCGCGCCTGTCCCAGCATAGGTTTTGGACAAAGAGTCGCCGTTGTCTGCCCAGAGACTGGAATGCCTCATCCAGAAGTCAGAGGCAGCAAATTCACCCCGGTGCCCAAGAAAGGCCTCAACTGCCATCTGTGAGATCATGGTCTGCACAAGATTAGTTCGATCAAGGCAGTCCAGACAATTGGTTCGGAAGACACCCTCCTGAAGAAGCACAACCACCATACGAGCTTGTCCAGAGCCATCATGGTCGTATCTCGATTCGCTTGTCTCCTCCGCAAGAAAGTAGGCAAAACCGTCCGTAGAGTCCTCAATATAGCGGCGAATATCTCGGGCAGCCTCATATCCTGCTGGCCCTTTCGTTTCTGCGTGGAAATCGTAGTTGGTTTCTCGCAAAAGAGCATGATCCGAAGATCCGTCTGGGCCAGCACGGCTTAACGGACAGTGTTTGATACCATTGTGGTAGAGTGTACTGAGCTCAACCTCGCCAGGCTTTGTCTCACTAAGAAGATTGATGACATGGACAGCTCCGTACGATTGCTCAAGCTCCTCAAAATGTTTGTTGAAGGCCGGCTGTGTCCCATCGGGAGATCTGGTGACTGTGATCTTCTGCCGACCGGGAATGAGGTCGGCGGCTTGCTCCCAAAAGACAGGCACTGATCCACGCACTTGAGCATAGGAGAACATGGTTCCTGCCGGGCTCCAGAAAGTGGTTTCAGTCTCAACAAAGTTTGCCACGTGCCCATCATCATCAATACCTCGTGAGTTGAAGCGAGTTCCAGCTCTGCGACAGGATAGTCGAGATATGAGAGTCATAAAAGAAGGCATTCCAGATTTGGGATTCTTCAGGGGCGAAGAGCTTAGCGGAATTGTCATGGTTTTACAGAAACCACGAATTGCTGATGTCAGTATCCGTGACGAATCAAGTGCAGCTCGTTCATTAGGCATGAGGCGGGAACGAAACTCGACAAGAGGCCTAATCATGAACGAGTTCCAGAGAAACCCATCGTCAAAATTGTCGATTTCGAACGAGTTGGAATTGATTGGTCTATTTGTTGTCAGTCTAATGCTGTACAGGATCATTTAACAACGAACCTGTCTTGAAGCCGGTTTGTGAGATCGAAATCTGTACTGTAGTAAAATGTTCCGTTGCTTAGTAGGTTGCGAAGCTCATGACATGGGTGCTCCACGGCAACTTCTCTTCGACCAAGGCCTTGCCCATAGGGACCAGATTGCACCGATGCAGAATCCGAAAACTCTGGATCAAGTGATTCGAGAGGAACAACATCGTCGTAGTCCGCGCTACTCAGGCAGTAGAACGCTACTCCATTTATACGTTCAACAGTCTCGCCAGGCCGCAAGGTGGCAGCACGTGTCGCATGCGTAATGACGGATAGGAAGACCTCGCTGTTAACTGTGATCAAGCCTAGTGTCCCGTAGATCGGTCGATGTGTCAGACGGCGATAGTCCTGCAGCAGATGCTTCGCCACAGGTGCGAACTCGACCATGCATTTCGATACCAAGGCTTCGCCGGGGTTTCCGCGGCTCCTCGTAGGCGCAGCTAAGGATGTAAGCGAGCCGTTCGCGATGGCTTCACTGGTGGAGGTAGTATATCGAAAAATCAGAGTGTGTGAGGTTGAAACAATGGCGATGGATCGATGAGGATAGTCGCGTATGTAGAGCTCGCACGACTTTTCGGGAGAGGGAGCCTGGGAAGAGTAGGCCCCTGAGGAATATTCCATCGTGTATTGTTCAGTAGGATAACATGGAATGGATAGAGGATGCAAGGTCAACGTGTCCACGATAGGATTGCGCTTGCGAATGCGAAATTATTTCAATATCTCTTTTGACTCATGATTGATTGGAGGTGTAGGATGAATTTTAAAGACAGGATACTTTCGGGCGGACGTAGTTGGGCTCTATAGGGTTCAGCCAATGTTTGGATGAAGTTTTGAGCTTTGGGCGTTAGACAAATGTAAGAGGCACTGGATTGGACTGGACGCTCTACAAATGACGTTCTCAGCTGGGGTACCATGATGAGAGACCCTTGACTACCTTACCTAGGTACTAATAAGGTACCTAAGCCAGTGGACAAAGCCCCACCATTGGCATCTACCAGTATGTACGGATAGTCACATATTGGATCTTTTCGAGCTTTGGCATGAAGCATCTGATCACGATACATTATTATCATGTAGGCCCATCGTCGATGAGAAGGGTGAGAAACTCTTGGATAATGTCAAGAGCGCGAAGTTTGGGCATTGGCTTTTTAACTTGTCAAGGTTAAGACCAAGTACCTCTGCGGGACCAGTGATACCTACAATTTAGCAGGCTTTTTACTTATCAATGTTGAAACAAAACATCAACCTCTGGCAAGGTATAGGATGGTAATAAAAACTTCAAATCAGGCTACGAGACTTTGCCGCGAATTCTGGCCGGACCAGCAAGCTTCGTATATACTCGCCTAAGTGTTTGATTTGGTTTGGAGAGAAGAGTTGCCCCAAAAGATGCAAAGACAGTCCCAAACAGACAGCCCAGCCCGTTGAAAGATCACCATAAAACATGATAAAGATGCGAGGTAGGTATCTCAAAAGGAAAAGGTGGCCCGCAAGACATGTGCGTAATCCATGATATGTGATCTTGCCATGAGACACAAGATTATGTATGGTATTGTCGAGAATCGCAGACCGTCGCGCAACGATAGAAACAAAATGACAAGGGAGCTTCAGATTCGAAATTGAGATCATGCTCTCTAAAAGAGAGCGTTCATTCTCTTCCTATCATATGTTTATGTGAGAATCATCATAAGCCCATTTTAGGATAGAGAAGAAAAAAAGAGGAATTCTTCTTCCTGCACGGCTTCGCCAAAAATATCTGCAAGCTTCCTTGACGCTGAGTCATTCTGAGAACGGCAAATTGTTGGCCCGGATTAGATCTGAAGACCCATGTCGATTGCGGAGACTTGCTGGACAAGTACAGACCTGCTTGCATCAAATTCCCCGGTAGCACCAATCTACGACTATTTTGCGCGTCTTGACGTGAGCACGTGCATCCAAAGTTCTTTGGCCAGTGACTAACCCATAAAGTACCTGGAAAAAAAGAGCTTGTCTGCGGCGCGAACTACCAGCCCCTGCCTTTCGCGACAGACGTGAGCCTCAAGCGTCATCTCCTATCTACAAACCTCTCAACTTCAAACCCGCACCGCGAGATCGGACATTTATCGCTAATTTCCTAACATCAATTAAACTGCGCGATTCTGGGAGACGAAGCGGTAAACACTTTAACGTCATGAGCGACTTCGGTCATTTCGGCTCCGATGAGGAGTACGCAACTGTGCGCAAGCACAATGCTGAGGTGGTAAGCTCCCGCCTATTCTCCTCTTCTCTTTTCTTCAACTCGAACTCGAGCACTGACCGTTTGACGCAACAAACAGGAGTCCGACCCCGATAACTTCGAGCACTGGGAGAACCTCATCAAAGCTTGTGAGACATTGGAGGGTGGCTTGAATCGCAACTCAAGCCCTCAAGCACTAGCGACCTTCCGCGATGCCTACGACAGATTCCTCATTAAATTCCCTCTGCTCTTTGGGTACTGGAAGAAATATGCCGACATGGAGTTCAACATCGCCGGCCCCGAGTCTGCTGAAATGGTCAGTACACTCCAAGCGTTGCTTGCGACACTGCTTACAAAGTGCTTTAGGTATACGAGAGAGGGTGCGCAAGCATCACCAATTCTGTCGACTTGTGGACGGACTACTGCTCCTTCAAGATGGAGACAACCCATGACCCACACCTCGTCAGAGAGTAAGTTCCATTTGGATGGTTTCCTTCCCCTTCCCTTAACATGCCTTCTGGCGCAGTATTCCCGCTTGACCTTAGTGGTCTCGGTCGACATATCCGCGAGGGCTCTACACTCTGCTATCAAAAGTGTCTGATGGTGAGATATGCCTGCGATAGCCCCTTTAGCCGGGACGCTTTCTCACGCTCCCTGCCAGGCTCTGTTGATGCTCAATCCGTGCTCGTTCCAAACTCCAAAGTCGTCCTTGCGTTCGTTACACGTCACCCGCACTCGCTCGGTAGAACATGATATCGGTTTTGCTACCCACTCGCACAACCATCTTCCCCTCTGTATTAATCCTCTCCACCCTTTCCCCTGAGTTATCCCTTCTGCAATGAGCCCACTTGCTAACCTTTTTCTCTAGACTCTTCGAGCGAGGATCAGCCTTTGTGGGACTCGATTTTCTTGCCCATCCTTTCTGGGACAAGTACATTGAGTATGAAGAGCGTCAGGAAGCACAAGACAAAATTTACGCCATCCATGCACGAATCATTCGCATACCAATGCACCAGTATGCCCGTTACTACGAGAGGTTTCGATCGCTATCGCACAATCAACCCATGACAGAGGTGGTGTCTGCCGAGACTGTCTCACGTTTCAGGGCGGAGGTCGAGGCTGAAACAATTGCTTATGGCGGTGGTCCTAAGGCTGAGCTGGAGATTGAGCGCGATGTTCGTGCAAAGATTGATGCCATGTACTACGAAATTTTCACCACGACGCAAACTGAGGTATCAAAGCGCTGGACCTACGAATCGGAGATCAAGAGACCCTACTTTCACGTTACGGCTTTGGAACACAAGGACTTGGCAAACTGGCGCAAATACCTGGATTTCGAGGAAGCTGAAGGTGATTTCACACGAATCGTGGCGTTGTATGAGCGATGTCTTGTCACATGTGCCTATTACGATGACCTCTGGTTTCGATATGCCCGGTGGATGAGTGGTCAGGAAGGCAAACAAGAGGAAGTTCGCAACATCTATGCACGTGCTTCGACGATGTTTGTGCCTGTTAGTCGACCAGGCATCAGACTGCAATGGGCGTACTTCGAAGAAAGTGCTGGTCGAGTTGACGTTGCTCTTGACATTCATGAGGCAATCCTTCTGAGGCTACCAGATTGTGTCGAGGTCATTGTGTCATGGGCTAATGTCCAGCGACGGCAGAATGGCCTTGACGCTGCTATCCAGGTGTTTAAGGATCAGATCGATTCTGCTACGGTAAACGTGTATACCAAGGCTGCCTTGGTTGCAGAATGGGCTCTTTTGCTCTTGAAAGCCAAGGGTGCGGTGGAAGAGGCTCGCGGGGTTTTTGTGAAGAACGTGCAGTGGTGTGCGGACAGCAGGTTATTCTGGGATCGATGGTTCAACTTTGAGTTGGATCAGCCAACGAGCCCTGAGAATGAGGCTCAACATAGCGAGCGCATGAAGAAAGTATTCGACGAGCTTCGAGAACGAAGCCGACTCTCCCCGTCGGTCAAGAAGGACTTGACCCAAGTATATCTAACGTACTTGATCGAGAGAGGTAACAAGGATGCCATGAAGGTATTCTTGCAAATCGACAGAGAAATCTTTGGGTAAGTTGATATGCTCTCCGATACTATTGAAAACCAACTAACAAGATAAAGGCCATCGTCGGTAGCCAAACTTTCTACTGGCAGCGGCAAGGAGAATGGGGCTGCAAAGGGAGAGCTGGACGAGGCCAGCAACCAGAGGGCCGAGGCCCAGTACTCTCACTTCTACGAGACTCATGGTGAACCAGACGCGGATGCGCAGGGCAACGCAGACTTCAACTGAGGGCGAAAAATATGATGGACAGAACTGGACGTGAAAGGTGTTCGAGGCGCTGGTATCCAGGAGGACTTAATCAAGTGTGGGGCACTCGAGTTGTACTATAAACGAAACAGCGCCCCTGCATATACAATAGCAGATGTGGCTTGGAATAACCTGGGGGATAAGGCATGGCTATTCAGCATATTGCTGAGTCTTGAAGGTTGAAAGTTGCCTTAATTTGACGGGCAGAGAATTCTTCTTGACGACATATCACAAGTTGTAGACGAGATCTATATACATATCCTTGAGCATGAAGCGGTTGATAAGTGGAACATTGAACTGGTGTCTGACCCAGATCTTGCGGGGTAACGAACACTTGCATTAACTAGCTTCTTATTAAAAGCGGCCATGGCAACACTCGCCAACTTCCAGAGAGATGCTCTGTATCTGCCGGAGGATTGTCGGAGAGAGTTTGTCTCCGGGATTCGGGATGTTGAACCATTCGATGAGATTACTATCATGGCTACTGATGTACCTAGGGAGGCACAGAGTCTGCAAGTCTGAAAAGGGGAAATTCATGAGTTTGTAGATGCAATATTGCTTGGGGAGTAGAGCAGCGGCCAAAAGTGATTGGACGTATTCATGTGGCTAGACACGTGCTGTTGTATTAGAACCTGACTGTAATTACTCCGTAGCTTCAAAGTGGCTGTTACTACATGGTCTAGAGTATCTAAGTTGTAATTTGCTGATATGACGAAATCACATGCGAGAAGCGATTTGGAATCTTTGGGGTAGACCCCTGTTGTCGAGAAAAGATTCCATAAGTACCCGCTTGCGGAGGGCGTTGCTGCGCTTGTACCTGGAAGCAACATACAATGACAAATCTTCTTTAGATATCAAAGATTTCATTCAGGGAGATAATCCAATCAAAAGAAAGGCATTCCATCATAACGACGCTCTGGTCTGATCCATGGTACCGGAATTGATGTTGAAACAATCGGAGACCGACGTCCTTTTTCGACTCGGGTGGCACGCCGTGCTGACTGATGATCTCCGTGCGTTAATCGATGAGGAGTTGGGATTCTGTAATGGAGGGTTACTTTCAGGGTCCCAATCCATCAGATATTTTCTCTTGTCTCTCCGAATTCGACTAGTTGAACTCTGATGGTTGGTCGCCTCGTGGCTCACAGCCGAGAGGGTGTCCCCTTTTTGGCCTGACATATGGAAACCGTTTTTAGACGATTTGTCTCATGAGCCTCATGTCAAAGTGTTTACTAAATCATAAGCGGACATAACGCAGAATGCTTCAAAGAATGATCCCTGCTGTTCCTCGACAGGCCACCTCTCAGAGGCGAGAGAATCTTCATTACCAAGGATCCCCACCGACTCCACCCGATCCATAAGAGCGGCATCCCCGCCAGGTTTGATAAAAGAAATGGGGCTAAGATATCAAACTGGCCAATTGCTGAAGTTCAATTCAAAGACATCGCGCCAGTTCATGAAGCCGGGTACAGCTCCGAGGCGAGAGTACCGGGAAAGTTGAGGGTGACGTTGGGAATCTATTCGTGGTACGGATACATCGATGGCTGTGGTAATTATCTGAAGGAAGAGTCTATCAAACCTGTACCTCAATGAATAGCAGCAATTTCATCATGGCCTCCCCGATCTCGGATCACGTAAACTGTCAAAGATCGAAACACTCCGGCGCGGAAATGGAAAGGGCTTGGGCTTTGCCTGCCCCGGTTCGGCACCCCTCCATGAATCGTGTCCCCGGCAGAGGTCATCAGTCAGGGTCGGGACTGCCTGACTTTCTGGCACTGACACGGCAGGTCCTCGTTCCGCCCTCGGCTTCCCGCCACTTCAACCGACACATCCCTTCTTAATAGATGCCACAGACCTTCTCACCTTAGCTCATTCTTCTTCTCCTTCCATCCTCTCTTTACAATTCCTTTGGAGTCACATTTTCAGAGCGTCTTACCACTTTCTAATCTTACACATACAAGGTACGTTCACACTTGAGCACTACAGGACAAGCTTGCCCCCCCTGGTAGCCTCGATAAGCAAGCACACTCAACACTGTCTTCTCAACCAACTTGTAACTAACCTTTTCTCTTAAGATGGCCTCCGCTACCCGACAGTTCGCCCGCGCGGCCACTCGCGCCACCCGCAATGGCTTCGCCATTGCTCCTAGACAGGTCATCCGCCAGCAGGGTCGCCGATACTATTCTTCTGAACCCTCACAGAAGTCATCTTCCGCCTGGGTGTGGTTGACTGGTGCCGCTGTTGCTGGTGGTGCTGGTTACTATTTCTACGCCAACGGCGCTTCTTCCGCTACCCCCAAGGTTTTCAACCCTACCAAGGACGACTATCAGAAGGTTTATAACGAGATTGCTGCTCGCCTGGAGGAGAAGGATGACTATGATGACGGCAGCTACGGCCCCGTTCTCGTACGTCTCGCTTGGCACGCCAGCGGTACCTACGACAAGGAGACTGGCACTGGCGGCAGCAACGGCGCCACCATGCGATTCGCCCCTGAGGCTGACCACGGCGCCAATGCTGGCCTGGCTGCTGCCCGCAACTTCCTCGAGCCCGTGAAGGAGAAATTCCCTTGGATCACCTACTCCGATCTCTGGATCCTTGCTGGTGTATGCGCTATCCAAGAGATGCTGGGCCCTGCCATTCCTTACCGACCTGGTCGCTCTGATCGTGATGTCTCTGGTTGCACACCCGACGGACGTCTTCCCGACGCCTCAAAGCGCTCTGGACATCTCCGAGACATTTTCTACCGCATGGGCTTCAACGATCAGGAGATTGTCGCTCTTTCTGGCGCCCACGCCCTTGGTCGCTGCCACACTGACCGATCAGGCTACGAGGGCCCCTGGACTTTCTCCCCTACCGTTCTGACCAATGACTACTTCCGCCTCCTTGTCGAAGAGAAGTGGCAGTGGAAGAAGTGGAATGGCCCTGCCCAGTACGAAGACAAGTCTACCAAGTCTCTGATGATGCTTCCTAGCGACATTGCCTTGATCGAGGACAAGAAGTTTAAGCCATGGGTCGAGAAGTACGCCAAGGATAACGATGCCTTCTTTAAGGACTTTTCCGACGTTGTTCTCCGACTATTTGAACTCGGTGTTCCTTTCGCTCAGGGTACTGAGAACCAGCGCTGGACCTTTAAGCCTACAAACCAGGAATAAGTGGTCAACATACGGCAGAGAGCTGCTTGAGATGCCTATGAAGGAACTATGCGAGGAGTGAAATTGGTCATCATATCATCGATGAACTTAAGAAGAGCGATATCCGGAGTTTTGGTTGTGATTATTTGGGGTGCTGGTCAAGATCGCCAGCCTAAGTATAGACCATGTCATGAGTTTTGACAACATGAGCGTGTCAATAGACTAAGATGCCTACCGTCTTATACGGTAGAGACCAAAAGAAGAAGAAATCTTGAGAAATCTTGAGCTTTGTGTCAGATCCTGCTATAATGTGTAACGTGTGTAATGTGTCGTTTGAGTGAGCCCGGCCCGGGCCGCAACTGTAGGTAGCCATGACGGTCGATGACGGCGTCTTGTTCAAGCGTCCGACAATCGTTGGCCTTGTTCCTGCATCTGCCGCACCAGACATTTGACTTTGTCCAGATTGTTTTCGAAGTAGTGCTGCTGATCATTATTTGATGGATGGACCAAAACTTTGAAAGTAAACATACAAATGCAGAGTCAAGACCTTGAGTGCGTGGTTATACCATACGGTATGCTACATGTGTTCTACTTCGTATACTTAGAGTGAAGATGCAGATACTCGGAGATGCCAGTCTTAAAGGACGGAAAGAATAGATGTCACAACAAGGAAAGATCTTAATCTTTTAATCTTGCGTCTCTTCATGTCATTTTCAGTGCAAGACCTTACTCATGTTGCAAACACTCATAATTGGTCTGTAGTCAGTCAAGTCTTCTAATTTAAGAGGAATGGTCCTCATTTGATTCGGACAGCCTCTTATTCTGTGACCTTGATATTGAGATGAAGGAACATGAGTTAACAAGAACTACTTTTCGATTGATAACGTTATCAGCCAGAGGTGTAGAAGAGGGGGCTCAGCTTAGCCGTTTTGATTATTCAGCGTTTGCTCGCAAACTGGATATTAGAAATCCAAGAGGGAAACGATTGCTGGATGTCACAGTTAAGCGACGGAGCGATAATGCTTGCAGTAACTTTAGTAAAGCTGGAAATCTATGCTCGCACGTCATCGTTCGCTTTGCTGAGCAAACCATGACCCTCTTGATGATAAAGAGCTACCTAGGCACGGAGCAAGATCGCCATTGAGGTGACCACGGATCAATTGTTGGTGATATAAATACCATGTTTTCCCACTCTCTACCCCTTTTGATATAAAGATAGACAAGCGACCCCTAGAATTGAGTTTATATCCCGTGATTATTTTCTGGTGACTCGGTGGACACTTGGAACCCAGTGGAATTGCATCAACACGGCGCATGATTCTGCAACCCGGTCAAGAGCCTCGAACGAATCCGACTTCAGCATAAATACTCGCAACGTCGATAACCCTGTCGACCAAGACAGCCCAGTTGACTCCTCAAGAGCACACACAACCATGGGCAACACAAACATCGAGAACAAGGCAGCCTCCGGGGTGCCTTACTTCACCCCGGCCCAAGAACCACCGGCCGGAACCCCGCTCAAGACCGATTCGGCCCCGACGCTGTTCAAGTCTCTCCGCATCCGTGGCGTTGAGGTGCAGAACCGCTTTGTCGTTTCTCCTATGTGTACTTACTCCGCCAAGGATGGGCATCTAACAGATTTTCATCTTGTTCACCTTGGCCAGTTCGCCCTTCAAGGTGCTGGCCTCGTCTTTGTGGAGGCCACCGCCGTTGAACCTCGTGGTCGGATCAGTCCTGAGGACTCTGGTCTCTGGGATGATGGTCAAATTGTTCCTCTGAAGCGTATCACTGACTTTATCCATAGCCAAAACACAAAGGTTGCCATCCAACTCGCTCATGTAGGTTCACTATCCCAGGAGAAGCCTCGACGTTCTCAAAATAACGTGTCCTTCAGGCTGGCAGAAAAGCGAGCACAGTTGCACCTTGGATCGGCGGTACTGTAAACAAAGCACTTGCTACCGAAGAAGTCGGCGGCTGGCCAGACGATATTGTCGCCCCCAGTGCTATTCCGTTCGCTGAAGAATTTGGTACACCTCACGAGTTGACGACTGAGGAGATCAAGCATCTTGTGCAGAAATGGAAGGACTCTGCTATAAGAGCTGTCAAGGCTGGCTTTGATGTCATTGAGATCCACGCGGCTCACGGCTATCTCCTGCACCAGTTCCTCTCCCCTCTCTCCAATGTAAGTAGTATTGATAGTCGCTGAGAATAGTTCATCAACTGACATGATCTCAGAAACGTACGGACCAGTACGGAGGTAGCTTTGAGAACCGTACTCGTCTGCTCTTTGAGATTATTGAAGCTATTCGGGCTGTTGTTCCTGAGGAGATGCCCGTCTGGGTGCGGATCTCTGCTACCGAGTGGATGGAATGGAACAACGAACCTTGCTGGGATCTCGAGAGCAGTATTCGGCTCGCAAAACAGCTTCCTGACGCAGGAGTTGACGTCCTCGACATCAGCAGCGGAGGCAACTTGAAGGCGCAAAAGATCAAGGTCCATCAAACCGTCCAGACCGACCTGGCAGGCAAGATTCGCGATGCCGTCCGTGCTGATGGAAAGGAGCTTCTGATTGGAACTGTTGGTTACATTACAGATGGTCCATTTGCTCGTTCACTCGTCCAGAAGAACGAGGACCCCAAGGCTGATCTCGTGCTTGCTGCAAGACAATTCCTCAGGGAGCCCGACTTTGTTCTCAGTGCGGCTCATCAGCTGAACGTTGATGTCAAGTGGCCGATTCAGTATCACCGTGCACCACCTAAACCTCGAGGACCTCACAGCAAGTAGAGAAGTGGGAGACCCACGTAATGGTACACGAAGCACTGAGCACTGAGCACTATCAAGCCATAGAAAGATAGCATTGAATTGAACAGGATTACGACTTTGAAAGCTGGGGACCTCTTTGAACCTTCCTTGGCTTGGAACCGAAAACCTATAACAGCATTAGCCGTGTATTAGTTGGCTATTACCACCAAGCCAGAAGCTGATGATCCTATACTTGATAAAGTTGGGTAGCAATGGGAGGCAAGAAACTTGATATCTCTCATCCAAGTTATCAAAAGACGTTGGTAAGCTTAGTAGTTATGTCTTATCAGTACTTGAGGTCAATTCAGGTATTTTGCATCTTGATTCAGTATCAGGAGTTTTCTTGCTCCTAGAGGGCGAGGAGTTTTGTCCAGTACATACCTAGGTATGTGACAACGGAGGCATCATGGTGGGGCCGTAAACTGACCGTTTCCGTGGGGCCGATGAGCTGAGTAAAGCGGGATCATGTTTCGCCTCATTCTTGTGACATGACATGTCTTTGCTTCTCACGGGGATCTCATATTGCCACTTGTCCATCTTTGACTCAACTGCATACATAATTTCAGCTGACTACCTTAGGTACCTAGGGAGCTGGACTAGCATCGGCATTGGTGGATTCAGAAGGTGTATGGCATGAATGATGTCCAAGAACTCAGAATGCTATGGCCGTTGGGATTGGTCAGAAGGGAAAAGAAGAGTTAGGCCAAAAGAATATGGTTTAGAGGCTGGATTGGTAATTCGTGGAAAAGAATAGCGAGCAATAAGTAGATGATGAAATGCCATTCATCTAATTCTAACTATCCGTATGTGAGCAACCCCTCTATCCATGGATGTCACGTTCAACATATTGGCAAGGCTGGGCTGTGTATGTATGTACAAGTATGTTAGTACCTTGGAGGCTGTCACAGAGACGTGGCCTTTTGGCTTGAGACAAAGGTGTTGCCACATTGAATAGCTGCTGATCTGTAATAATCGTTACTCCAAATGTCATCTCATTTAGCCAGGGGTTCCGAGGACTTCGGAGCATCAAATCCCGTATTTATTGCAGCTTAATTGGGCAATTCTCTTTGCACTTCCCTAATCTGTCATTATCAGAGTTTCAACTTTGATGGGAATGTGGCGTGGGTTGGTGATGGTCCAACATAAACAATAAGAAACAATGGCAAGCCGAGAAAAGGGTACTTTCTCGTAGTGAGATGTCTGGTCTATTCCACGCACGATCCTTTAACTACCTGATTATAAATATCTGTATCACATAGAACCAACATTCAATGCCTCAGTCTTTGACGATCTATCCATGATGCATAAGCAGTTCAGCGGCGGCGGCGGTTGTCCTGCCCCTGTGGACCCAGGGACCCTACAGCAGCTGAGGGGCTCTGGCGCTTCCTGTAGGGCAGCTTCGCCCAATGACAAGTAGCGACGCGCCCTCGCTGCGGCCCAAAAGGGTTTAGAGCCCGGTAAGGGAAGCCATTAGCTTTCCGCCGCTTTGGAGGGGCCGTACCTGTCTGCAGAGTGCTCCGGCGGTATGGGCTGTGGGCTCCAGCTTGTGCTTGATCATCGACCTAGAGAAATCCTATGCCACCAAACAAAAGGGACACTTGTTCAATTGAGAGTTGGACCCCCCCGGACAATCCCTCCATCCCTCCACCTTTGGCCCGCGCAAGACTCAGCGGGAGTTGTCTCCGAGTGGGGTTGACTGATGTTAGTTGGTCCAACCTCTCTACAAACCATTTGTACCCTCCCGTAGCTTTCTCTACAGTACGGTACATGCGACTGTGGATGTGGGTGTAAATGTACGTTACCTGTCCTCAAGTTCCAACTACAAAACTCTCCTCCATCTTCCCTCCACTTCCCAATTCAAATCTTCCTCCTCCTCCTCTTCTTCTTCCTCCTCCTCCCCCTTCCTTTATATTGCCTGCCCTGTCCTGTCCTGTTCAGCGGAACCTTCTCTTTGTGTTTTATAGGTTACCCCGTCAAAAAGACAGCCCATCATGCACCACAAGAAGATCGCCTGCAGCTTCATGGCTGCTCTGGCTGCCTATGCCTCTGCTGCCGACTCAGATGTTCATCAGCTAACCAAGGACACCTTCGAGGAGTTTGTCAAGTCCAACAATCTCGTCCTCGCTGAGTGTAAGTCCCCATTGAAGCCTCTCTTTCGCTCCGTCAGCCGCTGACAGCTTCTTTCTGCAGTCTTTGCTCCCTGGTGCGGTCACTGCAAGGCCCTCGCCCCCGAGTACGAGGAGGCCGCCACAACTCTCAAGGAGAAGAACATCAAGCTTGCCAAGATTGACTGCACTGAGGAGTCCGACCTCTGCAAAGACCAGGGCGTCGAGGGTTACCCCACCCTCAAGGTCTTCCGTGGTCTTGACAATGTCACTCCCTACTCTGGCCAGCGCAAGGCCGCTGGGTAAGTCGACACCTGTCATGATCAGCTGATATTTCGACTGACCAATTTTTACAGTATCACTTCCTACATGATCAAGCAGTCCCTCCCCGCTGTCTCCATTCTCACAAAGGACACCCTCGAGGAGTTCAAGACCGCCGACAAGGTTGTCGTCGTCGCCTACCTCAACGCCGACGATAAGAGCTCCAACGAGACCTTCTCCAAGCTCGCCGAGGGTCTCCGTGATACTTACCTATTCGGTGGCGTCAACGACGCAGCTGTTGCCGAGGCCGAGGGTGTCAAGGCCCCCGCCCTGGTTGTCTACAAGTCTTTCGATGAGGGCAAGAACACCTTCACCGAGAAGTTCGAGGAGGATGCTATTGCCTCTTTCATCACCACCTCTGCCACCCCTCTCATTGGTGAGGTCGGTCCTGAGACCTACTCCAGCTACATGTCCGCTGGTATCCCCCTCGCATACATCTTCTCCGAGACTCCTGAGGAGCGCAAGGAGCTTGGTGATGCCCTCAAGCCCATCGCTGAGAAGTTCAAGGGCAAGATCAACTTCGCCACAATTGACGCCAAGGCCTTCGGCGCTCACGCCGGTAACCTGAACCTCAAGGCTGACAAGTTCCCCTCTTTCGCCATCCAGGAGGTTGTCAAGAACCAGAAGTTCCCCTTCGACCAGGAGAAGGAGATCACACATGACAACATCGCCAAGTTCGTTGAGGACTTTGCCGCTGGCAAGATTGAGCCCAGCATCAAGTCCGAGCCCATTCCCGAGACCCAGGAGGGCCCTGTCACTGTTGTCGTTGCCAAGAGCTACAACGACATTGTCCTCGATGACACCAAGGATGTCCTAATTGAGTTCTACGCTCCTTGGTGCGGTCACTGCAAGGCTCTCGCCCCCAAGTACGATGACCTTGCTTCTCAGTTCGCCGCTTCCGAGTTCAAGGACAAGATTGTCATCGCCAAGGTTGACGCTACCCTCAACGATGTTCCCGATGAGATCCAGGGTTTCCCTACCATCAAGCTCTACCCCGCTGGTGCTAAGGACGCTCCCGTCACCTACCAGGGCTCTCGCACTGTCGAGGACCTCGCCAACTTCATCAAGGAGAACGGCAAGTACAAGGCCGAGCTCCCCGTCAAGGAGGAGGGCACCGAGGAGGCCGCCCCCGCCGCCAGCGAGGAGAAGAAGGATGCCGAGGAGGAAGATGTCCATGATGAGCTGTAAAGAATTGATGTCAACAAACAATGATAGTACACAAAATGGGGTATATCTGATTTTTTTCTTTTTTGGGCGCGGGTTCTTTTTGGTGCTCACATTTGAATGCACCTCTCTAGGTTTTAGTTTTCGTGGCAATGGGACCATTTCATGACTTGACTACTATTTTGATCTCTGTCTCAGCTTCACCGTGACCTTGACGTTTCTCTTACACAGACCGCATGATATCTTTTTGATTGGGCTTGCAGGTATGCTCGCAACAGGGCACATGATCGTACAAATCTCCCCAATCGTCTTGATGACAATCTCAAACCCAAACACTAATAGGAAATGCAAATGGGAGCCATTCTCATTTCAACACGTCCACCAGAGACCCAACGGAGCTTACTGTACCCCCTCGGCTCCGACTATTTTACACATTTATGTCTTTATCCCGTTTCCCCGTCTATTTCTTGCCCTGTGTCCTGGTCTCCAGAGCCTGGACGTGGTTGCTCAGACGGGTGACGGAGGCTTGTAGAGTCTGGTCGAACAATGTTAGCACCTGTGCAAGCGACTGATATTGGAGGAAACTTAGATGAGGCTCTCTCTTATCAATTGCCTGATCTCATTCGTTACGCACATAAATATCCTCGGTCAACAGGTCGTTGGCGATCTTGTACTCCTTGAGGAGATAGCTGTAGGAAGCGCTGCCAGCGAGAAAGCTACCGAGAAGGAAGCCAAAAAGACTGACAACAAAGTCAACAACAATATTTCCGTCGAAAGAGTGCTTCTGTCATCACTAACCCTCCGCGGAAAGCTCCCAGTGGTTTCCTGGCAGGGAGAGGCGAATCGGCCATGCGTCGGGCAGATGTGCTGAAGGATCGGGTAGCCAGCGCGCGGCTGCTGGAGAACAGGGCTCTTGAGGCGAAAGACATTGCTGCGATTTCGGCGGTGAACGTCGGATTGTGCGGTGTTTATCTCGCGGGAACAATATGTAGGTACTAAGGTATTGATGGCGATGGACGTCAGAGGTACAGTTACGACAGAGCTACTATCGGAGCCGGGTGCTCGGAATATTCTGAGCTCGGCTGGAATTGGAGTGTGCTTTTAAGATTTCTGGCTCATGATTGGCTACGTCACAAGACCAGCGGTCTAGTGTGGATTTTCTATGGAGGTCCTTGATACTCACACACACTCTCTCTCTCTTTGTCATACTCTTCTTTTTCTTCTACTCATAATATCGAATTATAAAGAACGATGAACAATTTCGGGGTCATCGAGCTTGCCAGCGCAAAGACAACCTCGGCGCCAGGCTGGGCTTATGTCCCCGACAATACAATCACTCGCCCGACAGCGCCAACCAACAGGAAGCGCGCCAGGAATGTTCCTGGTCTTACATATAGCGATTTGACGGCTCGACAAGATAATAAAATTCGAAAGGAAGCCGAGGCTTTAGATAAAGATGGTGGAAAGGATAACACAATACCATTGCCAGTCAAGAGCGGAAGAAGTATGCGCCAGACCTCAGCATTATGTGAAAGACGAGAAATTGACTTTTGGCAGCGCAAGCAAAACACACACCTAACGTTCGTAAGATTCTCCAATCGCAGAAAACATTCGGGAACCACTTGGACGATTTCCTCGCGATGCAGGCACTTGCAGAGGCCAACCCTACGAATTCTCGGTCCGCTGCCTCTGGCGCAAACAACAAACGGCCATCGAATAGTCGAAGAGATACTCCCTCATCTTCCAAACCACCACAAGAAGAAGCCATAGCGGTGGCCGACGCTGATGCTCCGACGGTTCTTCCCGAATCATCGAGACCTTCACCACCGAGCCACCCTGGCGATAACGATCCTTTGCTTGTGTCGCGTGTTCCCGATATGCCATCCGTTGAGGAGCTGCGCAGGCTCCTTTCCCACCCTCCATTGAACTATGGCGAAGTGACGGGACATAGAGACAACATATATCCCGTTAGATCGTTCTGTGAGGTCTGCGGGTATTGGGGGCGTGTGAGGTGCATGAAGTGCGGAACAAGAGTCTGCGCACTGGATTGTTTGGAGGCGCACAAGGAAGAGTGTATCACCCGCTATGGACTTTGAATACTGCCCGTTTCTTTCTTGTTTTCGAATGAGGGTTTGGCTTGATTTATGACATGGAAACGGGATGGCATGGCGTTACGGATTGCTGGGTTGGAAAACCGCTTGATACCCCTGATTTACCTTGGACAAGATTATCGTTGATGATTCTTGTGACTGAGTCAAATACCTGCGATGCCGGAATTGGATCGAGTCCTTCTGTATTGGTCACTATGAGTTTCATTACGTGGTACATATTGTTCGGTCTGACTCTTCTGTCCAAGTGTCGTGTGAGTAAGCTGAAGGGGACGAAGAGACTGGGTTTCGGTTTTCGGCATGTGACTATTGTTTAAGGGGAACACAATTTGCTGGAGCATGTCAGAATACCTACAGTAAATAAGTATTCTGAACTTGGATAGAAGAATTGATACATCAATGGCATTTCTACCTACCTAGGCAAGCCTATAAGGCTACATCTCGTGATACTAAAAGTGCCCAACCAAACAGTACTATTCCCGTGCCCCTGCCAAATTCGCGGTGACTCAATTCTAACCCCACCTTCGTGTTTAATGCCCCTTGTGCCCCGCCATCGACAAGACAAGACAAGACCACTTTCGAGTACCCAACTTCCTCCCACCAAATCTTCAACATACGCGCGAGAGTTCTCAATATGTCGTCCGATCAAGCTGATGCTGCCAAGGCGGCCGAGGGCGCGTCTGAGAAGAGCTTGCCTTCTCGCCCTGCGAAACAGCCCAAGGAGAAACAGCCCAAGGAGAAACAGCCCAAGGATAAGTCTGCCAAGGGTGGAAAGTCTGCTGGCCTCGAAGTTGGTGTCCCTTTCTTGACTTCCGGTGTACATGACACCGTTTTGGAACCTACTAACTGTGTATGATAGCTCCCTGAGACCCCCGAGTTCATCCAGCACCGACTCGATCTCTTCGATAAGATCAAAGCCCGACAGGACGCCGAAATCGCTGGTGGGTGATCCAAATCCGAATCCTCCTCACGCTTCCGTCCCTCGGATCGAATCGACTGACAAGAATGATAGCCAAACCTCGCGAGGAAATCACTATCTCGCTTCCCAATGGCAAAGAGGAGAAGGGAACTTCCTGGGAGACCACCCCTGGCGCCATCGCCAAGGGCATCTCCAAGTCTCTTTTCGAGCGCACTGTCATCTCCAGAGTTGACGGTGAGTTGTGGGATCTGACCCGACCGCTCGAGAAGAGCTGCAAGCTCGAGCTCCTTGACTTTGAACACACCGAAGGCAAGAAGGTCTTCTGGCACTCTTCAGCCCATATTCTTGGAGAGGCTGCCGAGAAACGCTTTGGTTGCTATCTATGCAACGGTCCCCCTACTGAAGACCCCCCTGGATTCTACTACGATATGGCCAACATGGGAGAGTGCGTAGAAGGCTTCGAATAAATTGCCGGAGACTTTACTGACATAGGCCCTAGGCAAGTCGTCACTGATGAGGATAAGAAGGCCCTCGAGCAGCTCTCCAACAACATTGTCAAACAGAAGCAGCCTTTCGAGCGTCTGGAAATGACCAAGGACGAGCTCCTTGAGATGTTCAAGTACAGCAAGTACAAGGAGTATTTCATTCAACAGCGTGTTCCCGATGGCACCAAGAGTACTGTGTACCGATGCGGTCCCCTGATCGATCTGTGCCGAGGACCTCACGTCCCCACCACTGGCAACATCAAGGCCTTTTCCGTTCTCAGGGTATGTCAATAAGATATATACAACTCCCAGTCTTGACGCGACGGGCTTGAGCTGATGTTCAACAGAATTCCGCTGCCTACTGGCTCGGCGACAGCAACAACGAGTCTGTCCAGCGTATCGCTGGTATCTCATTCCCCGACAAGAAGGCTCTCGAAGAGTACAAGCACTTCCTGGCCGAGGCTGCCAAGCGTAATCACCGAAAGATCGGTACTGATCAAAAGCTCTTCTTCTTCGACGAGGCGTCTCCTGGATCTGCTTTCTTCCTGCCACACGGTGTGCGCATCTACAATGCCTTGATGGAGCTCATCAAAGGCGAGTACCAAAAACGCGAATTCGACGAAGTTATGTCTCCAAACATGTACAAGGCGGATTTGTGGAAGACATCAGGACACTGGGGCCACTACGAGGAGAACATGTTCACCTTCGAGGTCGAGAAGGAGAAGTTTGGGCTGAAGCCCATGAACTGCCCCGGACACTGCAAGATCTTTGCCCACTCTGATGTCACTTATAAGGACCTCCCCTGGAGGATGGCCGATTTTGGTGTTTTGCACCGAAACGAGTTCTCCGGGGCTCTTTCAGGTCTTACTCGAGTCCGTCGTTTCCAACAGGACGATGCTCACATCTTTTGTACCGTGGATCAGGTATGATGGCTTCTACTAACTGGCTCGCGCTTCTACTAATGTGCTCTAGATTCGAGAGGAAATTGAGTCAGCCTTCGACTTTTTGAGCAGTGTTTACGGTATCTTCGGTTTCACATTCAAGCTTAAGCTGTCCACCCGACCCGAGAAGTACGTCGGCGACATCGCCACCTGGGACTCGGCCGAGAAGAAGCTTGAAGAGGCTCTCAACTCATTCTCCGAGAAGACGGGTGCTAAGTGGGAGTTTAACCCCGGTGATGGTGCTTTCTATGGACCCAAGATCGATATTGCTCTGTTCGACGCTCTGAAGCGTGAGCACCAATGTGGTACTATGCAGCTCGATTTCAACCTGCCTCGACGATTCAAGCTTCGATATGTCGCTAACAAGGGCGAGACCGGAGTCAGTGATGGTAGCAACCCCGAGGAGGATCTCCCTGCCGGATACGCACGACCTGTCATGATTCACCGAGCTGTTCTAGGGAGCTTCGAGCGAATGTTTGGTATTCTGACCGAGCACTTTGGCGGCAAGTGGCCATTCTGGCTCAGCCCGCGACAGGTCTTGGTTGTACCTGTCATGCCTGCTGCCAACGACTACGCCAAGGAGGTTCAGCAGATCTTCCGAGCCAAGGGGCTCTACAGTGATGTGGACCTGAGCAGCAACACTTTCCAGAAGAAGATCCGCACCGGTCAGCTGGAGCAGTACAACTTTATCTTTGGTGAGTTTGGAATGGAAGCTTCCTTGTTTGAGGCCAATGGCTAACCAGATTGTATAGTTGTCGGTGCCGAGGAGGCCAGCTCGCGCACCCTCAACATCCGTAACCGAGACGACCAAGCCACCCAGGCAAAGGGTGAGCTGGTTCCTATTGACGAAGCTCTTGAGAAGATGGTGCAGCTCAAGTCCTCGCGAGGACTTGTGAACAAGCTGTAGAGGGATGTGATAGGTTTGCTATGACACTAGAGGGGGCGGCGCGTACAGAGGGTGAGATTAAAAGCAGAAGGTATATGAATTCACAGTCAACCATATGAGACATGTTAGATGATGACGGGCACGGGATCTCGCATGGAGAGGTAGAGTCGAGAACAGAAACAGATATCCAAGTAGCGGTCAATGGAGAAAAGAACGCTTCTTGAACAAGCTGATGTTTGATTGGTGTCATAACCCACGGGATGAATTCATAGCCGCAAGCTATAGGTGGAAGTTTGACGTGACAATCAAGATGCATCCCGATGTTTCGATGTTTCGGGACGCCCAGTGAAAGGGATTGGGGGAGAATTGGGCAATGCGAGATAGGCTATCGAGCTCGATCGCTGCCTAGCCAATATCACGAGCCGCAGGAGACTTGACAACAACCGTCGGGCTGTGCAAGTGTGAGTCTAAGATCTATAATAGAAGCCTTTTTAGCTTCATGTCGAGAAGAGGAGACAGGGATAATATGAGAAGTGATGAACAGTCAAAGGTCGGGCGAAGGAGAACCGGACAAGCCGCGTTTTACTCGCGTCCGAGGGGTTGTTGGCCTGGTTGTGTAACACGATGGCGGATTGAAAAAGGTCGAGAAGATCGACATTCCCGATTTCAAGCCACTTCTCGGTGTAAGGATTGTTAATCATGGCTTGAGTTGGGATGAGATGAGCTTTGCCGGAAAGTTGCTTTTTCTCAGAGTGACGAATAGGGGCAGTTAGATAGGATAGGATAGGATATTCATAGATTCTTGGTATGCTGACCTAGTATGTACATTACTAGACCAAGAGTTGAAAGAACATGTTATTTGAGGCGTAAAGGATTACACCTTGAAATACCTGTGATGAGGTATAATTATCATGGTGACTTACAGCATACTACTAATGGATAGGTACCTACACGAGGTACTTCAGTAAGGGGACATGTTGTTGTTGACTCCAGGCTACGTACAAAGGGCCCCCAAGCCACTGATTATGTCTGAAAAGTATCTCGAGTGGAGGCCATGTTCGGTTTATTCGCCGACGAGAAGTGGCGTCGAAGTGGAAGTGGGCAAAACATGATATATCACATCTGATAGAAAAAGAAAGCAAAAGAAAAGACAAGAAAGGACCCACGAAGCCGGTGAGAGGAGAGAAAGAAGATTGTGGGCTAACTTTGATAAACGCACGAACAAAGAGCAATTCTCAAGTGCCAGGCCGACCAAAGGGAGACAAGAGCAATGAGGCGGCGCGTCTAAAACGAGTCACGGGATGATTTATGATGTATCAAATTTGTGTGCCAGCCAACAGCTTGAGGCCTATGATAGATCAGAGGAAGCGATGACAGCAGGGAAAAGTGCTGGATGAATACAGTGTCTATGCACTGCACTGCGTTTAGCAGTTGGAAAGGAAAATAGAAGACGCGCCTATGACAACATCCAATGTCGGGCTGCGAGCATGGAAATGACAGGGCGACAGCGTGGATTTCGCAGTTTTGCTGGTGTTTGATGCTTTGGTGATAGATCACGTATAGTGGAGCCTTGTGGGAGAGACATCCATCCACCATGCAGGGAAAAAGAGCAAGACATGCTTACCTTATGGCCCCGGTGAGAACAGAACTGAGTCGACACTCAATAGGTACCTAGTCTACGTGCTGTACGTACATATGTACAGATTGGCTCTCTGACTCTGAGCGTACCGTAAGTACGAGTCAATGATTTGTTATTGCCGTCCCTGGTCTCGGAGTTTTTCGAATTCTGTGACGAACCCAAATATGCTCGGCCTAAAAAATGGCCTGAGTTGCATCTATCTCTCTGCATCTATAACCACTACGGGAAAAGACTAGCCATCCCATGGTCGGACTCGGCAGCCAGATGCCTGCTCGGTCAGATCCGCCTGCGACTCTAGAGTACCATCGAGGTGAGAAGAAGAAGATGATGATGAACCAGGGCGTCGCGTAATACGCCCTCCTGTCCCTGGACATGTCTCTGTCTCTGTGTGCTACGTCAAAGCATTGCAGCACTTTGCTTTGCTGTGTCCCAGGTCCGTGGGATTACGTGTGTACATCCCGCGCTGGAGGGATGTGTCGAATGGGGTGTTTTTGCTTCTGGTGGGTGGCATGAAAAAGATGAGACAGCGCCGATGCCATTAAGGCGAGTGTCAGTATCAGCTTATTAGTAGGCAAGCGAGTCGTTCTCAATGTGTAATACGGAGGCATAGTATTCCGTTGTCAGGCATATGACGATGCGTGCACAGTACTGTATTGCATCTGGAAGCCAGCCTGGTGACATTCACTACTGCAACGGCCAACTAGAGTCGAATCGAGAGCTAAACCCAGCTCAGATAACAAAGGGCATGAGGGTCCGGGATTTGAGACAGTGACAGACAGACAGACAGAGAGCATGTACCTACCTACATAGGCCGTAAGGTATGCAACGGAGGAGGGATGGCCTCAATATTTCCTAGGTATTCTGACTGGTCAGTGGCCCGTTCAGACCGGTCAAGCACTTCATACAGTACTAGCTCGAGTTCAGTGCGAGACATGGAGGTTCGCGTCGGGTCCGTAATCCCCAATTGTTATTCCTCATCAACCAACTGTGCGGTTATAGTTGACATAAATGATCATGTATGTGGGTTTATTAGCGTCCCTCGTGGCATGAGAGATCCCTGAGATAACAATTGTTTGTCCGTTTGACATCGAGCTGATAATTAGGCATTGACCTTGGCTACCTACCTAGCTTGGGCAGTGAGTGAGTCTGGGGCGACACAGAACATCGTATGCTGATGCTGCTGTTTCACCAGGGCTGTAGGTTGTACAATGCGAGGATCTCACTCAGGGTGATCCAAGCCGGCCAAGTTTGCGAGAATATAATGGGAATATCCTGGTTGTCTATGGTCAGATTGGGGTTGTACGAGAAGCAGGCTGTGGTCTTGACGAAATAAGCAGTCTATTATTATTACTATCGGTTCGAGTGATATGTGTAAGCAGTGGAGGCAGGAATATCCTGATATGGATATGGATGGGAGCATTGCCTATCAACGCTTGGATCTGCAGGTCGCTCGGCGTGGACAGATGTTGCAGATGCGTTGTCGTACCGTGGATATTCCATTACCAAGAGTGGTATATGGCGAGTTCACGAGACCTGCCTTTCGTTCCTGTATTTGGTTAGTAGTAGTATACGGATAGTTGATATAGGCAGTGTGTGTTGAGCGGCAAGTCGACGACGATGACAGCTCAACTAGTCTATCCGTAGGTATGTACCAATTACCTACGTACGTACGCAGAAGGAGAAATATTGATAAAAGTATGCAAGTCCCTATTAACCGAGGGCGAATTAAGATCGGGTTGCATTCCCCATTCAAGGCCCCCGTCGCTGTTGGTCAAGGCCCTTGAAAGGTCCCCAGATCCATGCAATTCATGCCTGCATGCATCCATCTCTGAATCGGGCAACTTAACTTGGATGCTGGGGAGCCAGGCAATCGTACTGTATGTATGTATGTATGTATGTATGCATGCATGATTATACGACAATATTGTGATGTAGCCTGAAAGCAAGCAAGCAAGCAAGGACAGGGGCTTCGGCGTTGAGGATCTCAAATACTAGGTATCCATAGTATCCCGGACATGCAAAAGTGTACGGAGTATAGTAGACTGACTATACTCTAATATGCGTGTAAATAGAGGACAGTCGTCAAGTCACTGTGACAAGAACCCCGTCCTCCCCTATCTCCTCTGCCCAGCCAGATGGGATCCAAGCTACCGCGAGCCAGCCCGCTCACCCGCTCCCGTCCATCGTCCAGATCGTTGACTAGCGTCTGTCTGTGCTAAGAATACAGCACAGTACAGTACCCAAAGGTGAGGGCCTGGTCAAACCCTGTTCTTCCATTCATTCTGTTTCTCGTCTTCCTACAAGCGAGGGCACGGCCTTTGTTACTGGTGATAATTGACGAGCATCAGGCATGGCTTATAATGAAATAAGGAGCTTCAATGCCCCCCCCCCCCCCTGCTCTATGCCCCCGAGTGCTAAATGTGGGCAGCCACTTTAGGTTTTCTAGTTGACCGAGGGGCCTAGTGTCCTTTTCCTACCTACCTGTTGTCGAGTTTCATCATTTATCATGTTTGGCCTCGAGTATCTCACATCCGACCAAAACAATGACCACATTCCCTTCACAACAAATCGTTCGATCTGATCTTATACCGCTCATTCTCATTCTCATCCTCGCTCATGACTCTGCTTCGCCGCAGCCTAGATAACCCTTGCTTAGACCTCCTCTCCGAGTACATACACACTTGCAAGTTGTCTCGTCCATCTCAGCTCAGTCGTTGTCGTCCTGTCCCTGCCCGGCCGCACCCTTGCTAGCATGACGCCTCACTCGCTTTGTACTCGACATACATAGACCACAACTCATAGTCGTTCCATAATACATACGATAATATACAATACCCGCTCCTCGAGCTCAGTTCAGCCCTCAGCCCCCATTCCCATCAATCTCGACACTACCAGCCGTTTGACACCGAACCAAGGCCCCAACCACTGCTTACCGCACCATTTTGCCCTAGTCCAACACGATCTGCAGCCCACTCCCACTGTTAAACGGACTGCAGACTGCCTGTTCCCTCGCCTTCGCTCTAAACTGGATCGCCCCCCTCCCATCCCTCTCCACCGTCCATCTTGCAGCGTTGAAATCAGAGACATTTCCGCCTCCTGTTTCTCCATCAAAAGCAAGCAATCGCCAATCTGCTAGACCGCCAGCGCGCTTCTCACTAGCACACGAACGACCCAGATTCCAAGTTAGAGCCATAGCCCAAGTCTCTCTGGCCTCTTCAGCCCCCCTTTTGGCGCTTGCCTGTATGCAGAAGCCGGGCTTCTGCTCTGCCTCGACTCGCTAGCACGGCCGAACTGTAGAAAAGCTTCGGCTTTCCCCCTTCGCTCCGTCGCGGAGCTGGACCTTGGCCTCACGATGCGCCGCTCCGCTCTTCATATGTCCATGAGCCACCTACGAGACAACCCCCCGTCGCCCACAAATACAACAGCCTCTATTGCCGGTTCATCTCTCAACGTTGTTGAAGCTCTCTTGCGGGACGAGGATTTCCAAACTGAGCATCGTCAACCTGCGGACCTACTCACAACCAGCGGCGCCTCTTATAACACCTTCAACATCCGCCCTCCTTCACAAGCTCATGGTGGCCAGCCGCAATATAACCCAACTCTCCTGCCTAGCACAGAGGAATCATACAACGTCCCTGAATTCACAGGCGATTCGCCTATGATTGATGCGTTCCCCACCGAAGAAAATACCATCTCCAAGGCACCTACTTTCGCGATAGTGACTGACGGCTCTTCTACTGCAATCGCCACCGATTTCTCAGACCGGAACAATCCCGACCAATTCTCCTCCAACGCCTACATCGAGACCTATAATTCCGAGTCTGAACCCCCGGAGTCCGAGTCCGACCCTGATCAAGAGCATCAGGACGGTATTGATCTTGATTTGGACACTTCCATCCACCCACCTTTCTTGGACGACTATTGGATATCTCCCACATATCTCGACTTGAACTCTGACCACATACCCCCTTACCACGACGTGGATTATGACATTTATATGAGCGACAGCGAAGGTGGTGCTCCTCTCGACGACGCATTCGACGAAATTGAACACTTCACGGACGACCAGTCTGTTCTATCTGATGGGGACAACGATGAATCAACCCCTATCAACCACTCAACTAACCATCTTTCGCAAGCCGCCTTCCATCCGCCCACCACAGTCGACAACGACCTAATCATGGATGCTGTTCCGCCTCCTGCGCCATGGGTTGACGTCGTGATCGAAGACATGGCTACGTTGGAGGGCAATGCGTCTCCTTCGCCAGCAGAGGTTCTAGGCCAGCCACCACTGAGCAACCCCAACCCGACTATGATTGGATCTCAAAATCTTGGCCTGGTAGACTTTTTGAGACACTGGGCATTCCAAGCTCATGCTTCCTCCTGCCCATCCCCCTCGCGGATTCACGCACCCTATCCAGAAGATATTCGTCGTCAAGCGAATACACACATCCGAGATGTTCAGTACAAGGACCTTCAAGGCGATGGCTATGACATACAGGGCTTGGATTGGGCATCCATGAACACTACTAGGGAGTATGCGCGGCAAATACGATGTGCCACTTTCAAGAATTATGTCAACAAGGATGGCTCAGATAGATGGAGCGTAAGTGCCAGCTACTTTTGAATGAGTCTTCTCAGCTGACCTCAAATTAGCCTCACATGGATGACGCAGCTCTCCCCGCGAATCAAAACTTTATGAGATTCAAGAGGTTCCTTATCCGCCAGGATGTCTATCTAGCTCATTTTCAGCTACGGAGCGTCCTAGCATGCCCCTCAATTTCACAAGCCTACTACCCTGGCAGGAGAGGAATCAACCGAATCAACCCAGTCACGGGAAAAGTAGAGCTCGTACTTAATAATAGTCATATACATGGTCTGGGAGCTCTCATCTCCACTCTCGATGCAAACCATGGTGCCATGTTTGCCGGCACTTTCAATGGCGAATACTATCTCAAAAGCCTGGATTCGGAAGACAAGAAAGACTTTGCAGAAGGTGTCATTACTACAAATATGGGAGGTATCACCAACCATGTCCAGATCTACCAACCCCGGCGATCTTCTGGTCCTGTTGCTGCCATTGCCAGTAACGACGAGGGATTCCGCCTTCTAGACCTTCCTACACAGAAGTTCTTGATGCAGAGCAAGTATCGATTCGCGCTCAACTGTACGCGCATGTCACCTGACGGCCGTTTGAGAGTCATGGTCGGCGATGACTTCAAGGTACTGATTACCGACGCCGATACCGGCGAGATTCAACAGGAACTGTCTGGACACCGCGACTATGGCTTTGCCTGCGATTGGTCCGATGATGGGAGGACAGTAGCCACCGGCTTCCAGGATAAGGGCGTCAAGGTCTGGGATGCTCGCCGTTGGTGTGACTCGCGGGGTGTCAGCACACCTCTGTGCACTATCAGATCCGATATGGCTGGTGTGAGAAATTTGCGCTTCTCTCCCGTCGGTAGTGGTGAGAGAGTACTCATTGCTGCCGAGGAGGCTGACATTGTCAACATCATTGATGCTCAGACTTTTAACAGGAAGCAGACAGTCGATTTCTTTGGTGAGATCGGCGGTATTGCATTTACCAACGGTGGGCATGAACTCAATGTCTTGGCGAGCGACCGTCATCGTGGCGGCCTTCTTCAGCTTGAACGATGTGGCCGTGCCGCCGAGCCCTATTTCTTCAGTTACTGGAAACGTTATGTCGATGGTGACACCGCCGATTGGCGCCATAAACCCGATGAGTTTACACGCAGCGGTGAATGCTATCGTCGAGTTCCAGCTTCGACGGATGCCTTGCCCATCTTCTAAACCATTTCCCGATGGCTTCAAGCACCTTTGAATCAGATATACAAAGCGTCTTGGTGTGATTCACAAATTATCTTTATACTTGTTTGACCTCGCTGGTTACTCTCCTTCATTCGAAGCATCTGCCTGCTAGCGTTATACCCCTTTTGTTCTGGCTTATCATATCATGATAAGTTGAGAAATTACCATTGGCCATTCACAGCACATCACTTTCTATATAGGCGGAGATGGTTTACAATATGAAGACATAAACTACACAAGCTACACAAACCCTCGCTACAAAGCTATTAATCATTTTCTTCTTTCTTTTCCTTTATCACCGACATCATTATCCTTGCGGCTCAGGGCTGAGCCCGGTCACTTTGTTTGGGAGACTATAGATATCAGATATCAGGACAGTGGCGACGGGGTCTTCATTTCTCGGGCATGGTACACACAATCAGTGAGCTTTCGAAGCTTTGGTTTTATTACACTATGAGTGGGACAGTCCGTTTTTGTGGGTAAGTTTTGGGACATAGGAGCGAAGTACAAGTCAGTTGTAATCTATGTACTTTGCAAAGACGATATTGAATGACTACCTTCCTACCTAGCTAGCTAATATGGACGTGGCTATCTGCATGGTCTCCATTCCCTCGGTGGTTACACACCACAGCTATTTCAGTTACAATATCATCCAAGGACAAGGCATGTTCCATATGCTCAGATCCAAGACAAACATGTCTCTCGTAAAGCAGCAGTGATTACCGATCCAGGTAGAGTCTCCGAGACACGTGAGTTTCATCGTCATTCCAGATGTACCGTGTCTCATCTATTCCTTGACCGCTAGAATGCTGGTGAATATTCGAAGTGTGCCAAGTTGAAGGCTGTGCTAGAACTATGCGGGCTTCACAACAGACTTTTCGGTTTGTTTATTAGACTATCTTTCGCTAAGCTGACGTGACCAAGCATCACGTCCATCTACTTGTTCTTATTATTATAGATCACTGCTAAGGATGCAAAGCCGATTGGGGTGAAGCACCAGTATCTTGCTGGCTTGTGTGTCAAGCACGACTGTGATATAACGCTGATCGCCTTGATAGAATCCTCCGGTTCCAATTCTTCAAGCTTGTCATCAATATGATCGGACACTTGCTATCTTATTCTAGGAGGCCTGAGTGGTTAAAGGGCTGGATCTCCCAGACATGGACGGCTCGCTACTGTTATTGGCGCCTCAGTGACTGCTATGGTACATCTGCCATGAGACATTGTTTTGCTGTATTATGTCTTAGGTAGTTTGAGTGTTCAGTTGCGTGGGGGAGTTGGTCACCAGGCGATACAAGGACGAGACGGCTTAGGAAAGGATTTTGTATACGATAGCTCACGAGACATAGCACAATGGCGAGTGAAGATATACTAGTGAATTACAGCATTATGAAGCAGAGGCTGAATGACAACCCGGCTATAGTATAGATCATACATACAGATCATCTTTCTCCCAAGAAAAGGCTTTCGCTTACCCCGTCGCTCAAGAGCCTTAAAGACGCGTCTACCGTAAAGAAGTGCTGCCGCAAATAACACATATGGAAAGATGACATAGTAACAAGAGTTCACATGTCGTTTGAACAGTGGAAGAAAAACAGTATTCATCAAGAAGGTCGTCCTCGACCGCCCGACCAGATTCGTCTCCCTCAATCTATTGCACGCATGCACGTGCGCAACAATGCATTGCCCCCTGAGGCGGATGTCTGGAGTTGGCCAGAGAGAGAGAGAGAAGACCGTCGGCTTTCGGACTCCATTCCCGAAGGCTCTTGTTGGATGTCAATGATGTGAATCACCGCATGGACGGTGGCGAGAAAAAGAGAAGAGGGTTGCATGAGGAAGAAAGAAGAAGTGAGTGGCCGGGCGGTGTTGGTCATGATTATGTACAACATTCAGCATGCTCCGAAGGTTGAATCGTACAGAGGACGCTTGGGCACGCTGCAATCAGAACTGAAGTTATCCAGAACTGCTTAGTAGCCGGTGAAAGAAGAGCCGCAACCCCAGCTTCGCTCACAGTTGCAAGCACCGGGCTCCTTCCAGAGATCATCCTCGAAGGAGAAGAAGACGGTCTTGTCACCACAGCTCTCACGGATGGACTTGATAGCCTTGGCCTGCTCAGACTTGCCAGGGCAGGCAACGCCGTTGCAGTTACCGCTTGAGGGCCAGCCACACTCCAGGTTGATGACATCGTTGCCCTTGCAGATACCACGGAGGATCTCAAGTTGACCAGCGACGAACTCACCAGCCATGTCAGCGGTGGTTTCAGCGTTGAAGTAAGGGTGGATGTTGGCACCGGTGACATCAACAATACCGCAGATAGTTCCCTGAACATCCTCGCGCTCCCAGATGTCGAGGGTCTCGGCGATGGTGTAAGGACCGGTGTAACCGGAGCACTTCTCCTTGACGACAGTGACGAGCTCCTTAAGCTGCTGGGGAGAACAGAACTTGTTCATGATAGCCTCGTTACCAACAGTGAAGAGCTTGACCTGGTCCCACTGAGCCCACTCGGCGTAGGCGTCGACCTGAGCCTTGATATCGGGGGTTTCGTAAGTGCAGCCAGAGGCCTTGACGAAAACACCGACGATCATGTCAATGCCGTGCTTCTTACAGGCGGGGGCAACAGTCTCGAGTGTATCGCAGTCAGTAGAGTAAGATCGAATGATCTGGAAACCAGCCTCCTTGAGGGCAGCAATGTCCTTGTCAACCTGGTCGGCACCCTTGCACTTGCCGGTAGAGGCGACGTAGGGAGTGTAGGTAATACCGTAGTGGTCGTTTCCACCCTTCAGGTTTCCAGGGCTGGAAGGCTTCTTGGGGGTCTTGGGCTTAGGAGCCTCGGAGGGCTTCTCATAGGAGGGCTTGGTGGAAGCAGGAGTCTCGGGGACCTTGCTGGGAGCCTCATAAACAGGCTTGGTAGGCTGCTCCTGCTTGGTGACCTCGGGCTGGGACTTAGGAGCCTCGTAGACAGGCTTAGTCTCCTTGGGAGGCTGGGGCTTAGGGGCCTCGGGAACCTTGGTGGTGGCGGGAACACCGGACTGAGAGTAAGGGCAGACATACACGTAGTCGGTCTCGGTGACAGTAACGACCTGCTCAGGGGCGGTGTAAGTACCAGGAGCGTAGCTGGTAGGGACAGGGTAGACGATGACGGTCTCCTCCTCGCAGGTCTTGGTGATAGGAGCAATGGTGTAAGTGCCAGCAGATGGGCAGACATATGTGGTGGTCTCAATGACACTGGTAACGACACCCTCGTGCTCGGTCTCCTTGGCGTAGGGGCAAGTGACTGTGGTTGCAGTCTCAACGATGGTGGTGACACCTCCCATGGTGTGGGTTCCAGCGGGGACCTTGGTGGTCTCGCCAACGCAAACGGTGGTGGACTCGGTGACGGTCATAGTGGTGGCAGGGAAAGTGTAAGTACCGGGAGTAGGGCACTTGTACTCCTCCGGAGTCGGGACGGGGATGACCGGGACGACCTTGGTGGTGGTGGGAGCAACAGGCTTGGGAGCCTCATAGGTAGGAACCTCATGAACGGTGGTGGGCTTGGGCTTGACAGCCTCATGAGTGGTGACGGCCTCCTTGGTGGGCTTGGGGGCAGAAGGAGGGTTGGGGACAACTGAAGCAGCGATTAGCGTTTATACAACTGAATACCGATATATTTGACATACGAGTAGGCTCGCCATAGTAAGTGGTCCAGATGGTGGTGCAGGTAGGAACGCAGACCTCTCCACCACGTCGGAACATCTCATGAGCCCGGCGGTGGTGAGGGTAAGCGGCCTGAGCACCGGTAGCCATGGCCGCAACGGCGGCAGCAGCAAGTCCTCCCTTCATATTGAAAAAAAGCTCCGAAATGTCAAGTACTGTACGTAAATGTAAGAGTTTGTAGTTGGCGTAGGAAACGAATGCCCGCTAAAAGAGTGAAGCGGTTAATGGAATAGAGGAAAACGAGAGGACGAAAGCGAAAATTAACGAGATGCTCTCTAGATTCGCGAAGGATGGAACCGTGAGGGAAAAGAAAAATCAGAGAAAAGAAGAGGAGAGCGGCATATTATGAGCAGATCAACTGTTATTGCCTCTACCTGCAACCCGGTCTGTTTTGCCTTGGCTGCAGTGCCCAGAGGGTCATGGCATTGACAAAGGATGGCCCTAGTCGAGAATAGCGGTTGAGATGGTACCTGAGATGATGCACGATAGCGGCGTTTGGAGGCCAAAACTCAGGTACCCGTCTGTCCCTGGCCTGTCCTCATGTGCCCTGTGCCTCATGAAATGAACTGGGGTGCTAGTCGCCCAGTCCCAAACGTGGACCATTGTTGGTGCAATATGTCTATCATTGCCTTGACAGCGCTAGAAACCCCAGCATTTGGCCGGGGTTATGGACGAAAAGGAGAAGTTTGTGGAGCACGGGGCACGATGCAATCTCGTGGGTTCAACCAGCCCAAGGGGCATTTGCTCACGTTGTCGATGCCATGCCTCTCCCAAATAAGGTGGTTTAGGGGGGTCGAGTGTTCGAGACCAATCAGCTAGCTAAGCGGTCAGGGTTGCCTCTGTCGCGAGAACCTGTGGTGAATAAGAAGCGATATTAGTCCAAGGACGAGGCTTCTATGACCGTTGGTTGGTCACTTGATTATTCACAAGGGGAATCGAGATGAGTTGACATCGATTGAGATGCGCGATTGATGTGAACCCGTGCGGGAGATAGTTTTCAAGTTACGCATCATGCTTAGACTAGTTTTTTTGCATCTCCAAAGTAGAGTCGCTTCCAAGGGTAGCGCCCCGGCTATCGCGGTATCTTGCTTCACAAATTTCATCTATACAACAATCCTCATGTCATGCCGGTTCTTGACTCTGTTCGAAATTCGAATCAGTCGGTTCGTCGGCGAGTGGGGTCAAGAGATTGTTCCTGCATCTGCCATGCTAGCCATGGTCCCCCAATTTACCCTAGCGGAGGTGGCTTCGCGCTTGTGGACCCAGGGGTTTCCGTTCAAGCGTTCTATTTGTTTTAGTGACGCTCAACGAGTCACCTTGTCGTCACTTTCTCTCAGTCTGAGCCTTTGCGTAATTAACAGCTGCCTCGTATTGGCAACAGGGCCAGAAGCTCCTGTCTCAAAAGGCTCCCCTGTCGGCACAATAGATATCTTGCAGCCTCCATATGCGGGGAATTAATAGATATAGTAATCCGAGAAAGCCGGGGCAAAAGCTTGTCAGTCGGTGGTCGGGTTCTCGCTGGTCGAAGCAGCTAGGCTTGATATCGGAACCTCAATCTTATAATTGCACTTCGTATTCACCGTCACATCGCACGGTAGTTTGTCTTGCCTGAGATGCTCTAGCCTTTCCAGCTTTTGATGGGCTGTATCCGTACTCTGCGATGAAGCGTCAGTTGGCATCAAGTCAACAGACAGTGAATTGACTGATATTCTCGTGTTTTGGTGATCTGCTCATTTGTATGTAAGACTCTGTATCAATAGTAGCCCCTGTATAGGATTTGCAATGTCGATCCATCGGAATCGTCTGACTCAAATGAAGTGAATCTCGCGCGCTGCTTGGCTCCAAGCCGTCGTTATTTAGGCTATGCTCGGCAGCAGGACAGAGCAGGGTACCCTTCCAATTAGAGAAGGTCTTTATCTCTAGACATCTCTCAGAACGGAACTACTCGCCATTAGCTATCCGTAGTTCGGGGCCGAATTGATTGTCGACTTGGATTATTGCCAATAATAGTAGCGAATTCAATGCCTTCTCAATCGAGCCCCTTTTGCTGATAGGTTTCCGTGAAGCATGCGGGGAGACGGGAAGCACCAGTGTATGTGCACCGATGCAACATTTCGGTGAGTGGTAGTGTTCATGATGAGTGATTGTACAAGTCCAAGTTCAGGTACTAAGGTTAGGTCATAGAGGCTAATACGGAGTAGGTGCACTTCAGTTAAAGTAGAAAGCGCCATGTCATGTGACCTCGCGATTGTGAAAGCTGCCCAACACGCAGGTAGTAAAATTTTCAGCCTCGCGTCGGCTTCAACATTTCGAGTTGTATCCGTAATTACCTTGCTTGATACAGGGTATTTGTGATATACTGCAAAAATGCTACGGTCCGCAGGTCGTCCGTACGTTTGCTGCAGATGTCTTTCGAACTGCCCTAATGGATTGCGATCTTCTTTTTCTACGCCTTTGGAGTCCTCGAGTGGACGTTATACCGTTTGTTTCATCTCGCACCATGTCAAACATGTCATGGACTAACAAATCCTAGTACGCTACCTCAACCAAGAACCGTCCTCGGGGTGCCTTTGGAAAGACGAACATTCCCACATCCCTTCCCAAAGCTTCTCCTGCAGTAGACAAGAGGCCAATTCGGCAAAGATTGCAAGAATGGGTCGCTATCAACGACCCTGACAGGGAGGTAACCCCAATTGTCCCGGATCTTACATTCTGGAACACTGTCACCAATAGCAACACACGTCCTCAATCTACTGGCTCATCCGAATTGGATAATTTCAAGTCTGATTCAGTGAGCATGGTGGGCCCAGATGAGAACTACAGTAAGGAGGATGCTGAAGTCGGCATTGTTGGGCACAAGTCCCATGCTCCAGGCGACCTTGTTGAGATGAAGCAGCCTGGCTCCCGGACACCCTTGTTTGCTATATACTTGGGGTTCTTTGGTCAACGGTATCACTTCTATACCAATACTGGAAGATGGGTGATGAGCATGGGTTTCTCAGCGCTCTTCTCGGTGTCTAAGTTCGCCGCCGCCAAGGAGCTGCAGCCAGTTCTTTCTCTGATTCCTCCCAATGCCACGGCGGACGAGTACGAAGAATTGCGCAAACAAGACCAGGGTCCTGGGCGAGACGTTGGTGCTTATCTGATCAACAAAATGAAGAATTTCATGTTGGAAGCGGACGAGGCCTTCCAGACAAGTCTTAACAATCTAGACAGAGCAAGATCACTGGTCTCAGATGGGAAAAAGACCAAATACTTGAGTCTGTTCGAGCTTGCCGACTTGTTGTTACCCAATTCCCTCAAAAGGGGCACCCGGTTTCCTCCTGCTGCTTTATACGCAGTTCACACAGCGCTCCTACGAAACGACTTTATTTTCAGGCCATTAAGCCCTTCGACTGACTGCCATCGAAAGGATCATCTTTTTGAGATTTTCCCGTATCAGGATTTCATGATGATCAATCGAGTGACTCTCATGATCCGCGAGTATATTCATCTAATGGCAAAGACTTCAGGAAATATGATGTCTTCTGATATGTCGGATACGGCATTTGGTACTTTCATTTCCAAGGCAAGACAAATCGTTCTTGCCAACAGGAATAAGCGTTCGTGGACGCCTTTTGGAATCCTCGCTCCAACTAAAGGAGTCACTCTTGAAACCGGTGAATGGTCCAGGAAACACATAGAGTTCATTCGCTTTCTTGAGTGGTGGGCAAGCTACGACTTATTCGAGGATTCGTCACACTTCCACGCTGATGGTTCTCTCATTTTGCGAGCTCTGGATCTATATGAGGGTGCTGATCTGAATCAGTCTTGCGCATGGACCTTCCTACAAGAGTTGGGGATAATCCCGCCATGGGAAATACCATCCCGCTATAAAGTTCGTTTCCCTGAAGTCAGGATTCAGAGTGGAGGCGGCCTCATTCGAGAGACTCCAGTTAATATCGAGGACTCAACTCGACCAGACGTGGCGGAGGGTGCCAGACGAGACTGGGCCGACACCCCTGTCTTCTGCATTGACGCCCCTTCTACCATACTTATTGATGATGGTATCTCTTTAGAACGAACAGACAAACCTGACGAATTCTGGATTCACGTGCATACAGCCGATCCAGCATCCGGTATTCGACCCAACTCTGAGCTGGGCAGGTTCCTCGAGCTGATACCTGAGAATATCTACCTTCCTGGCCACTTTCAGGCCATGCTTCCAAACGATCTGGGTCTGGACAATTCAGGAGACTACAAGTCGGGCAGTTTGGTTGAACAATACTCGCTTGCCGATGGTCGACCAGCCCTGACCTTTAGTGCCAGGCTTAACGAGTACGGAGATCTTCTAGACTACAAGATCGAGCCAGGTACTTTGCACAATGTCAAGTACCTGGATCCAAGAGATGTTGCTGAGTTTTGTAACGAACCTCCACCCCCTCCAGTATCTGACCAGACTCTTGTTGTTGGCGAGCCACCCAACAAGTTAGACGTGGCACCGAACCGCCCCTTGATGTCAGCTAAGGAGTTGGATGACAGGAGCAAAGAGGACCTTTTGATCCTTCACCGTCTGTCTCAGGCTCTCAGGAAAAGGCGTCTGGAGAAGGGGGCCTGGCCAGTTTTCTTGCCAGGCGCTTCCGTTACTGTGGCTTTCGAAGATGTCCCCATGGAGCAAGCAGAAGGAACCAGGGTCCTGCCAGCTGACCCCTATATCAAGGTCGGCTACGACGCATTCAACGGTGCCTCTGTGGTGACTAACACAATGGTGCTTGCCGGTGAGATTGCTGCTCGATGGAGCTCTGACCGTAAAATCCCTTTACCGTACCGACGAGACGCCCATTCGCAGACGAATAGGACCAAACTTCTCGAATACGCCACGAAAGAGCTCTACCCTCTGCTCGAGAAGGGCATCGCTCCTTCAGGAGCGCAACGTCAGGAGCTGACACGCTTGACTGGTGGCATCGAGATGTCGGCAGAACCCGGCCCTTATTTCATGCTCGGTCTGGACATGTATGCCAAAGCCACTTCTCCTCTTCGCCGTTTCTCTGACCTCATTGTCCACTGGCAAATTCATGCAGCATTGGCACATGAGCGGCAGGTAAACCGCAGGCTAGACCCCAAGACTGATGATCTGAATGACATATTGCCATTCACGGAGGAGACACTTCCCAACACGCTCTCACTGTTGCGTATGCGCGAGAGAATGGCCCGGACTGTGTCTCGCGGCACCCAAGAGTGGATGCTCATGGCGGTTGTGCGGGCCTGGCAGTTTGAAGGAACAGCACCTAAGCGCATGAGTTTCACAGTTGATGCTCGTTGGAAGCAAGGCGTGTCCGGTCGGGTAGACCTATTCGATATGCCGGCCCTCTTATCCACCGACGGTATCGATGGCCTCGTACTCATCAAGGATATCAAGGTGGGCGACAAGTTCGATGTTGAGCTAGCAAATGTCAACGTCCACGCTCGCAGCATGTTTGTCAAAGCGCTCAAGCACTACCCAAACACCCGGGCAGAACTACAGGGACGTTAGCCAGCCGGCACTCTCCCCGGACGCCCCGTCCCTGGCCCCGGCCTCGTGAGCTGCGCCCTAGGGTCTTCTTTGGTCTTCTCGAAGCAAGACTTTGTTGGGGTGGAAAGAAACACTAAGTTTGAGCGTCACCGCCTTGACGGCGAAACCATGGCTTGTAGCATCGTGAGCGAGATTGGCGGTGTTTATGTCTCACATCTCTTTCCTCTGTCTCCACGCTCCAACGTCTCTCCGCCTTTTTCTCAATGGCTCTCAGCAATAAGCCATCGACTGACGTGGAGTCGCTCATCTCTTCCCCGCATTTTCGCACATCCTATCGAGTTGCCCCCTGCGTAAGAAAAACATGGGGTTTCTTGCCTGTAGACTTGATTGACAGAAGCAGTGAAGTGGTCCTTGGGGGTGTCGTGCTTGAAATGTCGATACCCATTTTAACCATTTTAAGGGGGGAATAGCTGACGACAGATCTCCCCCTTGCCCGATGCACGTCACTTGTATCATACCTGTACCATATTTTTACATGACCAGCACAAACTTGCGGTAGCTTTAGGAATCTAAAGCATGAAATGTACAGTAGATCATCCATTTATAGAACCACATATTAACAAAATTCCATCGATGCCAATACTGCATGTCGCAAGTGACCATCGACGCAAATCTTCCCTTACTGTAAGCAGCATCATATCCTCGGCTAATAGCCTCACGGACAGACACACACACTCACACGACATCCTTTCAAACAACCCATATCCCTGCCAAAACATCCATACTACGAATTACAGCGTCTTTTTTTACATGCTTGACACTCTGGGGCACTTCGCTAGGGCACGTGGAATGCGGTCACGCGCACGGAGAGAACAGACCAGCCCGCGTCCTGTTTCCCCAACAATTTTGCTGCTTTGCATCTCAATTGGTGATCGACATAGACGATGTGTTGATTGGACCGTTTCGTAAAGCTGCGCTTCGGATGTGGCAAAGTCGAATTTTGTCTGCAAGAGGTAAAGGCTAGGACGACTAAGTTTTCAGGGCCAGTAACTATGATCAGCAAGGGACGGCAAAGTCAAAACCCTCATTTGTCCCCTGTCAAGCTTACTTATTATTGACCTGCGTTGTGATGACGAAATAAATGTATGGCACGTTAGGCTATAGGGACGCATGCACAGATTCTCACATGGACAAATAGTCAGAAAAAAAAATCGAGATGATGGGAACACCATATTATTATATCATGAATGCTTTTGTATAGTTTTGTCATGGCTTCCGTCCGGTCCGCCCAATTACGTCGAGATGCGACCCCCTGTCACTTTTTTTTATGTACAACCAATTCACCAACGCACTGAAGACCCGGTCCTGTTGCCATTTGCCGTTTGTGTCCTTCTTGTTCTTCTTCTTCCCTTGTTTAAATTGTCCCTGTCCTGCCTGGCCTTGACCGTCCCGTAGAGTCGCCGTAGTCGCCGAAAAAAATCAATTGACCCCATGGCCTGTACCCTTCCCTTCCCTTTCCTGATCCGTCCATAACCGCCCGAGGCCGTCTGTGATCCGTAGTACCCACTTGCCCATGGGATATCATGAAGTGAAAAAAACAAAACCCTTGCCACAAAAGGAAGACGGGAACAAAAAAACTATAACGCCGAATATCCCCCGGGCCTGTGACCTCTGGAATGGCTTTTTCCCGTTGCCCCGATTTCGTAGTCGGAACCCGGGTACCGGGGGCGTCACGGGGTAGGTTGCTCCATCGTAGAAAAGCCTGATGGCGCCTTTGGTGTGAGCTGCCTCTCCTTTACCCATGAAAATCCCTCGCAGCTACCCCAGCTCTTCCACAATAAACACGGTGCTTTTCTTTAGCCCTTTCGTCTCCATCCACTCGCTGTTGCAGACCGTGCATCAAAGATAGAAATGCGATTCCGGGGCCACTTTCCAAGATGTCGTCGTGACACTGGCACAGACTCCCCGTCAACAAGCCTTTACTTCGTGATAGTCGCGGTAGTATGGCCGATCAATGCCAATTATCTCCGAAATTCCCGTATATAGATAGATGCGCTTTTTTTATGTTGTCATGGCGTCGTTTCAGCTCACACTGAGTGAGTCACAAGCTTATAAGCTTGTTCAAAATCCAATCGCGTCGCTAAAAGAAAGTCGAACGCTTGTGTATCCATTACTTCCTCCAGCCAACGTTCCAAATAACGTGGGCGATATCACGGGCTGTATTGACTGTGTCAATAACTCGACCGAAAATGCCGTCTCCGGATTGTATTTCGCCCTCCCCATAAGGCATAAACATACCGGATGGTGTGCGTCGCATGCCCGCAGGCTCCTCACAAAGACTGCCTGACGAGATGGATCTGCTCAGGCCTCCATTGGCACCTTCGCTGGGAGGTGACGCCCACCCTGAACGGGGACTTAATAAAGCGTCGTCAAGACCATCATCATGGTCTTCCTCACCGAAAAAGAACTTTCCTGATTGTTTAGTAGGTCTTAGCGTCTCCTGTGAAGATGAAGGAGACATGAGAGGGCTTCGGGAGTGCTTCATTGCAGTCTCTCGTGGCTCAGGAGTGTCTTCCCGATACTTAAGGGTGGTGGACGGCAACATGGCAATTGTCTTGCCTTCAGCAGCTGGCTTTGACTTCATAGCCTTGCGTCGAGAAATGGGCCTCTTTTTGGTCCTGACTCGTTTCATCATCACGCCATCATCTGAGTCGCTATCTGAAACAAAGTGCTCATCGACCATTTCATCCTCATCTTCGCCCTTGGCTTCGACAGCTATACACTGCTCGACTTGCTCATTGAAGTGAATGTGTTTTCGCTCAGAGTTGGGAGAAATGATTCCAGATGACTCGACTGAAGGAGCAACACTGCTGCTGTCTCCGCTCAACCGACGTGATGCGAAGGGATAGGCGAAGTAATCTGTTGATGAGCGACCAAGGTGTGGTCGAAGAATTCCTCGTGTCTCTTGGGCCTTGACAGCCGCGGTGGCCTGCTTTAATAATGAAGCTGTAGACAGTGATCGCTGAAGCATCACTTCGGACATGCTTCTCTTCTTGAGGATAGGCTTCTTGTTGAGGTTGACCAGTGAGTCAGCTTTGGATAACGACACGCTCGAAGGCTCAGTATGTGTAGGATGGAGGTTCTTGGGTCCCGACTGCAATGGGCCATAGAGCCAGGTGACATCACAATCCTTAAGCCTAGGGAACGTAAGCATTTTAGTAGAGTCAAATGGAATATTTCGAGGGAAACAAACCAGTTGAGAGATTCGGGGGAGATGGTCTTGAGGTTGTTTTTGGCCTTCATCCAGGTCCTCCAAGAAGCATTCTCTAACCGAGCACTGTTGGGGAACTCACCCCGTCGAGTGACCACATATCGCCATGATGACCAGATATCTTCCTCTCTCCACTCATGAGATAGATAATCCACCTGACGGGATGGTCGACTTGACACTGCAGTGTCGTCCTCTGCTGCATGTTCGGACTTTTCATGTTCAGGCGTTTCGGGCCTCGATGTATCATCAGAGACCTCTTCAGAGTTCTCGTGTTCCGCAGGAGAAACAGTGTAAGAGTCGCCAGTTCGTGGACTGGGCGGTGGCTCTAGGTTGTCATCGTGGTGGATTTCAGGGCGGATCTCTGGGTGAACATAAAACTTCTCCTGCGCAAAGGATGGAAACATGAAGTGATCCTCAGGTGATTCAGCGAGTCCAATGTTGTCGTCGTAGTCAGAGGCAATAGAGAGATTAGTGGCAGGAGTAGATGCGTAGGAGAGATCGACAGAGTCGGCGTGGACGGTACGGGGAGACGAGGGAGCAGATGAAGAGTTAGATTCGGCGTAAGACTTGGATGCAGGCTTGTAATGGTCGCTGAGGTGAGAAGAAGTGGAAAATGGTGAATTCGATGAGATGAAGTTGGAGTGAGAATGTGAGCGTCGTAGGCCGGAGCCGGCGAAGTAACCGTTGTCGTCGGATGGAAGAACGACAGCCATGATGGGAGTGTGAGGAAAACCAGAGGAATCTTTGTCAATGCCGAAGCACCCAGGAAAGGTGAAATTGGGAGGGCTCGAGGTTAGAGACTCATGGGTACAGGCGAGTGCAAAGGCAAACAAAACGTATGTTAGGTATGCTATCGATTTGAGATGAATTGACGAGAGAGTCGAAGATCTAGCGTAGGTACGAAGTATAGAGAATTGAATGGATTTCACAATGTGGGTGGGGGGCCAGGCTTATAGCAGTTTGTAGTTGCAGGCGTATAGTCAACCTAAAGAGCCCGGACAAGTGCTTGAGCAAACAGCAGGCGATAGCCGTAGCCGGGGTCCTTGGGGGCAGCAGGTGGACAGGTTCTGTTTGGGGCTAGTTTCTAGCGTACTGTACCGGAGGAGTACGTAGCGTAACCCGGCGCTGGTGTTGTGGGTGTGTGTGTTTTCCTGGGCGTGTACTGTACTAGGGATGGATGGGGATGGCAGGCCAGGGATGAGCTAAACCTGGTCGAGGCGTGGTGGCGTTGAAGCGACTAGAGACCTCCCCCAGACCCAGTTGCGGTGACGAATTTCGTGGGGACCGCCCAGGTGTGGTCTGGTCGAGTCCTTACTGTTCGTTCGTTATGCACTGACACTTCGGTCACCGGCCGGATAGCGGAGTCTTGCGCCCGCTGCGATGGTATTGGGCAGACGGTTACAGTGGGTGTTAAGGGTAGTGGTTGGTGATTGAATCTGCTCCGGGTCAACTGGGTTGGACAATGAAAAGAAGGAAGAGGAGGAGGAGGATGAAGAAGTTGGAGGAATGAATAAGTCGCAGTGATTGAAGACGATGAGAAGGGAATATAGGTAGGTAAGGTAAGATAGTCAGAAGGCATCCAGGCGAATCTGAGAAAGAGCGGGGATAAAAACGAGGGAGAGATGATGGAATAGTACATACCTAGGTAGGCACTCAGGTCACTTGTGGGAAGAAGGAAGGGAGAGCGGGGGAGATAAGGTAAGGTAAGAAGCCACCAGAGACGGCGGCGGCCTTGACCTTAGGTATCCTCGAGACCGCAAGTCAATTACTACCAAAATTCTAGTAGGGCAGTACTGTAGAGTACATGCCTAAGTATCTATAGTATTAACTAAAGTACCTTAGACCTGAGATAGTAGTCCAAGGACACTGACGACAATCCATAAACTCTGTCATGTCAAGGGACCGATGAGATGATTGTGGATGGCGCTCAATCGCCCTACCTCCTCCTCATTATGAGAAGACCTTTAAACTTCAAAGAGCGATTACGATTGCGATACAGACGCAGTCACAAAAAATGATGGACGTAGATACAGTGCTGCTGGCTGCGGCTACGGTCAGATTATCGGTAGTTGAGGGGAACGGTGAGAGGAGGAGTGCAGTGTCGCAATACTGAGGTGACCAACAGAGACAGTCGGTAATTATTGTAACTAGGTAGGTAGGTATTGTTGCAACTCAAGCAACTCAACTCAACTCATGAGCTACCGTAACTAGAGGTGCATCTATCTGCGTTGCGACAGGTGGGTGAAGACGGGGCCCTTTGCCTAGATCCAATGATCTTCCTGATATCCGATCCCATCTTTGGGTACTCCTCAATCTTTCCCCAGTTCAGCGGCACCGTGTTGCAGTAGAAAAGGATAGGTAAGGCAGGTGAGATCGTGCCCAGGGCTGGTCGGTCAATTATCAAGGCTTTGGCGAGCAGTACGTCGATCCTCTTTGGTGTTTACCCAGTCTACCAGTCAGCCAGTTAAACGGCATCCATCTACACAGGTAAGGTGAACGTATCTATCTACCGTACCGTATATGCATGCATGCATGCATGCATATGTACTGTACTCCACACGCATGCACGTCCAGTATATGCTGGAGATGGCGACAGAAGTCTAGGCGAGAGTCTCGTTCTCAATCTATTTCCTATACCAAGCAAGTCAAGGCCAAGTCAAGGGAGACTCGACAAGTATCTAGAATTTCATCTTTCATTCACAGCTCTCAAGCGCCTACCTCAACATTGGCGAATGAATGTCTTGAAATGTCTGACTTGGATGCTCGGCTTGCGGCGATGAACCACTGGGGTAACGAGGGTGTCTGGTCTTGTTTTGGAGGCTGGTGTGAGGACCCTGAGGGGAAACAGCACGGATACGTATCATGAATCTGTCTCAGGTTACTTTCATATAAATCCCGACTCTACAGCTACAAACGCATTGGTTGCAACGACTTCAGGAGCGATATGGTCGAGATCGAGAAAAGTACATAGAGACACGGAAAGATAATTCAGCCCGGTGTGATCGAGGTTCGTAGCTCGCCCCCAGACGTGGGGTTGTCAGGGAATATCCTTTCAGTGTTGCAGAGCAAAAGTTCGTCCGTTCGTTATCAGTCAGAGCCATATGTACAGTTCAGTGCATACATACAGCTCCAGTGCACCAATAACTGCAATCTTATAAGGTCGCACGCAAACTCACGCCATTGCAAAAGGTCGATTGGCAATTCCATCCGTTGCATCACAACAGCACAACAGCCAACTCTGTACATTCAGATACACCATACTGAGTTGCTACCTTGCCTGCGCGCTGTAGAACAAGATGAGAAGCCTCAGAGAAGGGGGGCGTGGGGGGTGTCTCTCAAAAGCGTGGGAGGTTTCAGCGTGGGCTTTCCAGCCAACATGGGGGCGCAAGCGAGAGGAGAGCGGTTGTGATAATGCTGTTGAAACCCCGAGATTCGACGAATGCATAGTATTTCCATCATGGCTGTAAAGAAGCTGCCGTGCCTGCGCGCGTACAAAGTGTGTGTGTCTGTGTGTTGGGCCATGGATTCCCGAAAGCAATATGATGATTCCTGTGAGCGTCATGCTCGCTCTCTCAATGATACACCGGGTACAAAGTGTGAGTTCGGAACGCGCAACCAACCCTCTGCTCTACAGTAGACATATAGTCTGAGTCAACCAAGAGGTCAAGTTTCGGATATCACTCTGTTGGCATTTCTACAAACCATGCCGCAAGCCAGCCATCGACACTTCAATCCAGAGATAAATATCAGTTATTCAATAACCAACACAAAAGAACCTAATACGGAAACCCGCCAGACAGCTCATCCCTTGAATTGAGTTAATCTTCTCAGAGAGGCTCAACCCTACTCCGTAGTTGGCGAAGCAATAGGCCAGTGGAAGTGTGTATGTAAGTAAATAAGTATTATCACGTTTCGGATTCTATCATTAGCCGATAAGAGCCTTTGGTGGTCGATGCAACGTGATGTGAGTCTCTTCGAACCAAATTGGCGCATTACCCTCGTAGTAAACTCCACTGTGAGCATCCTCAACTCTGTCCAAAATTGTTTGGCTAACCGTGCTTCAAATCCCACGTAGGCTTGACCCCATGACCATCGTGTGAAATGCAAAGGCCTTGACCTTGACCTTGAATCGTATACAATAAGATGAATCAACAAGGTTGTTTGCGGGGTTAGAGCCCAACTCTGTGAAGCAATTTGCTTCGAAAGTAGATATCCACTCGGGAGAAGCGACCGTTGCAGGGGAGAACAAAAACAGGATCCCACTCTCTGGTAGCGAGCGGCGATAGCTTGGGCTTGGGCTTGGCCGTTGACCATCACGAGCAATGTAGAATCACCAGTCTGTCTCCTGATGGGCAGGGGCACAACGGTATAAGTGAGGAACTTGGAAGCCAGGGCAGTGCGCGTGATCAAACTGACTGAGACGAACGAATCCCGAGTCCGTCCTTGGTGAGCCTCACCCTGAACAGCGGAATCGACATGACAAGCACGACATTCGAGTCCGTCCATGTGACTCATAGCGCCTTCGGCTGGCCCGGGCGTATGTAGATGTCTTCCTTGCTCTTTTTCGGCTTAATCGAAAGTCCTCACCCCCGTTCCTGAGCCAGGAACAGGAGACACGAGTCTCAGTCTCGTGTGCCAAAGGTCTAGAATGGTCAATAGATGAAAGCAGTCGGTTTCTGATAATGGAACAATCAGTAAATCACGAAATACACAATGTCTGCTGTCAGGGTTCCTCGAAGACCATGGAGACAGACTTTGACTAGGTACCTAGAAGATATCCAGTATCAATACCAGCGCCACACCCACAAGATGTCCGAGTCACGATGGCTTCACATATCAGTTCGGCTCGACTCGCGGTTAGAAAGGCAACTTCTTTTTCAGACTTTTCATCCTCCCTCATCTCTCCCATGCCCGTAATTTGAGCCTCTTCTTGCCCCCCGTTGGAATGGGCTCGGGTACCAGATTCGAGACAGCCGGGGTGAAAGCGGAGTCCGTGGAAGTGCAAAGCCTCAGCAACAGGACAGTGAAAGAAACCTGAGTCAGGGTTGAGTTAGGTACCTTATTAGGGGGTGGTTTTTGGAGGGCCCAGCGGAACGGTCCAACCTAGACAGCCGACCATGTCCTCCGGGGGGCCACGGATAGTTTCCCCGAGCAAGACGAGAGCCTTGTATTGGACAGACAACTTAAACTTTTGGGCCCTAACAAGGGGACAGCCACGGCCTAATGCTAGCAAGGGTTTATCAGCCAGTCCAGGCCAGGAGAAACGACGGGAGGGGGCAGGCAGGCAGGCAGGGGAACATCGTCGGTTTGGTTTTTCTCCTACAAGTAAATTTTCATCTTCCTTTGTCCAATTTTGCCCTTCGCTTGGGCTTTTCGCAACTACCCGAGGACAGAGCGGGGATTATCGAGGGCCGGATAAGTTCCAGAAGCCGCTCACGCCCCTGATCATCCAGAGGAAGAACCAGTTTTATATCATCTTAGGGTCATCGGTGGAGTTGATTGGATCGGATTTCATCGTCAATTCCCTAGAGAAACCCCGAATGCATACCAGGCCCAGGCGTGATAATCAATTAGGTACTGGTATAACTACCTAATCTAAGGTGCTGAGAAAAAAATGTCGAAAATTTTGAGCCTTCTCCTGATGAGATCCACTCCACTTACAACAGTGACCATGCGTTGCTTTGCCAAACGGTCTTTTTTTTTTTTTAATGCCCTCACGCTATGGTATGTCTTGGTATGTCTCACTCAAATGCAGGGCTCTTTCTTGACCATGCTTGATTCAGATAACGTCATTATCATTTGGTTTGTGCTCAAAAATATTCTTTTGGCGTTGTGCCCTACCCTCGATCACGAACTTCATATAGGCAAATTCCAGGGTCCCTTTAAAAAAAATAAACGTCTCTGGACATGGAGGATTATTACGTTGCCCAGTGCCCTTCATCATATCCTAATTTTAGATAGGGTGAATGAGGGAATTCTCCAAGTCTAGGAGGTTCAAAACCCACGCTTGGTTCGTCAGAGTGGGTGGTTTACGTTGGCTCCCTATCATCCTCGCGGCTGAATACGACACAAACCCTAACTTCTGGAGAGAAACAAGTCGAGGAGTCGTCAACTACTAAGCGCTACTATCGGCGATGAAGTAATTCCCCTCGCATCAATTCATGCAAATACCCCGTAATTCAAGGTCTCGATCGCACCCCGTCTTGGCCATGCCCCATCAAAACTGAAGCTGCAGATGCTGGCTGCGTCCTCCACTGGGTGGGTGTCAATTATATCGTTGGCGGGATTTATTAGAGAATCAGCCCGGAACTCTGCTAACGCCAGAGAACTCAATTCTTTGGGGGTCAAGACGCCATTATTTCTGGCGTTGGACGTGCAAGAGATTATGTGTGCTAATGGACATGTCGGTTGGATGCAGCATAATATTTCTGGGATGCAAAGGGTTCACTTCATCCCGTGCCTGGTCGGAGGCCAATTGAAAGCTCGTGTCGTGATCCGTGCTCTTTTTGCTGTCATCCGGGCGCAGATCGCCCAAGCCTGGCTATGATTCATCTCCATGCCGGCTTTCAGCCAACGTGTCCAACGCTCTGTCTCAGAGTCCAGGGGATCTCGTACCGACAACAGAGCGTATGTATGTACCTACTCCGTACGTCTCAACCATATCAGTCGAGATGCATCTACAATGCCGTCTGTGGCTTCGTTGATTCCTCGGCGGCTCAGAACAGCACAGTCCCTCGCTGCAGCACAGGAATGCACCCCCAACCTAAACTGTGGTGTTGTTGGCCATCGTAGCAAGCTTGTCGGCATTCCAGGACGTCAGCCTGCTTGTTGATGAGATGTGATAAACGGTACGGTCCGTGCGGTCTTTGATCGACGTTTAGCTGCCTCTAGGATCGACAAAACCTCCGCATCAAAAAAAACCTGGAGGAATACTCTACTGTACTGGAGCTCCCTGTGAATGCATGGTGGAAATTACTGCATCTCCGTTCGTCCCTTTCTTGGCCGAACTGTGTAACAGCTCATATTCAGGGTTGTTACTCCCTGGGAAGCACCAGTTTGGTCTCGTTTTCACTCGTCCAGCGTCATCATGACATTCCGATTGCCTTGGGTTACATCTCACACCAGAAACCCGGCCACCACCAACACAACCCACGAGTGCGGACAATTGGCACAGAGATTCCAATTTACAATATTTCAAACGGCATATTATTTCCAGGGCTTGGATCTGTAGTGGCTGCCGCAGTTGGGAGTTGAATGTGACGCTCTAGTTTAGCCAAAGGGTACATCGTAGCCATAGGGTAACTTGATTTAGTATATGTAACGTACCTCAGGTGGTGCGTGTAAGCAGGCACAGAATAATTACTTACCTATTATCGGGTCTGTCATACTGGAGATAAAAAGTCCCGTGATCTATGGCGGAAGCACTTTGCCGGTCTACTGGTAATACAGGACGGATATGAGCAATCTAATAGGTGCGAGTTCTTCCCGTGTTATGCCCTGGAGCATAGTCCAAGACTCTTGGAATCAATCGTCAGGCATGGCATATATGCTCTTATGATCTAGCTTCTCCAAACAACAAAGAAAAGGGAGTGTGAGTGAGACAACAATCGAAAACCAACTGATCAACCAATCCACTGACACATCCATCAGTGGCCCCTTCACACAACCACCTTGTGTTTATCTCCCATCCCCGTTGTACTTTACATACTGTATGTCGTACCTGAATGTCTGTGTGTAACAGAGCGCCCAATTCGCAATGCCGATTGGCTAGTTGAGCTCTGAGCAACGGCTACAGAACCCGGGTATAGACCTTCAGCATACTTGTATCATATCATTATTCAGTTTGTCACCTGGTTGCCATACTTGATTCAAATCGCCAAGGCCAGGGCTGATGTAGCTAGATCTCAGCACGACGAGGTGCTTTCAGTTGCTCAGATCAATCGATGACACCTCGAGAAGGGATAATACGGAATAGAAAGACCACCACAATGACCCTCCACTGCCTACCTTACATACGCAAGGTACCCAAGATAAAGGATAGTAACGGGCGTTGATGTAGGTTGAGTCTCAGACCTTGAGTGCCTCTGGCTGAAAGCCACTGCCCACACTTAGAATACGGGGCAGTCCCAATTCCACCCCCTCACCTCACTCACCCCAGAATCTTCCCCCAGGTCAATGAAGATCCATCCATCTTGCCCCTCACAAACACACAACAACCCTACAGCCACTAGTCATGCACCCCCAGCTTCACCATGAACCGCTTCTCGATATCCGATCCTTCAGCGTATCAGAGAATAAGGTGTACATACAACACTCCTCCGCCTGAATGAGGGCTTATCTCTCTTATCAGTATTTTTCCCATATCTCGCCTGCTCGCCATGTCTTCAACTCCCTCGCCGAGTAACACAAACGCGCTTATCGACAATAATAACGGATGATTATACTCTCAACTGGGATCGGCTCTCTCGATGCCAGTCGTATCGTTTCATTTCGTATCTCGGTCGGTTTCCGATAAGCTTCCCTTCGCCACACACGTATCTAGCAGCATATAGTCTTGGATTCTCCAGGCATTCAATCCGTTAAAACCCGAGAAACAAAACTTGGATCAAGCAAACACACCAGGTTGTCCTCGGACCCTCTACGCCATGACCCATAAAAACCACCAGCCATGCTCCGCCATCAGACCCATCGAATGCTGCTGTCTTGGTCAAGTTTAGCATAGACTAGGCGTTGATTTTGCTGACAGCAGGATACGTTATAGTCAGTCGTCTTAGGAGTGGGCCGGTGAAGGCTATGCTGTGAAACGCCCTGCAGGCGACCTTGAGGGCCAATACACTTGCGACTCGGCTTCATGTTCTCCTCGCCTCAACTCATTGGCTGCAATGGGCTTGCATCATCCGCCTCGCAGCTTGCATCTGTGAGACAGCACGGATGTGGCTGGTACTACGGTGCCCAGAATGTCTCCGCTCTTAGTGAACCTCGAGTGAAGGTGTTGCCAACAAGGCCAACAACAACGACATTGCAATCCTGAACGCCGAGTTGCTACCCAGCAGCCACCGAATCGAGATGGTCGAGGCGATTATGTGTACGCCAGCATCAGCCTTGGCTTCGTTCATGGTTCAATAGTCGTGCAGATTCTTATCAGTATTGACAATTGCTTGATATCTCGATCATCCTGTGCATCCCCATTCCTTTACTATGTCACTGTGGGACGGTTACTGTTCACTAATTTGCAAAATCATGCAAAAAGCTGTGCAAGACAGAAGAATCTCGGCATTGTATCTAGTTTGTTACCGAATAGCTTCCAAGACTGGTATAATACCCCATAGTTCTGCGTGAGACGGGTAATATAGCAAAGCTCATGACTTCATCCAACATCAGCTACTTGAGGTCTACAAGCGACTTGAGGCTCTGTTTATTTAAAGATTTACGATAATCTGACTATTATGACTTGAGACTTTCCGCTTGAAGAAGTTCAGTGCGTCATGACCCCTGGGGATAATCCTCTCATGGTCGAAATTTCATGATTCTGTTTTCTAGTTATACCTATTGGACCTGTATCCATATATCGACGGAAACGTCCAATGAAACCGACTGGTTCTCCATTGATGGGACTGCCTCGGTCCTACTCACACCAGCTATGAAAGCCAAGGAGAGCTCAACATCTTCCGCACAAGTAATTTTTGTATCTCTTTGCATCAGCTCACCAACAGAGAATCACTGATCGGATATACCCACTTCGAGGCTATGTAGAATGCTGAATTATGGTGCCATTCAACCAAGACCCTGATCGACATGGGAGATCGATCATCACCTCTCGCCCCGACTCCGAAACAGCTTTATGGACATGGCCATACTAACGCAAGATCTGACAAACTAGTAGAGCTTTTCTCATATCGCGGTGGGGGCCCTAGCCTCAGGCTGTGATCTTCATGTTGTCTCCGCACTGGAGAAGACATAAGCTTTGGCTACCTAGCCTGGCATCTTTCCATCTGAACACTTGAATTCTAATAATACATGCGAAGAAAAATGACACTCCACCAGTCAATCCATCACTGAGATATTTCTCATGGTGTGCTGTAGCTTGATCCCAGTGTTCCTTGCCGGTGATGGATACATGTATCGGTCTCATACTCAGTCTCCGGGGTTGCGATATGTTGTTGCTATTCAAGGCATTTCAGCAATGGGCGTGTGGGAAGAACCGCCGGGGCTTACGAGTGCAGCAGCAAGCATGTCACTGTCCACTGATATGATGCTCTCGGGATACCAATATAGGCAAGATGTCTGCCGGCTCTTCATACAGTACCATGGCCATCACTGATTGCGTGACGGGCCTCGAAAAGGTGATAGCTCTCCAGTTGCATTGAGGCATTCCGCCGTTGAGACATTCTGCTCTCACCTCACATCTCATGTGTCATGACTATGTATGCCTTTCCTTGGTTGGCTCCGCAAATTCATGATCAAAAACGGAAATCATGCTCATAACGTCCATGTTAACAATACGCCGATAGCCCAGTTCGGTGTCATGGTTGCTTATGAGACTTCCTATGATGTAGTATCAGGACATAAGTCAGGCGCATACATTGTCCAGTAATTTCATTTGCCTCATGGTGAGGGATCTCTGATGTTGCTGGTGCTGGGGCTCTTACGGTTACAGTCGCTTGCCGAGCAGTCTCCTAAGTAGGTAACTTGTCCAACAACTGCTCCTCCTAGCATGGGAATCGAGTCTCGAACAATATGTATGTAGAGATTTCTAGGCAATCGGGTCAATCAGGCCGCACACTTGCCCCTCGTTGTTAGTGTAGTAGTCGCAATCTACTGTAGGTCTAGGTTTGGTCGGCTGAGAGGTTTGTGGGTGGAAGCAGATCGTCTCGGACCGAGTGAGTGGAACTTGCTAGTTAAACTTCCAACCCTTCGCCCCCCCCTAAAAAAAAAAAAACGACAAGAGAGAACTAGAAATATATGGGTAATTTGTGGTTCTTAGATGGCCCCGAAATGGCTGCCTGTTTGGAGTTTCTGCATTCGACACTCGTTTCTTCCTAGTAATGTGGCTCCAGTGCTTGGGGATTGACCAACAAGATTCGAATCTATCAATAGAAAAGCCACACTTTGGCATGTGAAGGTTCATTCATGTGCATCCTTCAGGAGAATCATGAATTGTGAGATATTACCAATACCAATACAGAGTACCCCTTGGCGAGGAAGCCCCTGGAGAATCGGGAACTTTGAACCCTATGATCGTGACGAGCTCGATTCTCCCGAACTTGGCGCGAAGCCAGCGAATCTTGCTGGGACATGCCATGCCACCTCTTGACTTATCACCCCAGTCATGCCATGGATGGATGGAGGACGAATGGCATCAATGTTATCGAAACACCCACGGCAACTCCATTACAACCCTATCTCGAAGCAGTCGCTTTTCTATATACTCACGTCTTCAGCCTCATTCATGACTGGCTTGACTGTCTACTTCTTCTCGCTTCCTCATCCCGATACTAACTTATACTCCACACCCCATTCTCGCCAGATCCTGGTTCCCGAGGCGCTGCAGCAGAGCCTAATTGGAGATGGCCGTTTGAACTTTGATGTACTGTATGTAGATGCGTGATGTGCGTTGCATATGGACCCGGATACCAGATGATTCCATCCAGAGCCTCCCTGCCATGGGTTGCAGTTCCCGCAACCGTTCTTTGGACTTGCAGCATGGCCCTGCGCTGATTGATACCTGTGAGTGCGAGGGCTAGATAGAGACCACCAGGTTGCAGCATCAACATATATTTCACCTGAGCTATAGATGATATGCGACGGGCCGCCTCAGAGGATCAACGAGTTTGGGTTGAATAGGGTGTGAGTATGATGCCTTGTGATTTCCGAATGGCTTCTCTTGCAGGAATCATAATCATTTCATTTGCATGGGCTATTACTTCTCGCCACCGTTTTATACAGTTGGCGTTAGAATTCGCCAAATATGTCTCATCACACGCTCGGGTTGCTTTGCATCTCGGTTTCTTTGTGGATTTTGCGATTCTCCGCCGAGTGCACCCTGTCATCAATTTGGCAAATTCTTTCTTCCTTTCTCAAAACAAACTGCCATCTTTTCAACCAGAGTTGATAAGCTTCCAGCTTGGGTACTACTTCGATCCCTCAAATTCATCAGATGCTGCGAAGATCGTATGGCACCGTGCCTCCATGGTATTGTGTTTTGGTATCTTGCTGATAATGCAGCGCAACCATGGCTTGCATTTGCAGACATGGATGATTTACAGTGTATGTATGTATGTATGGCCTGGCTGAAGGAAGGATGTGCGTATGGTAGATCGGTCAGGGGAATTTGCGTGGGATGGCAGCACCCCTACCTGCGCATAGGGTTACGGAATACCACACCGAGGTCGCCTAGATTTCGAAGTAACCCTGGATTTTGGGTCGGGATGGCGGAAAGACCAGGGAGCCCAAGCTGTTATGGAAGCACATCACTGAAAGAGGAAGAGAAGAGGAGGAGGAGGAGGAGGAGGAGGAGGAGGAGGAGAAAAGATGCTCAACAAGGATGCTAAATTGAAATTTGATATCACGACATGACTAACACTTAACTAACACTGACATTGACAATATGCAGCCACACTACAGAGCCCACAGCATGTCCTAGAATGTGTGTCTTGCAAAAACGTGTGCAGAAGAACCCCGACCTGAATAATCTGTCTTGTCATTCGCTGTCGATTTGAATGTGTCTCACAGCGATTGATTTGCCTCTGCCATGGCTTGGTTCTTCCAAGTTACACAACAAGGCGCGCGTCAGCTCCAATGCATGCGCGACGCACTACATACACTACACTGCAGACTGCAGTCCAACGGTCATGCCGTGAAACCAAAAGAGTGCGAGGATGCAGACCAGAGCAGCCTGAGAGGGTGTGTCTGCGTTGTTCAACTCGAAGTCAGGTGTCCGGACGTATAATGATAACGGTGTCCAAGATAAGATGCCGGCGCTGATGAGATGGGCAACACAACCCGTTTCCACCAGCGACCGTGAGTGTGAGTGTGAGTGTGAGTGTGAGTGGGAGTGGGAGCAGGGATGCCAGGGGAACGTTCATGCTCCTACATATGTACGAGTTCAAGTGTGAGGGGGTGCCACGTCTTGACCTTGTCAGCCACGCATGGCGCCTTGTGAGCTTGTTTTGCTCACGAAACAACCAAATGGAGGAGGAGGACTTTTCATAATTTGGATGAACCGTCGATCTGCCAGGATAATTCCCAAACTGCGTTGACCGGCTGCAAGCAAATCTGTTCTGGTTCTGTCATGTTCTGCTTTGTAACGGTTCAAAGGATCCCCGCAGGACTCGTTATCGCGGCTCTCTCTCTCTTTCTCTCTCTACTGCACACTGACTTATCATCTAGTCTATCATGAGAGCGTCATCGTGCCTGAATGGATCACGGTAAAACTCACCCAGCCACCAATTGGCTTGGCTTGGCTGGGGGTCTTGGTCTTGGAGACGACAAGATATCAGCGATAAGTACTGTAAGCGCCTCATTATCGACGGCCATATCCCGACGAATGCGACCCTGTTCTTGACTGTACAGTCAGTAGAGGAGAGTAGAGTTGCATTCGTCTCAAATCTAGGCGCTTTGGTCTGTTCTTTTTGAGTTTCCGGCCTCGTACTGCATTTGGTAGGTCAATCGATATCCTATCGCGGCGCGGATACGTTACAGTACAGTACAGTAAAGTAAAGTAGAATAGAATAGTGACCAACACACAACGCACCGCACCGCACAAGGGAAGACCCCTCCGGCCGTTCGCCCGGCCGACAAAGTCCCACCCCGGGGTCCGAGATCTACCGGCGCCATCAATATCGACATCGACCGACCCCCGTCTAAGCCCTCTCGGCAAAGGCAACCTCACGCGGTAGACGGAATGAAGCGCAAAACATTCTCTTTGCTGGAGCGACATCGCGCACATCGTAGATGAGCACCTCGCCTTGGTTCTCGGGATCACCCGGTCTGAGTAAGACGCCAATCTCTTTACGTATCCGCTCGCAGATGTCCATGAGGGGTGTCTCGTCATCAGCCTTGACTGAGAAGCAGTGAACGTGCACCATGGGCAGCTTGGTCTCGGTGTGAGGCTCAAATAGCTCCTCGTGGCCGTGGTACAGACCGCGGTAATTGTGTGTGAACTCAATTGCGGATGCCGGGAGGTTCATGACAAAATGTGAGATCGTTGGTGGCACGGGCACTCGGACAGGCTCCGGGGGCGGAGCCGTAGAGTTTCTTGGTTGCCTCGGAGGTTTGATCACGGCACAGTCGCCGCGCTTTGATGCCTCCAGGACAAGGTTTGCGGATGTGCGGATGAAGTCGTGGCCATCGTAGTTGAAGGGCTTGACAAACTCCGAGACCTGCATCTAAATGTTAACGTTGAACCATTGTGAGAGACGACAGTGACTATGAGCTCACCTTATTCCTGCGGATCGCTTCCTCAAGGTAGCGGTAGCTCTCTGGGTTCTTGTCGTTGGCCCAGACAAAGACGCCCTTCTTGCCAGCCGGTACCGCAAAGGGTCCAATACCAGCCATGACATCTGCAACAACCTCTCCAGGCTTGAAAAGTCCTGCAATCCGTTTGTGCTCCGTGTCGAGCTTGCTGTTCCAGTATACCTTGGAGTAGTCGAACTTGAATACGCAGCCGGCCTCGCTCACCTCCACGTTCATATCATCGGGACCACCAAGGACTTCGTAGGCAAAGGTCCTGAACTCGTTCTCTGAACCGACATTATCGATCTTGTTGATCACGGTTTTGATGTGAGGGTTCTTGTCTAGAAGCACTTGGGCGATAATGTTCTTGTAAGGTAGGTACTGATCACGGATGTTGAGGTGGGCTGCGTTTATATGTTAATAAGGATGATGGTTGTTTGATGAGTGAGGAGCATACCGACGTGTCCCACGGTGTTGAAGCCACTTGGGATTTCCTCGTGAAGTTCATCTGGAAGAATGGATTTCATAACATCAACTCGTACTTGTCAGTGTTCGCTTGTCAATGAGGCTTGTGTGCATACGTACGATAAGACCAAGAGTCATATCCAATTTCAATATCATACGGTACCACCTTAATATCACCGACTTTCGAGGCTTCTTTGAGGATGGGACTCCATGTTTCTGGAGCTATTCTTCACGATTAGCATACTTAACAACCAGTCCATCGAACGTTTCACAACTTACACGCAGGCTTAATCTGAGGAGCCAACACGATACATTTTTTGCCTTGAGAAGCAAGTGACGGGTCTGGATCAGGCAAGACGGGATTATATCTCTCCATAAACAAAACCTCATTGGTCTTCTCAAGCTCCTTTCTATACTTGGACAGCAGCTTATTCTCCTTGATAGAAGCCGCCGCAGCGTTAAGAGTTTTTGCAAAGAGAGACCTATCGAGTGTCTTTGCCGCACGAGCGGCTGGTGCTCGGAAGAGGTTCATTTCTCGCAACTGTGAATTTTTCTAAGAATTTTGATACTCATTAGTTTTCTTCTATCTTGTATCTAGTGACAGGGGTTGAGAACTAACATCCATAATGACCTCAGGTATTGTTGAATAATTTTTTTTTTTTGGCGAAAATGCACTGACTGACTGACTGACTTGAGTCAAACAAGGGTCTTGACTATTATTTCCCTGGTCCTTCAGTTCAGTTGGACCTTAAGAAATGAGGCTGATTGAGCTCTTTAGGGCTCGAATTTAAATGGTTATGCACAGCCACATCCAGTATGCGCCACACTTTCACTTATACGCAAGGCTGGGAGTTTTGAGTGATGTCACGACTTCAAGATACATATTCACAGTTTGCCAATCGTTGTTTAGGCAAAGAAACTTGGACTCGGATAATTTACCAACTTTCAGTTCTGAGGCTGAGATAATCTGAAAAATAACCCTATTGCAATATCCGCCATCATGTCTAGGAAGCGCACTCTTGATGCCTTCTTCAGTCCGACTATAAAGAAACCCAAAACAGAAACTGGAGAAATCACTTCTAGCGACGTGATTTCAGAAGAAGTGAGAGATAATTCCATAGAGAATGCACACAACAACTCATCAGCATGAATCCTAACGATCATAGATCACATATTCTGAGCATCAGTTCTACCCTCATCCCATCAAGAACCTACCAGCATCTTTAAGCAAGGAGCTGTCTACTCTACCAGATCAACCCGGACGAGAGATCAATGACCAACCTGACCTTGATCTCCTGTACTTTCAGCCCTTCATCTCAGGTTCGGTATCTCGGGGACTCTTTGAGTTTCTTCGTTCAGAACTCCCGTTCTACAGAGTCGAGTATAAGATCAAGCGAGGCGGCATAGAAACCCAGATACGAACTCCAAGGTAACTTGAATTTCTCTCGGAAGAAACCATGCTAATGCCGACTATCAGATGGACAACTGTATTTGGTATTGATGAGACTTCCAACTTCAATGACAAAGGTCTCCCAGTAGACACCAACACAGGCTCGAGAGCCTTGGATAAACAATACGCCAGATATCCTCCCAGGCCTATACCAAAATGCCTTGATGAACTTCGTCACAGAACAGAACTAGCTACAGGCTGCAAATACAACTTCTGCCTCGTCAACTATTACGCCTCTGGCTCCGACAGCATCAGCTATCACAGCGATGATGAGCAGTTCCTGGGTCGTGAGCCAGCCATCGCTTCTTTCTCATTAGGGGCACGTCGTGATTTTCTTATGAAGCACAAACCGCCACCTCCGAATGCTCCTAGCCCTCCTTCTGTGAATGCGAAACCGCTCAAACTACCGTTGGGAAGTGGTGACATGGTCCTAATGAGAGGGAGAACGCAGTCTAACTGGCTGCACTCTATACCAAAGCGAACGGGGAAGAACCAAGAAGATGGCGGAAGGATCAACATAACTTTTCGAAGAGCGATGGTCAAAGGCGGAACAGACAATTACTACAACTACAATGTAGGCACAGGGCCAGTGTACAGATGGAATAGGGAGGCCCGAGAAATGCTGCTCTGGAAACCATGACTCCGGATATGATTATTTCTAAATGTATATGAAGTACGAACAACAAAGGGAAATGTATACAACAGGCTCCTTATTTACCATGGCGCATCTGGGCTCTGCCGTAATGTTGCAGAGCCTTGAGGAAGACCTGATATCCAACTCTTTCATTATCTTGCAGACAGAAAATCTCAGTCAATCTGATCTGCCAGGGAGGGTAACCTGACAGTTCGAGGTAGGGACCAAACGTAAGCAAAAGATCAGGCTCATCCATGATGCCCTCAGAAAGCTCAGCATCAATCAGTTCCGTGGAGATATCGTGAGGAGAAAGCTTGCCCCTCTGCGACATTTCAGCCAAGGTACGGGTGAGATCGACCATGGAGTCACGGCCGTCTTGCTCGGAGATGAGGTGCAGACGCAGATGCTCCCTGGGCTTCTCACTAAAGGGCACTGGGAGGTCCTCCTTATGGGGTGATGTAACACTAAGACCAGGGTGCTCAGGGCCAAAGTAGAATGCGAATTTTTGGTTAACAGCATCGTAGACTCGGGGCATGTGCTTCTTGAGGATCCCTGCTACATGTTAGAGTATGTACAAGAGTATCACATATGCCACTACGAACCTGTCTTCTCATACACAGAAAGCATCGGAATCTCGGCGCAGGCGCACCATGTCGCAATCTCGGCTACCTCGTCAAGGAGCCTCTCGACATCAGCCTTTGTGCGGTGATTCTCCTCGAGCTTCAGAATAACACTGAGATGCTTTGGCTTTTTCGTCAGACCAACCAGGTCCTTCTTGATGTATTGCGGTGTACCATGATGATATTTGACGACGGATGAGATCTGGTAGCCCACCACGTTCCAGGTCTGGCGTATCTTTATGTAAAGAGAGAAGATCCCATGCATAATGGCAAAAATCAGGACGTGTATTTGGTTCAGGACGAAGCGACGAAGTCCTAACCGCGATCGTCGCTGTGGTCGAGAGTTTGAGCCTAGAGTAGGCGGAGGATCGTTGGGTTTAGGGAGATAAGACTGCGATGAGTTAGCATGGCGCACTACAATCATGCGCACTTTGCGACCATACATTGAGCATCCTTTGCCTCTCCTTCTCTGACAACAACGTATGGTCCTTGGATTCGTCGGCTCTATAGGCCTGACGATCGCGAGTCGTCATGATGGGCATGGTTATTGATGTGCAGCCTCGAGGCTGTCTAGTATGCGATTGGAGCTGCGAAAGTGTGCCTGAGAGGTTGAAATGTTGGCGACAGAGTTCCGACTTTGTAAATAGTCGAATACGGATGCAATCGCGTAAACAACCGAGGATGGGCAGGCTTATAAGCTTGGACGGGTGAATGTGGGCAGACGTGTACTTAAATCAAGACAAGGCCATGGATGGCAAGAAAAGTCGTGGCGGTGCGATACGGGTTACGTCGCTTTTCTCCACCGTAGCTCCTGGCCTTGCAGGGAACGTACGTGCCTGTGGCTCAGCTCCTCCTTCACTGGAAATCGGCAGCTGATAGCGGGGCTGGGCGCTGTAAGCTGAGCCTCTGGAGCTGCGACAGCGGGCGGGAATACATACCTAAGCTCTGGGCGAGGTATCCTAACCTAGGTATCGATCGCCCTACAACACAATGCCATGACCCCTTGACGACCGACAACGAAACGAGATCGACGGCGAGAGAAAACAGTACAGACTGCGCTACAGACATTCCTCACACTACTGCCACGTTCCCCCTCTTCCACGTTCCTCCTCTTCCACGTATCGACTGTCGGTGATCCCGCTCCACATGTAGCGCCTCTACGCTCATCAGAAACAACAACATGGAGCGCACCGCTTCCGGCCCCAAGACTCTCTTCCCGAGAGGGCCAAGCTTCACTCTGGACGACTTCTCCAACAAGGACTTTATTGTGCGTGACTTTGTCGATAGCCTAGCTGAGAGCGCCGTGCCCTCGAATCGCCGGTCAGGGAGTGCGCAAACACCTTTCGACCCAAAACCCCTGATTCGAACATTTGAAAGTATGACCGACATACGCTTTCAGGCTCGTATATTCAGAGCCAATCGTGCTGACTCGAGCTGTTAGATGCCCTTGATCAACTAGGCTCGCTTGGAGCTGAACTCCAGGAGAAGGAGTCGGAGCTTATGTCGCATGTGCGCCGCGCAGAGGTAGCCCATGATTCAACACTCGAGACCCTAGGCCAGAAGCTCGACGAGTCCATGAGGGCGTTCGAACAGTTAGATCTATCCCTCAACCAAGAACATTCTTTTAAAACCGGAGTCGGCATCAAAACACACGCTGGCGGCAACATAGCGCTCCAAATCGGCGAGAAGCTCGAGGACCTGGACAAGAAACGACGGCGTGCGAACGATGCCATATTTCTGATTCAGTGCTGGACGGAGGTCAGCGAGACGGGAAAGCTATCACTCCTACAAGACGTTCAAAGACAGGCTGGTTCTGAGCACAAAGTACGGTGCGCAATGATTGTTCGACAACTCATGCGCATCAGCCAGCGACTTGATCCAACATCATGGGGGCAGACGAACGGCCAGCGAAACGGAGGACAAACGAATGGTGTGGTTGGAAATATAAGATTACACAACACCAGGGAAGTCTTGGAGAAGTTCTGCGAGACGCTCGAGCAGGATCTGCTTCAGCAGTTCGAAAACAGCAACAAAAAGGGCAACTATAGCGATATGATGGAATGTGCAAAGGTTCTTTACGACTTCAACGGAGGTGCCAGTGTCATTGCGACCTTTGTCAATCAGCATGCCTTCTTCCTGGATCGCGATCAACTCCTGGCCGACGAGGTTCAGGTGGATAGCGACACATGGGAACAGCTGGCAGATCCTGACTCGGAGCCGCCAACGGTAGAACCGAGCCTGCAGAACCTCTTGGACGAGATCAAGATCGTTATGCAAGACGAGTCCAACCAGATCAAACTCATCTTTCCGTACTACGAAACAGTGCTTATCAAGTTCATTCAACGAATATTTCAGCAGTCAATCCAACAGAGGCTCGAAATGGTATTGGATGAAACTCTCAAAATCTCTTCCTTAGCTTTCTTGAGAGCCTTGCACTCCTCAAGAACTTATCTAGGGTCATTGGTCGAAGATCTCAAGTCCCATGGCTTGACAGAACACCCCGAGCCTTGCTCCGCCCAAATAGCACACACACTCGACCAGCAGATGGAAGAGCTTTTTGTGCCATATATGATAGGCAACTCGTACATCGAGCGGGAGCGGAAGAGTCTGGAAGAAATGTACAGCTCCCTGCTCTTCAAGTACAGTATATACCATTCCAGGCGGAAAAAGGCGCCGACTGGTTTCATGGCTTCACTGGCCCAGCAAGGCACACAACTGATTGCCTCCGCAAAGGATGCTTATATCGAGCGTCTCGACTCGTCAGAACTCACAAGCACACAGAAGAAAATGATGCTGCGTGTTGCTGGCGTTCAAGATAAGGACAAGGATAACAAGAACGAGATCGAGGTCTCGGAGGAGGACGGCGCTTTGAGCGTTGCTAATGCCAAGCGCATGCTCAAGTGGTTAGCCGAGAGCGTCCAGCGCACTCTTGAACTCGGAACACAGACCGATACTCCCAAGGATGTCAATACTCTCCTGAACCTGCTCTTGACGAGCCTGGGCCAGGTATACATCGAGACAACTCTCGACGCTGCCCTTGACCAAGTCTCTGTGCAGGAGAACACAAAGACAGAGCCTGATTTATCTTACTTGCCAACGATACAGCCGGCTGTCACAATCACAAGCCTCATGGATCGATTCATCACAGTCGTGCTCATCCGGCTTGCGGAATCAAACACAACAGTCAGGCGTAGCATGGAGGCGCAGAAGAGGGCGGCCATTGGTAACATTGAGAAGAAGACAAACAATGTCATCAAGGGCACTATCGACGTTGTATCCAACTGGGTGACCAAGTCCTTAGCTGGTCAGCGGAAGCAGGACTTCCGACCAAAAGAGGTCGAGCTCGACTCATTGCAGACACAGACGTGTCTGAGCATCTGTACTTTCCTAGCCCGCGTCCAGCGTCTCGCTCGTCAAGCTATCGACGGCCAAAACTCAGAAAAGTTCTTTACTGAACTTGCTCTGGTGATTCTGAAGCTGCTCTTTGAGCACTTCAAGAAGTTCCAGGTCAATGCCACAGGAGGTCTGATGGTCACGCAAGATATCGCAAAGTACGTTTCCACAATGCGCGAGTGGCCATTGACCAAGGAGGTTGGCTCCGCTGTCGAAATGCTCACTGAGATTGGTTCTCTCTTTATCGTCGGCCCCGAAGCACTCCGCGAAAAGACACGAACACTGGCGGCATCGGGCATAAGGGGGAAACTGTCCAGAGCAGATTTTAGGGCGTTTGTGCAGAGGCGTGATGACTCGGGGACAGTGGGCATCCAGAGCGTTTTGAGTGGTCTTTGAGCGTTGGTGCAAGAGGCGGATCAAGGAAAACTCTGTAGAATGGGCTGCAGAGAGTTGATTTTTTTGTAGCCATGAATGCATTGAATGAGATACCGTGCTCTCTTTCCCGTAGTCCAAGGACTTTTAGTGATGTGATACGGAGAAGTGGTTCATAGGTCTCGTCTCATGCCACCAGCTCTCCCCGTCTTCCGCTCAATCTTCTCATCGAGGAAGTCCATGATCTCACAAGTGTTGGCCAACTTCATGAGTTCTGCGCGCTCTTTCTTATCTAGAAGCGATGCCTTGTCAGACCCCATGCCTGGCGCTGTCATTTCCATAACGTGGTGTTGTACCAGCTTGAATGGTACAGGGGCCTTTGCAACCTTGCACATGAAGGTTTCAACGGCTTCCCATGGGCAAGCCGAGTAGCCAGCGAAGATGGCTGGGTTAGCAAGGAGACCACGGGCGGACATGAATCCAGAGAGGTGAGTGTTACTAGGGCATGGCATGTTCACAGCGGAGTTGGTATCGTTGAGAACAAGTTTGTCCAGCGAGGGGAGGGGAGAGTCGTTATTGGTGGTGATGGTGGGCTGGAAGGGGAGAGTGCTGAGGTCGAAAACATCTCCTGAAAGAAGTATTGGGAGAGTTTTCGAGTACTTGGCTGTCAAGATCTCGAGGGCTTCGGTCCTGATAGGTGTGGTTGATGGGGTTGATCTTGTCCGTGGGTGAATGGTGATCCAGTCGATCTGGCGGTTTTGTGGGTGACCTATCACGGTGTCTATAAAGTCCATGGTTTGCCTGAATGTGTCAGTAAATAAATCTATCTTGTCTGAAAGAGAGGTTGTACCTGAGATCGTTGTGAATCCTGATTTTCACACTCACACTTCGGCCTTTGGGACTGTCGATGTCCTTTTCGAGGCCAACACCCCATCCATCACTAGCTAAACGCTGCCGAGTCTCAACCACCATATCCCTTACCAACTCACGGTGGTTCATCAATGCAGCACCCAACGTCTCGGCACAAGCCCAGGACTGTGGACATCCGCAGTTGAGATCGACACCTTGGGTGTAAGGGGCGACGAGAGCTGATGCACGAGCAAGTTCCAGGGGAACATTTGCGCCAAACTGGACGATAGTTGGTGGTTGCTTGGGTGTAGTAGAGATGGTCAAATCTATTCCAGTACATCAGCTTAGAGCTTTTTATACAGGTATACTATGACCTACCGCTGTCTCGGGCAAAACTACTTCGATTAAACTCCTTGGCAAGGATCATAGGAGACCAACACAGGTCAACTCCGTATTTGTGGACTGTTTGTCGAAATGCCAACTAGCAGACATGAGCAGTTTCTCTTTTTCAAGTATTTCATTCACCGAAATATACCTTTCCATATCGAACCATAGGCGCAAGAGCATATAAGAAACGATCCTGTTTCCTAGCCACATCAAAGATCTTGAGTGGACTATTTCATAATGTTAGGCATACCCCAGACGTATCGGAGCGATGATATGAACTTACTGGTCAGACTCACACTTTTCACCGATCGACATTTTGAGAAAGAAAACTAGAAGCCAGGAGTAAACTCTTATTAGTCGCGATGTGCTTCTCGGTCTGTAGTGAGTTGTATATGGGAGTTGAATTACTTGAGAATAGAGGTTTTTTGTGCAAGGCGCGGCACGTGACTAGCCTTTTACTGCTAAGATGAAGAACACCTCAAGACAAAAATATCACAATTACAGAATAACAACAAGCTATGATGAGTGTTGTGATTACTATTTGTATACTGTCTATACGATCTAAAACGTCGCGGCAATAACATAGTGGCCGTCCCCAGAATCTTCTGACTCCACCGCAAATATGCTGTCTGCATCACCTTCAACCTCCTGAGCCTCCCGTTCATTCAGCAGCTTCTCTCTCTCCAGTATCACAGCCTCAAGCCACTTCTTCTCAGCTGCCATACGCCTCATCATCTCCGCCTCTTTCTCCTTGCAAGAGTCGTCTAGCCGGTGTTTGGCGCTATACATGAGCTCCTCTCGATATGTTCTGTTATCTTCGAGCTTGGCCTCCAAGACCTTGAGCTGGTCGGCCTTCCACTTCTGCCACGCGTGGTGTTTCTGATCCATACGCTTTCTGAGAGCGAGCATTGAATTCTCAACTTCTTGGTCCCCGTTATTCTTGCCTTCCCAATACGCTTTGAGCTGCTCATGGTAAGCCTCTTCAAGCTCATTCTCCTTCGCTGCACGAACTCGGAAGTCATTGTTCAGTGAATTTTCCTTTTCAGTCATCTTGGCCAGTGCGAGTGCTTTCAACTCAGATAGTTCTGTCTCGTGTTTCATTTCCAACTCTTGCTTTGCAGCTCTGATGTCAATAATCATATTCTCAGCTTCCTCTTCTTGGTCAGCATCGAGTAATACTTGTTGCAGGTCATGCAGCTCATCGAGTACGGTCCTCAGCTCTTGATACTTGACTTCAATATCCCTTCGACGGATACTCTCCTGCCGTACTCTTTCCTCGAGCTCACGCTGGCGGCGTTCCTCCTCTAATCTTTCCTGCTCCAATCGTAGGAGCTCGGCCTTGAGAGCCTCTTCACGCTCAAACTCCTCGATTTGCAGAATAATATACCGTAATTCCTCGGCCTCCTCTAGCTCCTGGGCGTGCCTTTCTGCGCGTCTAGAAACAACCCCCTCCTTCAGGGCCTGAAGGTCCTCCATCGTACAAGTGCAAGTTCGCCATCGTCGAGAGCAAACGTAACAAAATTGGGTACCACACCTACAGGTCATGTGCTGGCAAGCCTCCCTATGCTCTACCAAGGCGTTGCAGTTGAAACATCGTTTCCAGCCCTCGTCCTCGGCCAATTGGTTCGTGAGACTCATATCGACATCTTGAGGACAATCCTCTCCAGCATGAGCGGGCCCACGACATAACGTGCATGTTACATGAAAGCGATCGCATATTCCTTGACGCTTCCCAGGATAGATCCGCTTGGGCTTGATCCAGAGATTACAGTTCGAATTGCTGCAGTAGACACGGTCGCTGACGGGGAGCTCCCACTCTTTGGATCGGTCCTCAAATGTCTTTTTCAGGTCGGACGGGATGAAACGCATGACGGTCTTGACGGGTATCTCGTTTAGGCAGCACTTGGGTGGCCACTGTTGTTCATTCTGGCATGCAGCAGTAACCAGACGAACAAAACAGTCGCGACAATAGTTATGGCAAGGCACTTTGATGACGTCCTTGGGATGAAAGTCGTCCAGACAGGACACACATTCCCTGAGATTAGGTTGTTAGTAGGGGAATCTTATATGCGGTACCAGAACTCACACTTCCTCGACGGAGTTTAGTTTAGCCAACCGGCCGAGACTTTCATTAACATGCTCAGCTTCTGCGACCCGTTCTTGCAAAGCTCCGAGAGCGGCACCCGCGGCGCTACTCTCGCCTCGCTCATCACTGCGCTGGAAGAAACGGCGAAGGGCAAAAAGGCGTCTCTTATTTGCTCTTGCATCGGCTTGGGTGACAACGCTAGGACCAAAAGTTGTCATCAGAATCTCTTTTTTGATATTGGGGGGAGGTACGGCGTGATTAGTCGTTTCCTCGACTGGAGGTTCTGTAGGTATAATGATGGGCAGATAAGGCTCCTTGCTTTTACCCTTCTCATTTTCCTGTTGCTTTCTTTGCTCCTCACTTTCTTTCTTTTGGCGATCCTCTTCAATGAATCTTGCGTTGACATTCTCAACTGAAGACTGAAGTACGTCGAGAAGGACTTGAGACGTGATATTTGGCGCCTTTCTCAATGCCTTTGGTGGGCTGTATTTGTGCCAGTCGAGGTCAACAATATCAAGATCGGGCAATTTCTTGACCGCCCAAGAACCTTGCTGCTCTTGCTTCTCCCCGGAAGTTTCGGAGCCGTTGAAAACTTCGAAGGGACCATGATAAAAATCGATGTAATCTTCAGGTCCGAAGGCACCAGGCATGAGGGGCTGTTCACGACTCAATCCTGCCATGCCCGCTATTGTTGTCAACATGAAAGCACTCTCGCCCGGATAAAAAGATAAAAGGTGTCAACCGGGGAGGTCAACAATAGAGTATGGCCCTGGTGAGAAACAAAGCAGTGATATGTTTGACTGGTCGAACGGGTCGATAGTGTTGATCATGCGACAGAAAGCTATATACACGAGTTTATGCGTAGAGAGGTGTCCTAGATCTGCAGGTCAACCTACCTGATCCTGGTGTCCCCGTGTAAGCAAATCAACGTCCATATGCTGGTTGAACTCTGTCCATGAAGCATGGGAGCGTCTGTAGGCGAGGGGGGTCCGGTGCCTAATCGTTCTCTTCAGGGTCATGACATGACCGATTTGTCACATCACTAGCTCAACCAGGCACTTTCTAGGTCCAGAGTCAGCCCTTGGGGCAGTCTTAGAGAGAGGCTATCATGCCATGCCATGGAACGTCTTGGGGATGGAGCAACATCCTGATAGAAGAATGGCATGCGGCCAATCAGATGGCCCATCTCGTGGCACGCTCGCATTTGCCTGGCCATGTCTGGATTTCTACCGCAGAAGCGGGCGAAGTGGCACACGCTGTTTAGAAGACCATTAGGAACGAGGCTGAGTTTCAGCTCATAATACTAGCGTGCCTTAGAACGGTGCGCGTGGTCTGAAGTGGGAGAACTGTAGCCTGATAGGGGTGAGGCGATACTAATATTAGCGGTTTGGTGTAGCTGTAAATGGTTGGATGAGTCTCAGCACAAGGCAGATCGGCCGCCGTTAACAGTGGAAGATACTAAGCTACCTAGCGGGTTGGGTACAGAGTACAGTGTAGGTAATGGGACCCCTGCCCGGTCGGTTGTTGGTGGCTATTCCGCCTGTAATTCCGTTCCTCAGTCAGGCACATCATGATTTGGCCGTGTTAGAAGTATAAAGGAAGTCGTTAGTATTGATGGTCTTATTTCGATAGTTGGCACTAGTGAACCACCTTCTATTAATTGAGGTGTTAGAGATGGACATCGATCTATTTGTCTTTGAGGTCTTACAAGACAATCAACCAGAACCCCAGAGTTACCTACCTTAGTGGGTAGGTACTACCTAGGTACCGAAGATAGATCGAGTCTCCACAATGATACTTCAATATTTCCCCAGCCAAAGATATCTCGACTTTAGTGATTACATCAACACTGGGAATTACTTGATCGTGATTAACCTCGACCGAAGCCAATCAATGAAAATGGCACGCCTCTCAGGACTCCAAAAAGAGGTCCTCGCACTCTACAGAAACTGTCTAAGAGAGAGTCGAAAGAAGCCACAAGTATGAACCGATTATTCATTCGTGATCTCTATGACTAACATGGGACCCAGGCTACTCGCTCACATTTTGAGAGCTTTGCTAGGTGGGCTACTCCCAAACTTACGAGCTTCTAGTTATCAATACTCTAATATCTCTCTAATAGACATGAGTTCTCTAGGAACTTGGCTATCGATAAGCGCGACTTTGCCGCCATTGAATTCCTCTTACGGAAAGGACGACGCCAACTTGAGGTCTACGGCTCACCAGGCATCAAAGACATAAAATAGGTGGCATCCGGCGGCTACTGCCTCTCACTTCAACGTTCAGTTGGATGTATTTGACTGAAACAATGCGGCAAGAGATGTAAAATTATTCCCCTGTATAGTACCTACCTACCTACCTACCTTCCAATACTTGGCCGAGCAGGTTCTCGAAATCCTCACAAATCCAACATTACCTACCTACCTTGGCCAGAATTCTCTCACCCATCACCAGCACAAACTCATTGTATTATCACTCTACCGTACCGACATATCCAAGCCATTGTTTCTCTCATACAATCAGTTCTTTCAAACCCTTATAGCTCGTGTATTGCAGAATGGCCATGCCAGAATCTAACCCCGGCTTTCGCGACTCAAACTTGCCTATCACACGGAAACCTCATTCTGTCAGCGATAGCTCAAGGGCTCGTGGTCGTACCATTTTTAGACCACGACGATCTGTACGTGTAAGGTACCAGAGCACAAACCAGCAACACCATGGCCATAGATCGAGTTCATCACCACCCGATGCAACTTCATATATAATAAGCCCAACTAAACAGCCTATTCACGTTCAAGGAGCGAACGACGGCGCCGCGGAAACGAACTACAATGGTGAAGCAGACTGGATGGATGATTTTGAGCCTGGTTCCGCCGCCTCTGGACCAGGAAAGCAGCACAGGAGGTTGCCTACTCGCGACAGACGGCCAAGACGTGATGTATCTTCGAGATCCCAGTATCTCTCCAAAGACGACTCGCTACCTTCGAAGGAAGCTCGTAGAGATGTCAGTCCCTTGCATATATCCGAGCTCGGTATCTCAACACCCCTGAGAAAAGTGTCTCGTTCGACTCTCACAGGCCACCTATCCGAGATGGAGGCAGACGCATGTCCTGCACCGTTGCACAGTCATGCTGCGGATGTCTTCAGCAATAGTTATGTTGCTCAAGGTCGCCAGAATGTAAACGACGAACTCGTGGAGGCCATTTCGAGAAATATAGCCCAGCAACTACAGATGCTATTAATCAACAACACAAGCGTTCATGGACGAAGTGGCACTCAACGGCCACGTTCCCGGACCTCGGATAGCCTCGAAAAGGAGTCGAGAACCCCAAGCCAAAGGGAAGCTCTGAATAGATTCACTCAAGAGCTGCAGAGATATGCTGAGCAGGCAGGTGCAAAAGGCAAGCTGCCGATACCTACTCCGACCCCACCGCGTTCTTGCACAAGCCTTCATACGATAGCAGCTCTTCTGCCGTTTCGTTCTGAGTTTAAGTCTGCCGGTCTTGCGATCACTTCAAAAGATCAAAAGAAACGTTCCTCCCGCCGGTCTCCTGTTGGTAAACATAAAGCGATAATGAACCAAGCACCACCGTCTCGTGTCGAACAACAGCATATCCTCCAAATGGATGGCAACGCAGGGTGCCCCAGTTCAAGCACAGAAATCCCTTTCCCGGTTTCAAAAGACATGGATGAGTTCAGATATGCAATGGTGGACCAGCTAAGGCCCCATAAGTACCGAAGAAAGAAGGTAAAAGCTGAGCAGAAAGTGCCACGGACTTGCTGCACTTCTTGTCAACTGGGAGATCTGTGTCAATGTAGTAGTGATTAGAATTGTCTACAGCTTACACAGAAACCAAAACCTTTATATTCAGAATCCCTCAACGAGAAGGCTCTAACAGGACCCACAGCCAAGCTTCCCAGACCACGAATGCACACATATCCCGAATGGCCCACTGTCACGACTTTGGAGAGAAGGCCGAATCAGCGGAAGAACCTCGACAAACGGAAGACCAAATCGACTTCCCCAGCAGTACGAAGCGCACCAAAGGCGAAGCAATCAAACAGGGCTTTTTTCACTGGGCGAGGGACACCTATGATCTACTCGAGCGTGTCCTTGGAATCGGCAGTCCAGGATAATGCTGGCCCATCTTCAAATAAACACCACCCTTGTACAAAGAACAGCATTTATCCATACAGAAATTGTAGCCAGCGAAACGAAGAGGAGAGCCCATGCATCAGACCAGTGCAGACCTCGAGAGATATCAAGCAGTCCGCATTGGTGCAACCTCACCCCAGAAGCCGCCATAGCTTAAATGCTGATATTGTTGTCCCACAGCAACTACATACCACAAAAAAGTCCAGCAAACCTTTGCCAGAACTCTCCCACTCAGATCTGTCATCAACAACTACAGAACAAAGCTGCAGATTGTCTATGAGAGATGTCTCACCATCTACACCGAAGAAGGATTTCCTTGATAAAGAGAAAGCAAATGTAACATCGGACAGGAGAATCAAATATGGAAGTCCTTCCATATCACCGAATCATGTTACTGTCTGTTCACGAGGCTTTTCTGGTCGAAAGATTGGACGACCAAACGTACCAAAGCGAACATCATCCATTCGAAGTCTTCGAGCAGCCAATCAAGATTATGACCAGGATGGAGTCCAAGATCGCGATGTGCTAAGGGGTCTTCATATTGCATCGTCGGCAGCTTGCAATGAGCAGATTGATTCATTCATCCATGAGAAGACTGGTCTACACATTCGACAATTTCTGGCTGATCTCATGCCGCTTGAGAGTCTGGGCAACGAACCAGTGCGGGAATCGAAGGAAAAAAGGTCGAAGAGAAGGCGGGCACACATCAGGGAGGTGAAGCGACGAGTGAGGAAATCTCGACAGATGAGAGAACGCGCCATGATCTGATGCTTGGTGAATGAGGTGTAGCAACCCGTTCTCCCACTTCCAGCCATTAATGTGTCTCTGAATGCAACGGACACATCGTTACGCTTGGGTTAGATGAGACGGCAAACCCTCGCCAAAGTTTGTATGATTGTGGCGTTCTCGTTCAGTCATGTGTCAAGCAATACCGAGTTGTGCTAAGAGTAGATAGTCCTAAGGCATCGATTTCGAACGGTGTGTGTTTGGCTACAGGGGTTGACATATGATGCTTCCCCGCACAACCTCAATTCTTAGCCTCTTTTGAGTTTATGATAAGCACATCAACTCAAGTTGGTGTCGCCGTTATAGTCAATTTGATACATCATTAGAATTTCGCCTTTAATCAAAGACTATGGAGTTTTTGCGGTTGTCTCAACCTGAAATTCAGGCTGCGCGAGCCAACTTCACCCTTTATGGGAATCATGATGAAGAACACTTCCTAAGATGTTGGAAGCATCAGACGTGCAAAGGTTGTCTTGCAGCTTCACAGTGTGGCTGGTGTCCTTTTGTAGGCTTTCATATACAAACCATATCGCATCAGCTTGTACATACTTATCGAACTCGCAGACATGGTCATGTGTGCCGAATACCAGCAACATCCCGCTGCTGGCACCAGCTTACAACGAGAATGTCTGTCCACACTGGGCTGAACGCTGGGAGTTACGGACAAGGCCGCTCGGGTGCCAGGTTTCGTCAATCACGAGTCTCACTGCCATTGTCACCATGATATCGACACTGGTCTTTGTTTTGCTCATGGTCGGCCTTGTGATGGCTATCCGATGGTTGTGGCAGTACCACAAGGAGCATCCTGGTTGGTGGCGGCTACGGAATCAACGCTGGGCAAGGACGTGGTTACGAACTGGAGAACTTGAGCCCCTACTACCAGGACGCTGGCCGGATAATGGAGGTCTCTAGGATAAAATCTCGAGGGTCGACCCACGACTACGAGGTTCAGACGAGTCACGGGACAGACACCGAGCGATATTTGCAACTGACACTCGATATCCTTCAGCCGGAGCTGACGGGAGGGATAATAGCCACTTCGTCTGCTTCCTGGATCACTGTGTCTGAAGCATCCTCCTCACTAGGCGAGTCTACATAATCAAGGTTGACAGTGACTAGACAAGAATCGAGGATCTTGGCTTTTATGCCCGGATACTTGGACTCGAGCTCGGTGAAGAGCTTGTTGAGTGGCATCGTGGCCGGCAAAGCTTCATAGTCCTTACCAGTGAAAGAGCTAGCACTGGCAAAGTAAAGGACATTGAAATGTCCGGCTGGAGGCCTGGGGATTGAAGACATTATGGAAGGCAGGCGCCTGTAAAATTCTTTGTTGGTTGTTAGCCCGTGGCAAGAAACAGAGTTCAAAAACAAGTGGTAGATGAGAGTTTGGGTCAGAGATCTTGGTGATAAAAGGTACATCAATGTATGTTTCAGGTAATACATGCTAAAAACATCATTCCAAATAGAATTGCATAAGAATAAATGCGTTGACTTACCAAGGAAGTTGGGAGAGCGTTTGAGTTGTGGGACGAAAATTGGTGTAGGTGGAAGAAGGAGACTTCTTAAGATTTGCTCTGGTCGCCCCGCTTAATTTGAGATCAGAAAAGGTGCACGTGACTAGAATTCACGATGTGAAGCGAGGTTAGTTATGGAGACGCAGAATATCAGAGACAGAAAAAGAGGTATAATATCTCCAGTTGCCAGGTCAACGCTGAAGTTCCGAGGTCGTTGAGATCGTTGCATAGCACTTGTTGATTAGAGAACTTCCGGTATGATCTTTTCTGGCCTGAATTGAGCTGAGCTGAGCTTCGAAAGGATGGAGCTGCTGACACAGTGGGAGAATACCGCGGAGAAAACAAGAAATGAATTTCACTTTTCTTCGGATTCCAATAATGTAGAAGAACAACTGTTCTGGAATTTTTTCGTTTTGCCAGACCAGATCCGTCCGTGTGACTCCTCTAACAAATGAAACTGGAGTGTCATGTGCAGCTCCAGGTCAATGTCCCAGTCCCAATACAAGGCGCGCACGCCATAGCATTAGCATGCATAGACCATCCGTCGTTGACCGTCTTTCTCGAGAACCCTATGCTCCCCCAGAATGCACATTTATCGTAGTCTTCGGGCCTCACGCTCGGATTCGAGAAGGCAGAGGATGTCGTCCTCACGGACTGTGGTGGTTGTACGTTAGCATTTGTAATCCTGCATTCCTACTCCGAGCCCTCGTTTGTGCGCTGACGAAGGCTTCGAGAATCAAATCGTACCTGGGCCCTTGACGTTTCGGATGATCGATCGGGTCTGGTCGTCCATGAACTCGACGCGGACCTGGGTGACACCACCACGAGAACCTATCCATCTAGTCAGAAAATTCCTTCTTCGTTCCCTCGTTTCGATCCTTTTGATATCTTGCTTCATCGATATCAAGTTTCGGGGAGAGACGCACCGGTTCGGCCGAGAACTCGGGTGACCTTGACGAGCTTGACGGGCTGCTTGGAGGCGTCCATTGTTGCGACCTGAAGAACTGGTGAGCTGGATGAGAATAGAAAGTGCGATGGGTCGAGGAGAAGCCGTACTGTTGGGAGTTTGGGTGGATTGGGCGGTGGTCGCGAACGTGAGCTGGAGGAAGATAGAACTTTTTTTCGTTTACCAAATCAATTAATTTGGTGTGTCAACTGCAAAGCCCTTAACCCCACGAGCGGACTAAAGTTGGGCCGATTCCAAGTTCAGCCACGTGGCGCAGCTTGGGGGCGCCATTGTAGGAGTGAGATGGCCACCACCTCCAATGAATTAAAGACATGAATGATGAGATTTATTTGAAGTGAAAAAGATTATACATTTTGGTTATTCGATTATCAACAACTCAATCGATTCGTTTCGTCAATTACTTGGCTTAGCTTCTGGGGTATTAGATCAGCGCATCGTTATTCATAATTCTTCCATCCTCTCCTCTAGATCCTTGACCCATTCCTCCATAACTTGCTTATTCTTCTCAATGGACATACTGCCGTCCTTTACAGCCGCCTCAATCTTGACAAGACCTTCGTTCCACTGCTTCAGTTCCGTGGCCATCTCTGCTTGCTGTTTCTCAATGCGGGCCAGTGTCTCACTCGCAGTGGCAGCATCCGAATGAATTGCTCTCAGTGAACGAAGTCGATCCAGTAGAGGTGGCAGGATAGGAGTCAAGTTTTCAATCGTAGGGAGGATGCCATACAGGGCATTGATTTTGGCTTCCTGCTCAGTCTCTTCACTCTGAGCTGAGGAGCCATTTCGACCAAGCTCTTCTCTCAATGATCTGGCCTTCTCCCGAGAGTCATTCAGCTTGTCCTGCTCTTGGGCCAGTGTTCGTACACGCCGACTGATTGCATCCAAATTGGCTGTCGAAGCTTCGGCGAGTGTAGAAATTTGCTTGTTCATAGAGTTCAAAGTAGGCAGAATTGCACGAGGAAGACCACTAGCGTCAGACTCTGGCATCAATGAAGCATTGATTCCAAGTCCCCGCTCCAGTATCAATAATCGACGGTCGAAATCAGTTGCCTTGGCTAATGCATGGCTTTGTTCATACGTCGGTTCGTACATTAAAGTATAAGTTGCATCCTCTGCTGAAGGTGCCTCGGTCTTCTCTTCAGAATCTGAAGTTGCATTCGTCCCTGGAATCCGAATCGAATGTGGCCGACCGGTGGGTTGCGATATCTCGTCCAAGACTTGGCTGAGGGAAGCCAGTCTGTCGTCACCGGTGGTGGCGTCAATGTTTTCCTTTGTTTGTGATTCTGCCTTTCGCTTCGCATATTCGTTCTTTGCTTCTTCCACTTCGCGCTTCAGGCGGGCAATTCGGCGCTCTAGACTCTCATCGTCGTCGTCATCAGAGAGATCGCCAAGCTCCTGGGTGCCGTCCTGCAGTATTCTTTGTCTTCGACTGGACACCTTGTACGCCTTGCGTTTTCCGTCGACTCGGTCCGAGAAGTCGACTCCGTTCGCGTCAACGTTGGTGGGAAGAAAGCGAGAACGCGCTTCATCTATTCGCAGCCTGGATCGGGAGATACCAGGTGTCTCATCCTCGATATCGTAGAACTCGTCGTCCGAATGGGTTCGAGCAGTGGTTGTCTAGAGACACGTTAATGACTGTCAACCGACCGTATATGCAACCAGAAGAAGCTCACAGGGACTGTAGAGTTGTCATCTGTGAGTTCCGGCGTCTCATAAATGTCTGGAGCGGAATCCTAGGTTGGGTCATTAGCACTTTTGAGCTCTCTTTGTGCCAGAGGTAACAACTCACCAGATCTGGAAGAGCAGCGTACTTCCGATTAAGAGCCATTTCCACTACTAAGGGAGATTTGAGTAGGAGGCAACCGATACGTCGACCAGGGCCTCTGGTTACAGAGCTTTATTCTGACATAAACTTGTTGTGATATTGTAAGGTGAAGGTGTATCACTTTGTACTTGGCTTCTGACAACAATGGAAATGGCAGTGAAACCAAGCACTGTCCAGTTGTATCCCTTTTCGGCTTCCGAAGTGGTTGAAGCATTGACCATTAGCATAACAATCCATAGGTACGTTAGGTAGCGCCAATTTAATACTTCACTGTGCACTTACCTATTGGATCCCCTGACGACGTTAGACCCTAGGGATTCAGAGGTGGGTTGCAGGGCGCAGGCGCGTTTAATCAGACGCGCGCTGACTCGCCGAGGGCGAGTGGGGAATTCCAGCAACGTCTCAGTGAAACTTACCTGGCCAGTGAAGGAAGGAACAAACACAGTTGATAAGTTGTCGTTTCAAGGAGGAAGCTGCCGTATCAAATCTTTGCTCATACACTCACATTCTTTTGATTTCTTTCTTTCTTTCTTTGTTTGCTTTGCTTTGCTTTGAAACCTCTCATGGCGATGCTCTAGCCTTTGAGGTACCTTCGTTTCAGAAGCGTCTAAACGTCAAATCTCTCACCACCGCACTTAAAGTCCATTCCCAGACCCTTACATTTTCATCTCGGTTTCGCAAAGGGAGCATCGATCTGCAATGGCTGGCAGAGTGACGGGCTTAAGCAGATACCAACGGCCACCGCCGCTTCTTTCCCAGATTCGTGGCTGTGAAAAGCGAAAGCTTGAACAGCAACCTGACGATGTCAACGCTCCGCCCATGTCTTCCGAAGATGAGGCTGAAGACGATATACCCTTACCCGCAGACTTGAGGCTGAGACCAAGTGGCTCTCAGTCCCAGACGCCAATCGAGCAGTCTGATGATTCCGAACCAGAAACTTCAGCTCGTGGAGATATCAAGCGCACAGCCTTCCGCGACCCGAGTAGCAGTAAAAGTCGTAGGAATATCACTCGAAAGGTGAACCAAAAGGAAGAAAAGATACTGAAAGCAGGAAGCCATGCGGAAGCATCTTCCTCGAGCGTGAAACGAAGGAAAGTTGAAGGCAAATCCGGGAATGGCTCTGCGAATCACTTCAACAACTCTTGGGGATTTACCAATGCAGGCAACAGCAAAGCAAAATATGGGAGCTCACAACCTCGAGGATCGCAAGCTTCTCGTAGTTCGCAAAGTTCTCAAGTGAAGAAAGGTTCGTCAAACTGGCGACCGTGTCACTTTCTTATTAATCCGTATATAGGGAAGACAAAAGTGACAAAGGGCGAGCCTATACATGAGAAGACCGAAGAAGACGGCGTATTGCATAGCTCCCAGACGGAAGAAAAGCCGACTTTCAAACCTGTTTCACAAGAATCTTTCAGTAGTCCCACAAAGTCGGAGGTTTCTCTAAGACCTGCACCCCGGGATGACTTGGGGACCCCCAAAAAGAAAGGGAACACAGAAACGAAACCCACAAGCCGCGGTCCATCTACTACTCCAACAAAAAGCCATGTAGTTCTCACCACCACCAGGCTTTCACAAAACAGCCAGAGCGGGTCGTGCTCGCCGTCTCAGAATCGAATAGGTGTCTGGAAACCAGTGGCCATCCCTAAGAAACAAAAGGATCAACCCAAGACGCCCGAGTACAAGCCACCCACATTCGTTGCGCCAGCCGAGATTGATGGGATGCAGACCAGCAATAGCGATATAGGTAGTACATCGTCGCCAGTCTTATCAGATCTAGATGAACTTAGCGACACGGAAACCATCAGCGAGGAGCCCCTTACAGACAAGAACAGTTTGGAAGATAGAATGACGAAATGCCCGTGGTGTGGGGACCTCGTGTCGGAACAGGCTCTCAAGGATTATTCTAAGGGGAGGAGACTGAACGTGCTGATGCAAACAAGGTTCTGTGCTAAACACAAGAAAGAAACTGCCTTGGACACATGGCGTGAAAGAGGCTATCCTCATGTCGACTGGAGCCGTCTTGAAGGCCGACTGGATGACCATCGGGCATACTTGACCAAGATCGTCAATGGTAAACAGTCGTTTTTCCGTGATATTCTGGCAGAGAAAATCGAAACAGGCCAGGCGAGGTCACTCAAGAAGGAGGGTAACCTTAACCCAGGTTACTATGGCCCAAGAGGCTGCAAGCTCATGTGCGATTACCTCGTGGAGGAGTTTGGTGAATCGCTGAAAGAGAATGCTACAAAAGATCGTGTCATCGCCGGTCGTGGTTCTGCAGCCTTTATCCAGTCGGTGTTGGTAGCTGAACTTGCTGTACAATTGATCATGGAGGATATGGATGTATCCGCCTCAGAGGCCAGAGAGATTATGGAGGAGAGCAAGGCTATTGGTGAGCTGATCCACGAAGAAACATGACATCTGAATTTGAAAATACAGCCAGCAAATAGATATTTATATACATGTATAATACGTCAAGAATATAAAAGCCGCTCATGCCCCTTGTCCGATGTTTGCTTACTGAGATACTTCTTTCTTGGTATACTGAATGGCATGGAAACAGAAATTTGGATTTCGTTATATCGGAGGCCAATGTGGCCGTCTAGGTCTAATCGCAGCTCTCCGAATTGGTCAGAATATGATACATGTAGATTCTAGTCAATGCTGACATTTCGCCAGTTTTTCATCGCCGATCCATCTATCCACACAGTTCTATTGTTCCTTCTTTGTCTTAAGGGAAATGTCAGTTGTTGTCTGCATGAAGAACTGTCGCTCAATGGCCTTGAGTATCTCGTCGAGAAGTCTGTATCAAGTTAGCTGGCTGTCACGAAATAGCAGCACGTTGAACTTACACAACAGGGGCGCTGATGGCAACAACTGCCTTCCATTCCAAAGCGTTCAGGGGCACAATGGAGAACAGGCCTTGAAGGAAGGGAATATAGACGAGAGCAAAATGCAAGGCCATGGACAGAGTGATGGCATAAACGAGCATCATGTTCTTCCAAAGGGGCAGAGTGAGGAGAGACTCGCTAGATGACAGCGCGTTGATGGCGTTAAACATTTCAATCACAACCAGGATAGACAATGAGACCGTTGAAGCTGCCTTGGCCATGTCGTTGGAGAACATGGAGCAGCCAATTTCGGGGAAATCAGCTGAGCAGTGGTGGAAGCGTGTGAGTTGGCGGAAAGTGATCTGAGGACCCTCCGGGTTATACATGAACCACCAAGCATAGCCAGCAACCGTAGCAAGACCAACATAGGTACCAATGACGAGATACCGGAAGAAGAGCCATCCGCCAATCAGAGCTTCATCCCTCTTGCGAGGACGACGCTTCATGATGTCGTGGTCAGGGGGGTTGAAAGACAGAGCGGTGGCAGGCAGACCATCGGTGACGAGGTTGACCCAAAGAAGTTGAACTGGAACGAGAGCCTCGGGCATACCAAGAGCAGCCGTCAGGAAAATCGAGACGACCTCACCAATATTGGACGAGATCAGATACCGGATGAACTGCTGAGTGTTGTTGTAAATGGAACGACCCTCCTCGATGGCTACCTCGATAGTGGCAAAGTTGCTGTCCGCAAGAACCATGTCGGCAGCCAGCTTGGAGACATCAGTTCCTGAGCCCATCGCAACACCGATATCGGCCTTCTTCAGAGCAGGGGCATCGTTGACACCATCGCCAGTCATAGCAACAACTTCGCCAAGAGATTGAAGTAGATCGACCAGTCGAGATTTGTGGCTGGGTTCAACACGGGAGAACAGAGAGGCACGCTTAGCAGCTTCAAGTTGCTCGCTAGGGGACAACTGGTCAAACTCACGGCCGGTGTAGCTCTTTCCAGTAAGATCCTCATGCTGACCGAAAACACCAATCTGGCGGCAAATGCTTTCAGCGGTGTTACGGTTGTCTCCAGTGATGACGATGACACGAATACCAGCATCCTTGCACTTCTGTACAGCGCCAGGAACCTCCTCTCTGGGAGGATCAAGCATGCAGACGAGGCCAAGGAAAGTCATGTTCTGTTCAAGCTGGGCATATTGTTCGGTAGAAGAAGCAGTGTGCAGAAGAGGGTTCTCGGCCACCTTGTCGATGCTGGCGAGAGCGATGACTCGAAGACCGTTGTTACCATATCGTACAATCTCGCTCATCAGGCGGTCTGCAATCTTCTTGGTAAGTGCAACCTTCTTGCCATTGGAGCCAACGAGAGTCTGTGTGCAGCGATCGATAACTGATTCGGGAGCGCCCTTGACCAGGAGTTTCTTATCATTACCCTTACCAACCAAGACAGACATGCTCTTGCGATCACGGGAGAACTCGTACGTAGCCAGGCGAGGCAGTTCCTTCTGGTAGGCTGCGCTGGCATAATGGACACAATCTTCAGGGCGGGTATCGGTAGGGGCACAAGGTCCAATCTTCTCAACCAAGACTCGAAGAGCACCCTCAGTTGGTTCACCAATGCTGGAGAAAGTGGCAGATCGAGAATCATAGGCAAGCTGGGCGTCATTGCAAATGGCAGCTACCTGTGCCATTTGGCGGATGGTAGCAGAAGAGTTGGGGAGGTCCTGAACGACAACACCGTTTGACTTGATGGCTCCGCGGGGTGCGAAGGTAGTGCCCTCAACGTCGAGCTCATCGAGACCGCTGCCGTCTTCGTTGAGATGCAGAACCTTGCTAACGCTCATCTGGTTGGTGGTCAGAGTACCGGTCTTGTCAGAGCAGATGACGCTGCAGCTTCCAAGGGTCTCAACAGAAGGGAGGCTTCGGACGACAGCGTTCTTAGCAGCCATCTTTCTCGTTCCAAGAGCCAAGCAGGTAGTGATAACAACTGCCAGACCCTCAGGAATCGCAGCAACACCAAGGGAGACGGCAATCTTGAGGTAGTAAATGGCGCCCTTGGTCCAGTTGCCGTGGCTAGGATCATTGAAGTTGGGAATGTTGATGAGCCAAACCAGGATGCAAATCACAGTGATAACCTTGGCTAGACTGTCGCCGAAGTCGTTGAGCTTCTGCTTCAGGGGCGTGGGTTCCGAGATCTGGGCAGTAATGCTTTCGTGGATATCTCCGATAGCGGTGTTAGGGCCTGTGAGAACAACAATTGCCCGGGCGCGACCTGTTACAACAGTTGTTCCAGAGAACAACATGTTGGTCTGGTCCTGTAGAACGGCTTTCTCATCTTCGATAACGGTAGAGGCGCGCTTGCCGACGCTCTCGCTCTCTCCAGTGAGAACTGCCTGGTCGACAGAGAAACTGTTGCTCTCGATAGAGATGACTCGACAATCGGCAGGAATACGATCACCAATGGAGACTGTGACAATGTCACCGGGGACTAGCTCTTCGGCCTTGACTCGTGAAACATGACCACCATTTCGCACCACATTTGCTTCGTTTGCTGAGTATTCTTGTAAGGCGGCGATGGCCTTCTCGGCGCTGCTTTCCTGGGAGACTCCGACGACACCGTTGAGAATGAGAATGGTGAGAATCTACGGAAGGCAGGTCAATGGTTTGCTCAACAAGAACAGAATCGAAGAGCGAGTTTGTACTTACGACGACTGGGTCAACGAAAGCACTCCAGCCCTCTTCATCGTCGAAAAGTGCCAGAACGAAAGAGACAGCGGCGGAACCAAGAAGGATGAGAACTAGCTGGTCCTTGAATTGCTCTAGGATAAGCTCCCACAGAGGAGTAGGAGGCTCCTCAGGAATAGCTATCAAAAGTTAGACAGTTCAAAAACGTGGTGGGGTTACGAAGAGTATCTGACGTACAGTTGCGCCCATGTTTGTTACGTAGCTCGGTGACCTGAGAGTCGCTCAAGCCTGTAGCCTCGTTGACGTTGAAGTTGGTGAGGACATCGCCAACTGGTTTCGCGAACGCGCTCTCCATGGTGAAGGCGATGCGCAACGCGAGCGCTCGGAACGAAGCTGAATCAAGTTTGTATACCGAGAAGTTGACAGCGAGACGATTTGCGAAAAAAGAGAGAAAGGGTCTCGTTAACCTTGAAGCAAGGAATGGAGGGTAATGCAGACGTCAGAAAGAAAATGACAACACGTGTACCAGAAAAAGAAAGTGTATGAGAGAAAGATAAAAGACACGGAGGCAATAAACTATAGTAATCGCCGGTTTCCAATCCTGTCATGGAACAGTTTACAGTAAGGGTAGATTTGTCAAGACTAGAGAGGCAAGCCGATGAAAGGGCCCACGCACGTGGCAACCTCCAACCTTGCAGTATAGATTTTATTCTGACTAATGGTGGAGTCTGCTGCTGTGAAACCTGCTTCATCGGACTAAGAGATACTAAAACTAGGTAGTCAGAGTCTGAGTTGCGAGACTGACAACTTTTCCGCTTCCGTCTTGCGTTGGAAGTTCTCAAGTCGAGGTGCTTCTCCATGATCAAAAAGCTCAACGTGTTCGTTTCCGTCTCGGACAGTCGGCATGTCTCTCCTGGCTTCTAGCGTGACGGTAGCGCATCCCCACAATCTGGGAGGACCACTGTAAACAGTAAAACCTCCTGAAAACCAGGCACCAGTCCCCTGAAAACCGATTCAAGACTGAGGTGTTCTCCCGCCGAGAAACCCCAGCTCGATTTTACCTTGGTTGGGTCTAGCTCTGCGAGCACCGCCACAATGCCGAGCCAGTTAGCTTACACCTTGCATCACGACCAGATACAAGTTGAGTCTTTGCTTGCCGAGCATATATGCCAAGTTGTCGATTGCCGAATAAGCCGCTCTCACCAATTGAAGTTGAAGTTGAGTATGGGTAAGTCAGAGGGTCGGTGGAGACTGACTACATATCTATCCACGAAGATATGCGATGCTCGTAAGCTTCTCAGGTCAAAGCCATTCCACCCCGGCCCGGTATCGCCGACTGACTCGGGATGGGGCTTGGCTGAGAAAAATTGGTGGTCGGTCATGACATCCTCTACTGTACGTGGGGGAACAAGACATCATGCTCAAGTCTATGTAGTAGACAACTTAGGGCCAAGCGCGATACTCTCTGGATCCTTTCTTTTCACATGAAACATAAGTAATGATTGCTCAGATACCTAAACCCTAATAGCATTTATGTCGTGACTAGTTTACTCTCCAGACATAGATGATTGATATAAAACACCACTGTCATCTAATATGCTTGATCTTGCATATGATATTTTATCTCCGCCAAGTATCGCCCTTAATCATGATGTCAGATACGGTGCATTATGGCACGCTTCTCCACATCACACTACCAGACTCATTAAAATTCCGCAGTGAAAGGAAATCATTCACTTCGGCTGTTACGTGGATACTGCAATGCGTTATTACCTTAGGTTGTGATACATGCGACATACAAATGGCAAGTTCATAACTAATAAACACAATAACACACATCATCTGTTGTTTAGCAACATCAATGACCAATTGCAAGTAATCCTAAAACTACCATAACTCTTTTACTGACCTCGTGGCAAGAAGTTGAGCTCTTCAAGATGCACTGTCCATGTCTCCAGCAAGCCACGAACAAGATGATCACACAGCTCCGATTCTTTCAGTCTCCCCAACCTCTTATATATGAGCAAGCCGCTGATCTCTGAGACTCTCGCCGCCACATCAAAAGAACCCCGGGATTCTTGGACTGCTGCCTCGGCCTTGACCGTCAATATTGCGAGTTTGCTGCCAGCCTACAACTCATAATATCTGGTCGACTTCAAACAACGTGGGACCCTTTTGGCCTATCGTTTAACCAAAGCATATTCTGATCTTGAGGCTTGCGTCGACTGACCTTTTGGTCTCGTTGCATCACAACTCCTAGACTCGGGCATCAATATTCCCGTCTTTGGTGCTTCCAGCTTCGCCCTGTACCAATGGCCATGCAGACGCCTCTTTGTATCACCACTTCTCAGCCGCGATACTCTGGCTCATCGTCACCGGCTGTACGATTCCACAGCCTAGGATCATGGGTGTTGAATCTCGGTTGAGCCAATGTGGCCAGACAAGACCGCCTGACTGGATGGCTGAGATCTTCTTCTTTTTTTTTTTTTTTTCTCGCTTTCGGACACAATTCTCGGTGAATTCTACCTGCAGGATTGCTCATCACTCTTGCATGACTTCTTCTAATACGCCATCCAGGAAGGAATGTCCCGAAATACTGTATCTCTCGGTCCTCTCCTTCCTGCCTGCACCTTGGAGAGTAGGTAAGTAATGTAGGTAGGTACTCAGGTAAGGTAGGCACGCCCGTAGATAGGTTGTGACCTCTTGGAAGTTTCCCAGCCTTTCCCTCCGTGAATTATGGTGCTGTGAACTCTTAGTACTTTGATGCTTGGTCTATTCCATTTATGACATCTTCTTCATCATTCATCATCACAGCCATGTTTGGACAACTCGTCTGAAGCCGCTTTTTTTTGGTGTAGTTGGGCTTTCTTGGAACCAGCACTTTGTTAATTTCTTGGACTTTATCTCGTCGCTCTCTTTTCATCATGGCTCTCGTGAACCCTTCAGCCTTGCCAGATGTTTCTCGTAGCATCCCCAGTTCAAGGCATTTCAGTTGGACAGCCGGCTTTCCGTACATATCACGATTTGATTCCCACGACAGCCTCCGCAAATTATATGGCATTCATTTGCCGTTAAGATTGGATGAACTTCACCTTGATGATACCAAAACATTCACAGCTTTGAATTGCACCGCCCAGCAAGCGAGTTCCGAAAGAGCAACTACCACACGCGCGGGACCTTCTTGTCCGCAGATACAAGTCGAAACTATTCAAGAGGTCCCATGCAGCGAAACCTTCGCTGAGAATGCCAAGCTTCGGGGGCCCTTCTCCAGGTGGATGAAGTCATTACATCGCCGGGTGAGTCAAAGAGACCACGAAAATGTTTGGTCCCCAGATACTGGATGGGAAAATCTCGAGTGCAAGGGAACTTATCGGCGATCAATTCGCCACAGACTCAGTCGCCGGCTCTCGTCTTCTGGGTCTTCGCTGGGTTTCATCGAAGCAGTCCAAAGTGCGAGTATCAGCATCGCTAGTGCCAGTGCCATCTCGCGCTCACACCGGCATCATCGCCTTTCACATTGCCGGTCGCGGACTGAGCGCAGCAGTCGAGCTTCTTTGTCTGCCCCAAGGTTTTCCGAAGACAGTATTCCGTTCGAAAAGGTCAGCATTGATGTTGCTGCCGTCCAGCGTTCTCTTCGGCGCCGGCAGATCATCGAGGAGCTCATCAATACGGAGGAGAGTTATATTGGTGACATTCGTTTCCTTATTCATGTGAGCTCAGCCCATGACTACTCTTGGGCCAACTGACAGCAAATAGACCTACATCAACCTGCTCGCTGCTCTCCCAACTTTACCAGAGAGGTTGCGCTCGTCCATTAACCATAATCTCGATCAAATCCTTCAGCTCCATGAAGAAATACTCGGCGAACTACATAGGGTAGTTCCGGATTCTGAGTACAGCCAAGCTGATCATTTTATCGTATCCTCCTCGAAATCAAACAATCCCAAAACTAGACATCGCCGATGGTCAAGCCTAGATATGGTCTCAGGGGATCAAGGCAGCCTCCAGTTACTAGAAAAGGAGCCTGGTGTGTTGTCTGAGCCTCAGGTAGCAGCAGAAGCGGCCAAGATTTTCAGTAGGAGGGTGAGTCGCCGTCTTGCAGTTCAATGCCTGAGAATTGCTGACATGCTGCATCCAGATGCATCGATTCTTCATGTATCAGGAATACGGTGCGAAGTATGAGATGATGATCAAAGACGCCACTTCAGCTCTAGAAAATCTCCCCGAATGGGAGTTACATCAGAAGGGGCTTGAGGCTTTCGCGTTCACCATGGAGCCATCACCCTCGTCCGATAGAAGAAAGGCTCTAACCATAGGTGATCTTCTTGTTAAGGTATGCTCATCTGATCATATCTGTTTCACTGCCTGACATGTCAGCCTCAGCCTATCCAAAGAATCTGCAAATACCCCCTTTTGTTTGCAGAGCTACTGAGGTGCACCCCAGTCATCGACTGTCCAAACTCTCACATGGAAGTTGAAACTACACTGATGAGGCTCCGGGAGGCCACAGCTGAGATCAATCGCTCAACTGAGGATCATTTGATGAAAGGCATTCTTGAAAAGACCTGGCTATTGCAGGATCGTATCGTGTTTCCAAACAGGGTATTCTTCACAGATATTCCCTTGGTGAATCTTTGCTGACTATATACGAGAGACTAGATGCGCATTCGAAAAATCAGGTTCGTTCGTTTGGTCACATTCAGTTGTGTGGAGTTTTACATGTATGCTGGCAGTCGCCCGCCGGCATTGATGGTCAGTATATGATCTGCTTGCTCTACAAAGACGTCCTCTGTCTGGCCTCTGGGGGAAAGTTTGATCCTATCTATACGATTCTGGCCTGTATCGATGTACATTGTTCAGCTGTTGAAGACGCTGACAATGGGCGCGGTAAGGCATGTCACACATAACCGAGACTTGAACTAACATATCTTGTAGGTTTGCAATGCCACCTAGCTCCCTTCTCATGGAAGCTTGTTTTTGAGAGCGATCATCAACTCTACGAGGTGGTAATGACGGCCTGTACGTCAAGGGAGGAGAACGAATGGCGAACCCGGTTGCAGCAACCACTGTGCCTAGAGCCAGTTGGTAGATCTCCTGGTCTTCAAATATTTCTCTCTCTTGACATTCAAAGTCTAGGCACTGTGTTTGGACGACCTGGTATGCTTACTCTTTCCAAATAATGAAAAGGCTAGATCATACTAAACATCGGTAGGAAGTATCGCGAGGAGTCTGTCAACGCGTCAGGCCTCTGTGGAAAGCTCCGAGTCATCCCTGTGCCATGTCATTCTCAAGAATACAAGTACCATGAAATCTAGTATTGGTATCAGCTCTGGAGCTAGACTCCATCGTTCACAGTCTTTGTTGTCAACAAAGGTCAGAACGCCAGTCCTGGTACCATCTCGAAGTGAAAGAGCGCGGCTGGAGGTGCTTCTCTCAGACGTCTGGAGTCAAGATGTTCTTCCCCTTCCTAGCATGACGAACATTGCGCGGAATGAGCAGATAATCAGGCGGTCAGCATCAACCGTGATGAGAAAGTTGAGTGTATCCAGCATGACGAAGAGGTCAGGAAGCTTGTCACGCAGAATGATCGAGGACCTATCAAGTGAAGACCAGACGCGCCAGACAAGTTTTTCGAGCGATAGTGGCTTTGACATCTTTGACAAGACTGGTCGTGAGGAGAGCTCACACTCCTACACAACTAAAGGCTCAGCGCTCCCAGAGACTCGAGAGCTAAGTGAGGAAGATGATCATGTATCGGACATGTCTCCGAGGCTAGAGCTCACTCAGATATCCGAACTCGAACCTCTCAATTTGATTGAGATTATTTCAGACAAGCAGCAGCAAAGCGAGGCAGAAAACACACCAGCTCTACAAGACTGTATGGCAAACAGGCCCCAGATCAATTCTCCACAAAGTGGTTCCAGAACAGCAACGCACTCTGTTGCGAAGGAGAACCTGTCTCGCTTGGCAGATGCCACCGCCGTGCAGAGCTCAGATGTTCCATGGGGGAAGGAGAAAGGCTCGAGAAACGAAAAGAAATGCACAGGCATTCGCAGATTCTTTCGGTAAGAAACTGTTATGAGGGCACTAGTCGGCTATGACGCTTGATACATCTCTAGTAAAGCTGTGCTGTATTATCAGTTCAAAGATGATGGGAAACTACATACCAGGGAGGTAGGTAAGTAGGCATTGGATTTTATTATTAGCATCACTAAGTACCTGATATGGTAGTCTAAGTTACCGATGTCCTACAAACGTTAGTCGATCGTTGGGTTACTTTGATAAGCTTATGTAGTCTAACTCGGCGGTTTCTGAATAGCGCTTTAAGGGTGGGGGATTCTCGCCTGATATTAATTGTTTGGTTTCAAACCATCAGTTTTCTCGAGTTTGGTGGGATGTCATAATCATGCCTTATGGAATGGACAATCAGCACATATCACGAAGTTGGATCCTCCGCATCAAGCATCAAGCATCATGCAAATGCCCCCCATTGAGAAAGAAGCCAAGACAGCATTCACAGGATAAAAAGCATTATGGTTTGCCAAGGCAATGAGAAAGAAGATGATTTGTTACTGACATGGAAGACGGGAGAACAACATGGGATCCGCTGCAACTTGGCCAATCCCTTACAAGAAAATCGTTGTAGGCTGGCGTGAGGAGCACGTGATCGATCAACATGGCAGCCTTGGATACCTAGGTAGTAGGTACCTTATTCAGGATACCTTACCTAGCTTAGGCATTCTTTTGCTTCCTCGTGCTCAAAATTCGGTGACGTACGCGGTGGATTCAAGCATGCAGGAACGTGTACAATAGCTAGAAGCAAGACAAGCAACTTCGAGCCTGGCAAGCAAACGGGGATTTGCTGCTTCATTGGCTGTGTTGATGCTCAGAGCAAGCTATAGTGGGGCCTATTCCGCCTGAGGGCCTTGAGAGCCCCGCGATGAAGTACGTACCGACCCACTTGCCCGCCTTGGGAGAACACAGCTATGACGTATGACATAGGTAGCTTCCACCTCAGCCAGCAAGCTTAGTAGGTACCTAGGTAGTAGGCACATTCGTCACTGCTCCTCACATTGACGGGAGCTTCCTTTTAAGCCTCTGGTAGCACCACACTTCCTCGACTCCTTTTCTTTTCTTCTCCTCATCTTCATCTTCATCCTTCGATAAACAGTTATCAACAATTCCACTCTGCGACTTCTCACTCTAATCGTTTGACGAATCTTCACTACCAATACAACCACTACCACTTCCCTTACTCAATAAACAATCACAATGGCTCGCGGCGAGACTCAGCAGACCAAGGTCCACTACAAGGGTAGCGACGACTTCATCATCTTCATTGATGATGTTGAGACCTACCAGAAGTGGAAGAGCGACAAGAGCATTCCTCTTGCTCACTTCATTTCTTCCTTCAAGATCTTCCTGACACACAAGTAAGCCAAGCCACCCCCGCTTTGTATCTCATCTTTTCCCTTCAATCTCGTGGCTAGCATGGAAATGGAAGCCCTGCGTCATGTATTATACTACAGATAGTCTGTGGCGCATTGACGCTACCAGATATCTGGCATTTGGATCATGGCTTCAGCCTCCCTCTGCCCGCCATAACCAAAACAATCCCCAATTCCATAACACACAAGCTAACAATCTATTAGCCAAGGAGCTCAGGGAAGTCTCGATGCTGCTTCAAAGGCCGCTCTTGAGAACGAGTTTGGTACTTCTGTCGACGATGATGTCATCAAGCAGATTCTTGAGAAGGGCGACACTCAGACCGTAGAGGTAAGGTCCTTTTCTGTGAAACATTCTTACCCATCCGCCTGACTAACATGACCGTACAGTTCCCCGAGCGTCAAGGTCCCAAGAACGACAGCAAGGGCCCTATGATCTCCCACTAGAAGAAACAACATTCCACACGATGTACCAGACAGCAGGCGTTAGGGGGCTCCGCCATATTTTTGGGCATGCAATTGCTAGGAAAGGGCTCATGTTGCAGTGAGCGGTACTATCGGTGAACGACTAAGACTCATCTGAAATAGTTGATGAGGTTGTCACCAGGAAGTTAGTTGGCCTGGGCCACGATCATGTTGAAGCTGATTGAGTCAGCTAGTGTCTGATGCTCTGAGAGATGGGCATTTTATGATAGTGCTCCATGAAATACAATCAGCCTTGGGAATTGCAATGCATTTATTTCGCCATCTAATCCACACACACATTGCCCCAAGTTTGGTGGCATGGAAATCTATGTCGACTTGTGTAGCGCTTTATGATGATACTAAGAAAACAGAGGAAATGGTTGATCTCGCGCTCTTTGCTTGATTGACTACTCGCGGGGCAACGAGGCTGCTAAATTATAGGTCCAAAGATCTAATAAATTATACTAAATTCATATAAGTCACTTCACCACGTCGGATGATGGTCATAAGCTTTCTTGCCTCCTCTTGACTAGGTCGATGCTTGAATAGTCAGGTCTATTTAGTAATATCATGAAAGATTAAGTTGCCCGCGCTACTTATCACCGAATAAAACCATTTTCATTAGCTTGATTTTGAACATACCAGGCTATCTTATCATCCCCCATTTCCACAACTTGCTTCAAACTTAAAATCCTCCGTTTCGTTCTCTCTGCTATTGATGCAGCAATGAAAATATTGCCATCATGTATATGTATATATGTATTCATTCATTCATTCTATAATCTTGGATCATACTCCTTGTCCATGTGCTACGGCTTTCAGATGTGGACCCAAGGTATATATGTAGCGGAGTTATGTTCCAAAAGAACGCTATTAGACAAGGAGTGTTTCGAAGTATCAGCCAATACCACCACTTGGCAAAATCCACAAACAGATCCGGTTTCGACATATTTAGAGGACTCTTAGTTGTTTCTACTATGTTTTGAATCACCAAGCCGAATTGTCCTTCTGGCTTGGCTCAATACACATGTATGGAGGTATCCAAGGAAGCAATAACGGAAACACACATGGAACATTTGAAGACATTTTGGTGGTATTAGATCTATATTTCGGGTGCTTTGGCTCCAGAGATTGTAGCAGACTCTTGCCGGAAGTCCTCAGGCCCGTCCAGGCTACACAACTGGACCAGTTCCTTGTCTCCTGATTTCAAGACTTCCTCTAGAAACGGCCGTAAACAGTACGACCCTCTCCAATGGTATCCTCGTCTAACAACACCTCCACGCTGATCATGCAAAATGGGAAATGCAAATACAAACGCAAACGCAATGCTGGAAGGAAAATCTCCTTGGTGCAGGATGAGCCGTACACACGCAGTACTAATGGTCTGATGGTCGTATATCATGAAAAATCGCCAAACGCCGCAAAGGGGTATATGTGTAACAGTGTCTCTTTGTAAGATTCGGGGTTTAGAGATGGCGTTCAATCAAGAAGTCATGCTATAACCCGTTCTGTATTTTGTAGTATTATACATCCATCATGGCAAGCTGCGACTATGCACGCGTACCGCCGCCGCTGCGCCCGCGATTAGGAAGAGTCCAGGGTTTTGCGCAGATCATCTAGAAATTCAATGTTAGTCACAGGTAGATTTCTCAAAGGCTTGTAGTTGCCACTAACCTCGCCTTCGCTGTAACCCCAGAAGTAGACGATCATGCCGATGAGGTAGTAGATAGCGGCGTTTGTGCCTTGGTAGATAAGAGCTGCACTGAGTGCCGTGAGTGGAAGGATGGCAAGTCGGAATTCTAGCGAGCGGTGGAGAGCCGAGCCGGCGACGAAGTTGAGGGGCCATTCGAGAGCCAGCATGGCAATCCCCAGGAGTAGATTTATTATCTGTAAAGCCGGCACAGGTCTCACTGCACCATCGAGGGTACGCGTAAGGAAATCCCAGAAGATCTTGGGCCAGAAGAAGCACTCTATGGCAGCCGCAATCTGATCTGCAAGATGGTGTAAGTAAAGAAACAATCGGCTCGGGCCATGGTCAACTTACAAGCTGCGGCGCTCAAGATGATGAGACGGGCCCAGTGATTCTTGATGAGTTTTCCCATGGTGAATGGATGTTGATTGTCAAGCCCAGATTAAGATGCCCTTCACTTGTTCCCGAAACGTTTCTTTTTCCTTGCGGATAATAACCAGTCTCGTTTTCACTCGTTGAACTTGTCGTCTATTCGTATAGTACCCAAACACTGCTGCCAATAGTCCCTTTTTCGGTGTGATATTACAGACCGGCCAGCGGCGATATGGTATAAAGAGCGGACGAGAAGAAAAAAACGAAAGTATTAAAACGAACAGTGACTCTGTCAGGCCAGCAGACAGGATGAAGCGAATGGTGAGAGAAGAAGAACAGCGGGCGAGTGGCGGATGATATCAAGGAAGAGATGAGACCCTTGAAGGATAAGCCAATGTGTTAAGGTCGTCGATCCCGACGGTTGAGGCTGAGCCGAGAGCGAGGTGGATAAGGATAGAGCGGATGCCGAGCTCGAGGTTTGAGACGTTGGCGTCGGGCAAAAGGTTTAGAGGACGATTATGAAGCCGATGATGTCGCGGAAGTTGGTTGGCAGATCCACGCACTCGACTATATGGTCTATAATCGTGGCAAGCACACGCGCGACATTGTATAGAATTGTCGGTATGGTTATCTTTGGGAGAGACGGTGGCGGTATTGTAAGGCTGATTCTGTCTCATCCAAGAGCGGCTTCTTCCTTTCCCGAAGTTATTGTAGTCGCAAGATTGTATGACCAGGCGAGGTGACACTCAGGAGTCTTCTGAGACGTTCCAAGAGACACAGATTTCAAGATGGACCGGGGATTGGGGGGGGCTGCAAGTTGCAGTGGAGGGCAGCCTGAGACTTTTAAGAAAAGGCCAAGAAAAGAACCACGACAGCCAAAATGCGCCTCTTTCTTGGTATGAAAATCTAGGCCAATGCAATGCATTCATGTACAAATGAACCAGGGTCTACATGGACCGTCGGGCCACGAGCCACGCCATTTCTCGGGGCTATCTCTCACTTTCACGTACTCGCCTCACGATATAGAAGCGCCTGGGTGACTCTCAAGACCAGCGGTGCGATGGAAAGTGGAAAGGCGGGGAGAAGAGAGCTAGGATGTGAAAGTTATGCGATGCAGCGGCTCGTCACACAGACCGACGTCCATCATCTTGGAGCTAAAGCGGGTGCAAGCAGCTCTGAGATGCCATGATTGGCCGTTGCGACGGCTAGTGTGGTCAAAGATCGATAAACTCATATGTCGCAGTGGTGTGAAGGCTGGTAATTGGTGATGACCTCGGCGGTTAGATGCAGAGCACAAGCCAATGAACGTGCTTAGCGGCCATGAGGGAGAAGATGGGAAGCGGGTAGAGAGAGATGTGACAGGGATTGAGTGATGTCGCGTGGATCTAAAAGGAAGCCCTGGACAGCCAGTTAAACAACTCAAGTTTGAGAAGATCCAAGAGAATACAATTGCTTCGTCGTTCTCTTAGATGAGCTTCATCTCAACAAGAGGCTCTTCCGCCTATCTCTCGGTCGACAGCCATCAGTAATCAATTTCTTGTTCTATCTCGAGTCTCCCTCATGAGACATAGGAGAATACCACATGAGGCAGATGCTGGGACAGCCGACGTTGCGGTGTTTTGACTTGCTGTCGGACCCCTGACCCCTGGCCCCTCTCCCGCCCACCACTTCTCCTTAATCCCTGTTCACTTAAACGCTGCATGTGGTGTTCTTTTTTTATACCACGATGCTTTGTGCCACTCGTCACGCTCATTGTGGCAACTTGCCCTGTCGAGCAGTTGTTGGGTGCAGAGGATCTGGGGAAGATCTGGTGTTGGTTATCGTCAAAAGCATGTTGGTTGTCATTAAACAACTGATGAGACATTGCGCCCCCATATTAAAGCGCTTCTCGAAACACGATTGCTTCATTTGTTCAGAGAGTTCCCGAATCTTTGGATCGAGCGGTTGCGATCCGTTTCCTTAACCTATCCTTCGGTACCGATTAGAGTGCGTCCAACAGCTCTTGTCACCATCCATCATCTGATGTGGATAGCACCACTTCTGTTCTTGGTTTCTTGACCATCATCTTGAGCTAGTGCCGGTTATCACTCTTCTCATACCACCTCACAGAGCTGCGGCTTGGTCGTTTTTCCCTCACCGTATCGACCAAGACCACAAGCTGTGACTTGCCCCCAAACATGCAAGCGAAGGTATCGGCTCGTCCGATAGTGCGTGATAACTGAGCCTGAGGCCTACCACGAGCAAACTGAGCCCGATTCGTATTGTCGCCTACCTAGCTCGGCGGTTGCAGCATCGCTCCAATTGGTTCAGCTTCCACCAGCCAGGTCAGCCGCATCTGCATCACTCGGTTGCCCGGTGGATACTTGTTCTATCACCTACATTGCCTAGTAGACTACCCTGTCTCAACAACGGCGAACGAGTTCAACGACGCAGAGATAGAGAACCAACAGCTCATTTTCGCTATCACTCTTTCGAAATACATTAAGCTTGCATGTACCATCGCTCACCCCTGTACTTTTGCCCAGATGCCTGTCATGATTTCAGCGACACCGCCCTGCACCACAGACTGTGACCCAGAATACTGGGCGGATGATCGATCTAAACGACGTTCCTTGTAAGATCTTGTTCTGCACTGAACCATTGTCATGCCATTATACATAACGCATTATAAGTCTTCGGTAAGCAGACTCGTCGTTACCGCCCTGTATCTCGGAAACGTGACCAACTATCTGGCTTATCACATATTGGGTGCATCTGTTATTCCTGGTTGCTCGCGGACGTGTGACGGGCCATTGGAGAGAAACGAGACGACTCGCTCACCATCGCTATCTCCAAGGTATTCGCATATTGCAGCCCGGCCGCCTGGGCTGGAGTAGAGGTCTGCGAAGCCTCGGAATCCAGAGGTGATTCCGGTCAGAACATTGACCTGGTCTCTTGAAAGAGAGTTGCCTTCGACGCACCAGGATACTAAGTTCTCATGAGTTGCTTGTTGCTCAGTATTGACAGCAGGATTCTTCCTAATGTGATCCCGCCTGAGCAATTCAAGGCAGTGGGCAAAATCTTGGGTCGTAGAAATGGGGATCATAGGGATGGGACAACCTGAGCACAACATCCTATAGAGTAAGTCAACAGGTAATAGGCAAGCCAGCGATTTGGAGAAGTACTCAATTTGCAGCCGAGAAAAAGACTCCATGGGCTTGTGACCATTCAAAAGCAATATCACAGCGATATGTTCTCCTCCATTCATAAGCGACAGTCTTATCACTCGCGCCTTTTCCTCAGAAGACTGCAGCTCAGACAACGACGAGGCAATTGCTCTGAAGGTAGCGGGTGGGCTGTTGGGAACGAGAATCGGAAACGTGATATCGCAACCCTCCAGGTTGCTTTCTAGGGACGCTAGTGTGAGTGTGTGCGTGATAATACCTTATAGCAAACAGGTCACACCGATAACCAACCTTTCCATGTCGACGAGCTTGTTGCTAGAGAATGAACCGCCGCAGCCCATTCTCTTCGCTTCCGTAAGGATGAACAAAACATGATCAGTCAAGTTTGAGGTGCAAGTCCCAAAGAGTAATGTTTGCCCAGAAGATTCCGCGAGCCCTGGAATGATTTATTGAGGATGTGTTGAGTCGTGATGCCTGTCAATGGAGCCTGGTAGTAATCTACGAATTTATCATGTTGAGATATAGGAGACAAGTTTCAAGGAAGGAAAGCGACAGCTGAGCAGTACCTACTGGGTGACTGCGGCCTACCCACCTGCCTGAGATTAGGAGGTAGGTAGGGACTTGGTGAAGGAAGAGCAACCAACAGAAATCGGCAGCACGATAATTGAGCAGGCGTATCCGTAATTCTCGGCGTTTATCATCTCCAACACAGCGGCCGACATGTTTCATGTCAGAGCTTTCTTCTTCAAGAGTGAGCTTCATATCACCAGTTGATGACACGGAGGCTGTCAATATCTTTGGCTTCGTGCTTAGAAGTCGAGGTACAGAGGGTGATTTCTGTATTACAATCTACAAAGTAAAAAGATTGTCTCTCTATCTGTGTTCTCGTAAGTAGGGAATCCTGTTGTCAGTGAGTGTCAATTCAACCAACACAGAAAGTTTCGTGCTGTGTGAATGGAGGAATGAGTTGAGTAACCAATCAGAGCTCTACAAGACTCTCATCCCTGGTCTATCTACCAACCTATGCCAGCACGGAATATCACGGCTCCGGAAGAGACGGCATCGACTCTCCTCGAAATATCCAATTACATAGAATGACGTACCTTACTTTCTTTTGATATCATCAGTGAGTCCTCGAATCAAATTTGCCCTTGCACTTCCAAACGAGTCGAACTCTTCTGTATTGTGTGCTTTGTTGACGTGACATCAGCATTTGAGCTTCAATTGACTCTCCGCCATAGAAGCCCCACCAGCGATCAAATATCCAACCTACGAGACAGCTTGGCAAGCAGCTTTCAACACTGGAGCCAAGAGTTCCTAAACCACCAGCACTCATGGTTCCTCTTCCGCTATTCAAGCTTGCATCTCTTCTTGTTAGGCATGTCTCAAAATATGGCGCCGTACGAATATCCCTCGTCGCAGCTGGACCAGGCACTGACAGCTCCTCAGAATCACATCAAAGCTCAGGCACACGATCATCCGCGGTTCCGAGCGTTCGCTGCCCGATACGGCCAATACATGCATCAATTGAACATGAGGATGTCAGTCGCATTGTTACGGAACCCAGACGCCGAACGAAGAGCAAAAGAAAAGGCCGAGGCACCAACGGTCAAGACAGAAGAGCAGCAGAAACGAGACGATCAGCTCAAACAGAAGCAGGCTCCCGAACTCCCTAAGAAGAGCATAGCGTTTCAAAACATCTGGAGACGCAAATTCAGGCCACTTCCCGAGAACAAAGCCGTGGATCTATTCGCTGATGTCATTGGAGATGCGTTCATCCTCTCGGTAGCCATCGCCTTGATTGTCTACGAAACCTGGAAGTCATCACAAAAGCCCGATATGAACAAATTGCGGATAGAAGAATTGGACCAGAAACTCGAAGAGCTGAAGAAGAGGGAAGACGAGCTAGAAGAGGCGGAAAAGAAGCACAGGGAAAGATATGAAAGCTTGGAGGAGACACTGCGCCAGTTGAGGGATCCTAAGACAAATCAATTGCTGGTCCCGGCGTTGCAAGTATCATAACACTCAAATCGGCAAACGAATAAATTAAATGTGCCTGGAAACCCGCTGCACGCAGGAGAGCCAACCAGAGGGAAACTGAAGCACTTTTCAAATCTCGAAATACAAGGGAGACTCGCCCATGGACAGCTGGAATATTGGACAATGGATAGCTGGCACTTGGTAATTATGCACCCTTTTGTTTCTCATCATATTATAGCCTCTTCTCCACTATAGACTTAGATATTCATGACTTACGATGTAAGATAACCATTCAAAACAAGAGTACGAAAAATACCTGCCAATTAATTGACCGCTCCATTTCAGCAAATCCAGGCCGAATGTTGGCCTCGTCGTTCAAGGATTGAAATTCCTTGATTGGCTAGCCAGAGGCACAGACGAGACAGGGTGTTATTTGATTGGACAACTCCACGGCCCGCCCCAGCTCTGTGGTTGCCAGCGGCAACAGCCTGCTAAGAAAGTACACAAACCACCAGTCGCGGCAACTGATGACTTCTCTCCATCTTTCTTCGCTCAAGCGTCGCTCGTCGGGTTTCTTGCTCTCACAAATACTAACCCATAGCATCGGACGATAGCATCTCAGTTTTCAGCATTGTTTAACATCCTTGGCTTTTACTGCACGAATAGGCGACTTTCTTTCATTCGTCTTGCATGTTGACGTCGCGAGTCTCGTGAGTTCTGCCCACTGGTTCCACTGGATCACCATCTCGTCTACTGTACATAAAGCCATTGGACATGCACTCGGCTCTTGCGTCCCATCTTCACTTCGGTGTTGCTAACCTTTTATCCTAGTCCGATACTTGCGACACTACAACGCGGTTGTTGACCTTCTAGCCCGCTCGTCTGTTTGGCAACGACCGTCCACAAACTCGTTGAATTTTCGTATCACAGTATCCGAGCTTCTCATCAGCTATGGCTCATAGGCTAGTGCCCCGAGGCGGCGTCGATCTCGAGGCCTTGTCCCCTAGGGATGCCAACGCCCAGCGAGTACCCAAAGTGACCGACATCAAAACAAAAACGGCCGCCCAACTCAAGGCCGCCAAGGAGAAGGAACACCCTCCACCCCCGCCTACAGAAGTCCCTGAGCCTCCAAGCACCGATCGGCCTGATGGAGCAACGTATCAGGTCGGCAAACTGCTCGGAAAGGGTGGCTTCGCAGTCTGTTACAGTGGCCAATTATTACCCACAAAGCAGCGATTTGCTCTGAAGATTGTCAAGAGCCACATGCCTCCCAAAATGGAACAAAAGGTTTGCAACAGAAAGAAGACACATTGACACACATCTAACATGTTCCAGTTCCAAACCGAGCTCCAGATTCACTCAAAGATGAAGCACAAAAACATCGTTCAATTCTTGAGAGCTTTTTCATACGAGAAATGCACATATCTGATTCTCGAATTGTGTCCGAACGGCTCTCTCATGGATATGGTGAAGCGAAGGAAAGGTCTCACTGAGCCCGAAGTCCGCTTTTACTCAGTTCAGATCGCCGGTGCCATCAAGTATATGCACAACAAGGGCATCATTCACCGTGACCTGAAGATGGGTAACATCTTCCTTGACTCTCAGATGAACGCGAAGATCGGTGATTTTGGTCTTGCCGCTCTGTTGGTGACTGGTCGCGATATGCACACCATCCGTCGCACAACTTTGTGCGGAACACCTAATTACATTGCTCCCGAGATTCTGGAGAAAGGAAAGAAGGGGCATGACCACATGGTTGACATCTGGAGCCTGGGCATTATCATGTACGCCATGTTTACATCGAAGCCACCGTTTCAATCCTCGACCACGGACGAAATTTACCGCCGAGCTCGAGAGAGGGATTATGATTGGCCATCGGTGGAAACATCACGAAGATACATCAGCCAGGAAGCTAAGGAACTAGTTGCCACGATGCTTCAAGATGCTGAAAGCCGACCGGAACCGGAGGAAATTATCCAACACCCCTTTTTCACCTGTGGTTATATGCCTACCGAAGCGGAAATGAGCTCGCGCCTAAGAGAAGTCCCCCCGGACCGGGAGGAATTTTACGCCACTCGAATGAGTAGTGCTTTGCAAGCACAATCATACAGGAACTTCAAGGACATGTGTCGAGAGTGTGGCATCGGCCCTTACGCCCCAGTTCAAGTCGTTCACACTCAGACGTGGAAGGAGATGGCCGCTGAGGAGAAGGCTGGGCTGACACCGATGATCCCTCTCGAAGAAGGAATTGTCTACAGACCATTCGAAGAGTGGTTGAAGGAGCAACAGCAGATAAAGGCCAGGTACACAGCATCCTTGGCTGCACAGGCAAGCGTGTCTACCGAGGACCCTTTGTCAGCTACTCAACGAGCACCGGCAGGTCTCCTTCGTCAACCTCCTCAGAGTTTTGCTGCACAGCAGAGGATGCAACACAGGCCAGCAGGCACCATGGTATCCGCAAAACCCCGCCCAGCGCCCGAAGCAACACTTTCGGCTTCCCAGAGCTTGCGTACAAGAACACGAAAGGAACTGCCTCGAGAAGCTCCTCCAAGGGAAACTGTTGAGTCTGTCGGCAAGAGCCTGCGAACTTCGACTCGATCAGCACCTCCGCCAAGAGCAACTTCTCAGCAACCTGCAGAGCGACAGCTTTCTGAACGACCGTCGCTTGACCGTCAAGCATCTGCTCCTGCCACCACAGCCCCCCCTGCGCCAGCTGCACCCCCTAAGAAGGATACTACTGGCATGCGACCTGCAACGCTGTTCAGCGCCTCCGAGCGGCAAGATAGAATCTCCGGAACGAAGCCCGACGCAGTTTTGGATCGTCTGCATCGCCTTCAGAATGAGCTTGAAAGAGCTCTAAACTCAAGGACCATGGCTATAATATCATCCAAGACTGTTGCACCACCACATCCCCATGTTGTTGTCAAATGGGTAGACTACACCAACAAATTCGGCCTTGGATACATTTTGAACGACGGTAGTGTTGGCTGCATTCTTCGGGACATCCCAACCACGGAAAACGGCAAGCCCGCATTGCTTCCTCCTGCTGGGGTATTCATTCGTGGTGCCGAGAGACACATCGTTCGCGGTAAGGACGAGACGTACGAGGATAGGGTACAGCCTCTCCCAATGTCAGAACCTATCAAGTTCTTCGAGAATAATGGCGAGGCCGGCCTTTCGGAGGTAGTTGTCTCTCCGGAGCAATTTCGAGTAGCTGTGAAAGAAGATGGGACTGCAGGCAAGATGCAGCCCGGTAGGGACATCTTTCAGCATCGGAAGCGCGAGAGAATTATTCTCTGGAAGAAATTTGCTAACTACATGATTGCTTTTGGACGGGACGATTTCGTGCCGGTTGAAGAGACCGACCCGGTTGGTGCCATGTCCCCTGGGCAGAAGGGTACAGTAGCTGAGCTCGTCACATTTTACCAGCGATTCGGAGATGTTGGCTGCTGGGTCTTCTGCGATGGCCATCTTCAGGTACGTGACTACATCTGGGCGGTTTCGACGACATCAAGCTAACTTGCACAGTTCAATTTCCCAGATCATACAAAGATCGTTATCGATCACACGGGGACCTGGTGTCACTTCTGGCACCTCCCCCAGGACGCTGCCGAGAGACTTGCGGCCACTGGCACTATCGGCGCCGCTGCACTTGATGACCGAGCGATGCTATCGTACCCTCTGCAGACATTGTTGAACTTCCAGGCAAAGCCTGCAGCCGCTCGCGCTGGCCGAACCACAACCACAACAAGAAGACGTCCTGAGATTGCGCCTGAGTTACAGGGTATTCCTGCTGCCAATGATTTCCGACGCAAGATTGTCTTTATCAAGGATGTCGTGAAGGAATGGGTGACCAATGGTGGCCTGGGCAACAGTCAAATGAGTCGAGAATCCCGTCTTCGCTGGGGTGGTCACCGGGAAACCATCAGTAACCACGCACCCCAGAAACATGTATGGGTTACTGTCGGAGCTCGATGGGGAGATCAGCGTATCTCTACCTACGTCGACCCTCGAAAGCCTTGGGAACTTGGGGAGGATGTAGACCACTCGAGGAAGCAAGAATCATGATATGGCATGAGAAGAGCGAGGCGTTTTTTGTCTATTTCTTGTTGACGACCATCATGAACAAAATGATGCATTCCATGTAGGGCTATTGCACTGAGTCGCTTGTTGGTTTCTGCGGCTCGTTGGCGTTACGAGAAGATGTGCATGGCAAAAGGAGTTTTGGACTTGATGGAATAGTTAGTTACCTTTGGCTTTGGCTTCGAGTTGAACAGCCTCTTAATGACAACTGCTTGTGTCTTTTTGGAAATTCTTCCTTGAAGTTTTATTGGATCGTAACGGTTGAGAATCGGTGCTATCCTACTTGGAAGTCATCTGCGTCGCTCACATCACACTTGTCTTTTCACATTCTGGCGGGTGATGGGTATATCATCTTTATTGGAGCTTCACTGGTGATGTTTATCAAGCAATCAAGCATACAATACGCACAACCCGCCCCGATTATTGTTAATCACAACACTTGCTAAACTTCAATGGCGTAACAACATTACTTCATCACGAAGTTGGCATGCATAAATTTCCTTTGAAATCATCCAAATTATACTATTTTTAAATAGTCGCTGGAATAACGCCGTCTCCAATCCAACTGACTCTATACAAAAATAGGACCCTTGTCCGCCAACGCCCACCCCGGGCATCAGAACATGAATACTAAAATGTTACCCCTTATTACATATATGTGCATGCATTCCATCATCATCAAAAACACCGTTCGCTCTCAACATGTTTTTCCCTTTAATCTGATGTCCCCGAAATCAAGCATCAGAAAAGTACTCATCATTATACTGGTGGCCAGGAGGGCTGGTCCAGCTTCCACCACCACCACCACCAACGACGTTCTCACGTGAACCCCAATAGCCGCTTCTCGAGCGCTTGTCGCGTTCAAATTCGGCCCATCTCTTCATGGTGATCTTGCTGCTGTCAAACTCACCCTCATACTCGAGGCCTGCCTTCTTCGTCTTTTCACCAGCTGTCTTTCGAGTCTCGCCCCATGAGAAGTCGTCAAATTTCCAGAAAGCATAAGTAGGTAGGACAAAGTTCCAAATTGGCAGTGCAAGCAGGTAGATGAGCATCCAAACAATGTAGGACCAAGAGTGTGCGGTGATGACAACAAGAAGACCAGGCAAACCAAGAATCAAACCCAAGAGAACTAGGGGAATGATCTGTGGTGGCGAGTGGATAATAGATGTGATGACTGTGATTGTCAGTGATTGTCTCATGTTGAGAATAAAATGTTACTTACCAACGTAGAAGGTGAACGCGATAGCAGCAGGGAGAACTAGAGTGCCGACTAGTTCCACGAAAATGATAAACTGCATGGAGAAACAGAAGGTACCACAGAGATCACGGACTAGAACCAGCTCCATCAGGTTGTGGATGGTAGAGTTGATCCAACGACGTCTCTGAGAAAGGAGCACCATGAACTCGTCCGGCACGGTCGTTTTGCATACTGCTTGGGGGATGAAGACCTGCTTTCGCTTGGGGAATGTTCGAAGCATGAGGGTTGTCAGGAAACGATCTTCACCAAGCAGATAGAGGTTCTTCTCGTGCAAAGTTTCGACCACGTTCTCAGAGTAATGTTCAACAATATCGGGGTTAGCCAGGATGGGGACCCAGTAGTTGTGGCCACCCTTGGGCGCCTTAATGCGGTACATGCAGAAGCAACCAGGTAAACAAGTAACACCACCAAAAACAGACTCGAACGACTTGGCAAGATGATGAGAGACAAAGTATTCAAATACTTGAATAGCTGTGACCCAGCTGTCCCGTTTGTTGGCAATCTTGGTTTCACCACAAAGACCCATGATCTCAGGATCTTTCACCATGGCCGATATCATGTGTGTCAGACTGTCGGGGAAAACCTTTGTATCGGCGTCAACCATGAGGATAATTTCGTAGTAGTCAGGCGATATTCCCGTCACCTTCCAGAGACCGTTGAACATTTCATACTCGAGTTCTGTCATTCGTTCATCGAACATGACCTTTTGGAGGAAAGACATGAGGATAATTTGACTATCTCGCTTTCCACGGTTACCGGGCTTGGACTTGGTGGCTTCATCAGGAGTTCCGCACTTGACCACAACCATCATGGGCACTCGCTGCTGGCGATCAGCAGGGATGCGAGAGTTTCTTCCATAATCGTAGAAGCCGCAATAGATCTTGGCCATGTTGTGACGCTTGGAACCACTTGCGACAGCCACGTAGGAGAAAGGCTCAACCATGTCAGGGGGAATAGAGTGATCTTTCAGCATGCCCAGGCATACGTCAGGTGTCGACATTGTTTCACCCTTGCCCTTGATGATACCGTCACAGATAACAACAATAACCTTGTGGCTATTGGGATAATCGGTGGTTGCGATCGAGTCCAGAGTGGTTCGAATACCCTCCTCTCCTTCAGAGTATGCAGTAACCAAGCACATCGTATGAGCCAATGGAAAGCCGAAGGGCATCCAGTCAGAAGGAGGCTGAGGAACAACAGAATCATGAATGAAACCAGCAGGGCCGGGTCCATCAGTAGGCGTGCTTGAGTAGGGATCAGATCGAAGGAAACTGGCACGGCTGTCGTTGCCCTGCTTGAAGATTGAGCCGGGTGTCAGAAGCTGATTCGAGGCACCTTGGCTCGCCATGGTGGTCGGCATGCGACGTCCAGTTGATGCCCGAACATCAGGGCCACCGACAGATGAAAATCGAGAAGTGGTGGGGAGGAAAGATCCTCGTTTGCTTGTTCGGTCTGACGATCCATAGACAGTGCTTCCAACATCTCCAGGTAGTCTTACAGGAGCACGGTAGATGTCCTCGGACCAATCTTCAATTTGCTTGTTTCGTTTCCTACGGTCAGAACTCTGGGAGGTCTTGGTTGGGGCATACTTGCGACAAAGGAACCATTGGAAGATGATAGCCAGCAGAAACCGAACACCGACAACTGAAAGAATGAGAACGAGCGCACAGTAAAGGACGATCTTGGAGGCAATGCAACCAATTGTCTCAGTATCCACAGAGCCAACCTTGATGATTTCCTCGAAACATTCCGCGTATTTCTTGTCTGAGGAAGACTGGAACATGCGAGTAACGTCGCGGCCACGAATGGCCTTGTTGACTTCCGAGTCCTTGTCTCGCAACTCTTCAAACCTCTTGGGAATATTGACCTGGCTCATGTTGAACCAGCGGAGGAGATCAAGGTCCAAAACATTTCCAGAGTAGACAATAAGGTTACGCGAGCTGTTCTTGATATCGTCCCAGGTGAAGTAAACATCTGCGGAACCACTCAAGTCAAGGTAAAAAGCATTTCGAGAGTTGAGCGTCGTATGACAGGCGTAACCAGAATAGTACGGTGTGGTCAAATTCACCTTGCTTGAGCCGTCTTGGTTAAAGGTTGTGCAAGGGAAGTACCAGGCCAGATCGCCATCCTTGTTGGTTGGCACATCTGAGTCTTTAGCAAGAGTAATCAAACCCTTGCATCGGCCGTTGACATTTTGAAACAAAAAGCTACCATCCTGTCCGCCGTGTTTTTCGGGAAGATCATAAAGAACATTGGGACCGAGTCCGTCCGAACGGAGAGGCATGCCCTGGGCAGGGGGATGATGAGATTTCGACAAATCGTAAGCAACGCCGTGGAAGATCATGTTTCCGCCGTCAACCTTATTGACGCGTAGTCGCTCGGCAGGGGCTCCGCAAACCGTTGCAGTGAAACCAAAAGTGAGAAAACCAACGATGGCCATGATAACGAGGATGATACTGATAAGGCCCATCTTCTCGCGCCAGGCTCTCTGCTGCGCCCTCGTCGGCATACCACAGCACTTCATTATGAATCCGGGAGCCCAGAAAGTGACGATTGCGCAGTAGACATTCCAGAAGGTAGGCGGCCGAAGCTGCTCTTCTATACGCTTTGGCGGTTTTGAATGGCGCTTCGATCTCTTCTTGATCTTACCTGATTTTGTGCGATCTGGGGTGGGCATGGTAGATGCCACAGCAGCGCCCTTCTCCTGCTCTCCGCTAACGGTTCGCCTTTGTCGAGGGGAACTGTCGGAACCACCGTCGTTCAAGTTCGAATTGGAGCGGTCTGTCGAAGCTTCAAAGTCCTCATAAATAGGGTCGTTCCCTGTTGAGGATGGAAGAACATTCATGTGAGCTGCATGTTTGTGGTAATGGTAGTTGCGATGGTCTCTGTCGATTCTGTTTCTCTCTGGGCGAATCAAGCTTCGTTTTCGGGATATGGGTTGATCTGGGCCAGCGCGACGTGATTGGCCATCGGGAGATGTTGGCGACAGAGGCATGCTCTCTGTATTCGAATTAACACCGATTGACTCTGCGAACGAAGAACCGGATCTCCCACGTTGATGCTGGGCCGTATTATCTACAGCATGGTAGCCACCAGTCTCGATATCGACAGGTCTAGATCGCCTTGAGGGCGAGTTGCGATAAACATTGCGCTGATTATAGCTCGGGCTTGCACCCGGCCTTTCGGGAAGAGACATCGTCCTGGCAGAGCAATGTTAGAAGGAAGACAAACCAGACGTTAAAAAGCGTATGCGGGCTGAGCGCCGAGCTTCAGGGAACTCGACCCTTGGGTCGGAGGGAAGCTGAAGGAGGCGGTATCGAGTAGGGAGGTGCGTGTCGATCAACAAGAAAGGAGAACACGATATGTTGAGCGCCAAGTTCCAGCAACATCAAGTATTCATGGAGGTGAAAAGCCGACAAGAGATTGAAGAGTCGAGACGAAACAAGACAAATAGGATCTGCGACTTACGAAAGGATATGTTGTGGTTGTTACAACAACCTCTCTCGAGGTTTAGGTTTGAGTTGGGAATATCCCTGTAGAGGTGGAAAGTTTCTGAGGAGACGAGCAAGGTGAAGCACAGGACAGGCAGTGCCCGCGTGTCGTTTGTCGAGAGTCGACTCGATCAAGGCTCAGTGTGGAGAGAGGATCATGGAGTCGAGTCGAATTACAAGTAGTTAAGAAATACTTGTCACCCAGTCAGAGCAAAAGAAACAGGGCGCCGTTGTTTGGAATTGACGAGAACTGAGCGACGATGGCGTGGAGCAGAGGGAGCGAACGAGCGAGTGAGTGAGTGAGTGAGTGATGGGGCTACCAGGGTTTTTCGGTTATGGTAGCAGCAGGGGACGGCAGTGCTTGCTTGGACCGGTTGAGTGTTGTTGTATGTCATAAGTGACAAGAGCGAGAGTAAGGTAGGAGCGAATGTAGAAACCAAAAGACAACAAGAAGGAAGCGACCGAGTGAACGTCCCTCGAGCGAAGACCACGACAACGAACGGGTTGTGCCTGGGTGGACTGGACGGAACGAGTTGAGGTGGGAAGAGAAAGACGGGAGAGAGAGCGATTGAACGGCCAACGGTCTTGTTGCTCCTTCCCTTGTCGTTATCCTGGGCATGAGAACCTTGTGAAGGGGGCGGATGAAAGCCAATTAGAGAATAGCCTTTCCACTGATGGTTGCACTAATTGAGCGCGCTAGCTTGAAATAGTCCGAGCTTGTGGCCTCTTGGGCTTGAGATTTGCAAGGGCCATCTGTCTGTGGCAGATGTGGGTTAATGGCCCGGCGGTTGCCCCGGCAGCTCGATTCAGATGCTTGGACTTATCAGAGAAATAGGCTCCTCGGTTCTCCCGTTCCAAGGAAAGAAAGAGCCCAGATGCTTCGAGTCTGAATTCATTGTTAGAACAATGGTCAAGGTATAGTGAAATGGGTATATCTCGAGTTTGCGTTGCTATGATAAAGGAACCTGTTTTGACCCATATCTAACATGTTGTCGTCAAACATTGGATACCTAGGCTGTTCTTTTGCTAATTCGAGATTAAAACACGCGAGTAATTAGACTTGGCTAATGGTGTGGATAATTTCAAGCCCTCCATTTACTCGGGTGTCCATCGCTTGAGGGCTATGATGAGCAAGCGGTGGTGTCAGTGTATGTATGGTGTGCATTAATGCCAGTTTGTACATATAAAGCGGCCTTTGTAAACCAACTAAACTTGACTTGCAGACTCACTTATCCGTAGGAACAGGTTCTGCCAATGCAATCAGGTACCTAGCCAGGGGGTTAGTAAATCAGTCGCCGCTATCTCGCTTCCCAAGCCGATCTGATCCTTTGATGTAATTGCTACGCTTCCCCTTGACTACCTAGGTAGGTACGCAGATACCAAAGCTGAACAGACCACGTCCTCTGCACCATTTATCGACTCTTCGTCAAGATCATGGAGAGAACGGTTTGTTCTAATGATGACAGCCAATGCCATGCTATCACGAGTTTATTCATTCAAGTTGTCGGGTTTAATCAGCATTTAAAGCCCCATGCGCAAGAGCCGTTTGTTTTAGGCATTCCTTAGTATGCATATAGATCATTTCTCCCCAATGATGTCTTAAGGCCTGAGATATTAATCACCACTACCCCTGATTAACAATGTTCTTAGCTGGCTATCCCTACTCTCTTTACTTGCCTACGGAGTACTCCGTACCAATCCCAACATTTACCTAGCTTAGGTTAGTTCTTCCCATGGCTGTATGGCCCTTATTATGCACCATAACTACCTTGGCCATCGCAATGGTGGTTTTCGTCTTTGATACAATATGTACGGAGTAGGATAATTCGACTACCTTTATAGATCCATGGATTGAGAAAGAGGAACTCTATGCCACGTGCTAACGTTATCTACAGTTCAAGCACATAACCGTCAACCGTCTTCGTTTCCATGGTAATACGTCGTTTCTATTAAGGTGATCCAACCCCACCAATTACAGGTAAACTCAAAGTCTGGCAACAGCGGTCCAAATGATCGTATGTGTATAGACGCCAAATCTTTGTTCCGACAACATTGCTTAGATGGTCGCAACATCACCACATATCTCCTTTTGATCCTACAGCATGCTTTGGTCATTGAGTTAGTCCGTAAATAAACAGGCCCATTGTTTGGCAGCTCTTCATTTGAAGCAGCGAAGCCTTCTCTATCATATAATACAGCCAGTCGTAGCATGCTGGGCAATACATAGACTTCGACTCAATACTCGGATCTACCGGCCCAAGTGATGCAGAAGGCTAAAACCCGGTGAGATATCTGTGCAGACTGGATGTTGTACCTTCCGGCTGCATGAGTGCATGACTGGCAGACAGCAGCTTCGATACGAGCCAGATCGACGACATCAGGTGGGTAGACTTGACGCTAGCTCATCGTTTATACGAGAAGTTTCACGGGACTGTACGGAGTAGAAGCTTCGAATATCGTGCGAACAATCAGTACTTGAAGTGGATCCAAAACTTAGTCTAAACTCTCTGTTGATACGAGTATACAGTCAAGGTATTGTGTTGGGCGTGTTTGGGATGTTTTTTACTCAATATAGGCTTATCTAGGCTATCAAGTGCCTACAACAAGATATCTAGACAACAGGCCATACTTCAACCAAGAACGGAGCATGGTCAGGGTACTTGTCAAGTCTGCAAGTGTGATTTAACAAACTCATTAATAAAGTTGGGTGGTATCCTTGAGCTGGCAGTGGCTTTGTCGTGGGGTTCCCCAGACTTTAAAAAGAAGCTTGATCCTGGGACGAGTGGAAACTCTGGGGTTTGACCAGATCCATGGTGAAGTCATCAGCAACAGGAGCTTAGACATTACTTGAGAAATAATCTGCGCCTAAAAATTCCATGTTGATTTAACTTCTTGAGAATGATAAGATTGCCTGAAGATCTTGCGAAACGAGCACTGAGCATGCGGATCGTGGATGGATTAAGTGGCAGCCGGGTCGGCCGGGTGGGGCCGTCCGATCGACGGCCCGACCGCCGTGAATTCAAAACCTACTCTGCTAGTGATATTCAATGGGTCAAGGAAATCACTGGAGAAAATCAGTTCTCTCTTGAATATAATAATATATCTGAGGTCAGAAATCATGCAGCAGTGATTCCGCTGTTCGGTTCCACGAACCTTGACCAAAGGAGTAGGACGTTGCTTTGTACAACTCCCTCGTAGTCTATCAAGAACCCGGGAAATACTTCAGTTATGTTTATTCTGAGTTCTGAAAAGACTAATCTCACAAGAACCCCTCGCCAACCAACACCGCGCCCCGTTCAAAAAGACCAGCTGCAGTGGAAGAGAAGAGGAATTGTGCCCACGTGGTATTCCTCAATACCTACTAAGGTAGGCCACCCTGGAAAATGTTTGGTCAAGGTTTATATCCCAATACGACAGAGTGAGCCACCAACTGTCGACGGAATATTCCTCACAACATATTATAAAGTTGCTGGTTTCCTGTACTTGTCCACCAAGATTTACATCTGTGACACAGGAATTGATGTCTACCAGATACCTGGGCCAATTGCCGAAGCAAATGCAACCTATGTGCTACCAGCCCACAGAAAGTGGCAGTTGAGGAAATCTCCGGTTTTCTTTTCCTTTACGAGGCGACCAGTGGAAGAAGTTCTAGGGTAATATTTGCGTGACAACACCGACGCCATGGCGGCTGCTCAGCCTTGTTTAACGGTAAGCGCTGCCACAATCTTAAGGTGACAACCTGAAGTTGGAATGGCAGACAAGGATGGCCCGGTGCACAAAATTTAAGTCTATTGTACTAACTCAACACAATTAAGTTGTATCGTTAAATCAGACTTTGGAAGATCTACCACTAATATGTAATGTTGCAACGGCGAGGCTTTATGATACTAGAACACATGAGTTGCTCATGTCCAAAACTCCATTTAAAAATCGAAGCATTTAAGCGCCCATGTGTCGTGGGCGTGCTATGGCGGTCAAGAAATAGCAGAAGCCTTTGCGTGTTAGCGCAGAAGCCCGCTGGGCTGGGCTTGGCCTGGACCTTTGAGTTGAGTTAGTTAAGCCATGTTTAATGTCGTAATGACGCTAGTATGCAGTTTCGTTTATGGCACGACGTACCATTGGGAGGCTTTACACAGAGGCTTTTCAGCTCTCTGACCAACGTGGGGATTCACGAATTGGGCTCGCAGTGGTTGTCATTTTGAGACCTGCCGGTCATTCCCTGATTCTTTTCTTTTCGGAGAAGTAGGAAAGGGACAGGTCGGCCAATTTTAACCGTGCCATTTCCGCTTGAGGCGCTTGCCATGCCGAGCTTTCCTAGAGCTACCATTCCTAACTGACGCGTATGTACTGTAGCATGCTGAAGGGAAAGGGGTTGGATGTACGGATACACGGCGCTTGTGTGCTTTCCGTATACTCGTCATTATTGTGGTATCATCATTTCGTGATCTGAAGGCAGAATCAGAGGATGTGTAACAAGTGAAACGGGAGTCTTGGGGGTGTCAAAGTCATAGAATGAATAGAACCTAGAGGTCCTGCGCCTCCACTGCCTTGAGTGATGCTTGGTTGCAAAATACCCCTGTTCCTAATCACTACCAGTTCAGCTCTCGTAACTTCGATTCCTGCCTGCTACCCAAGGTAAACAGCCTGGTTTCGGCGGTTGATGCCCTTTTCTAAAAGGTTCCTATAGATTAGGGTACTTGGGTCATTAACCGGCCCTCTCGATTTAGCAATAACATCCTCGGGACTATATGACTTACCTATTCGTTTTCTTAGGTAGTTCAAAGGGAATGTTGAAACACTCAATCACTCTTCTACACTTTGTTCTTCAACTAAACAAGAGACATCATTTATTAACTAACCGATTAGGCAAACAAATCCCCACTGGTTTTCTACATGGGTCCCTGCCATCGGTTGCCCACTGCTCTCCGCTTCCATTCATTGCTCACATAGGCTCCCCTACAAGCGCATGTGCCATAATTTAGCTAATTCAGCTAAACTCCAGTGGGCGCCTGGACCTCATCACCACCACTGCCACCTCACCTCACAAATATCGGACGGCGCAGCGCCCAGGACAAAAAGTACCTTATTGGATCTCAGCTCAAAGTCCACTCACTCATCTTAATGCTTGGAATTTTCTTTTCTTCCGTCCGATTCTGGGTCTAGTTAGTCTTGGCTTTTCCATCATTCTTCCTCCCTTCTATCCTTGGTTCAGCAAAAAATTACCAGATATTCCCGTTTTATTGTGCTCATCACCTTATACCAATTCCAGGGCAGCAGGGCTCTCTCCTCTCACTTCAGCCTCCTTGGTTCTCTCCCCCCAACTATCGTTTCTCCAACCACCCCCCTTGTCGCTCGCCGATCTATCCTTTGTTTGCCCGGCTGCCCCTTGTCTCCGCTGTGTCGCGGCGTTTCGGATCCATACCCAAATATCCTTCGTGCAGCATCCACTCCGTACGTTGCGCTAAAGTGTCCGTCTGTCACTGACTACAGACTACAATCGCTTCTCCTCCACGGTCGCTATATTCTGTCGTCTCGTGTCTTCTTGAGCGTGTCCAGAATCGGTCTCGGCCCATTCGGTTCGTTGTGATCTTGAATATAGCACGGTCGCCGAGTCCTGCGCGCTTGTCGGGGTATCGAACTCCGCCTCCATCTCGACACTCGTTCTGGAATATACCCAAACTTGCGCTTGGCTGCTTCGGCATTGCCAAAGCCTCACCATCGTTTTGTCATGGCAGCAATAAATACTTCACCGCCTCCTACTGCGGCACCGTTGAACTACAACGAATCGTCGAGGCCCTCTTCGAGACCGACCAGTTCTTCTCGTCGTAGCCCTGTTCGCATACCTCATCTCGATGAATCTGAAGGCCCGAAACTGCGCAACGGACCAGTCTCGCCCGTCCGCGTAAATTTCCAACGGGAGAATTGGGTTCAGCCTTCAAACGCTGATGTCGAATATACTCAGAAGCCATCGCTGAGGGCAGAACTAGCCGATCGCACTCTGCTTCCGCTGCCTTCGCCCCCCGAAACTGCTCCTCCCCCTCCTCCTCACGGACTGGGGTCAGAACCAAGGAGCTTTCCAGAGTTTCAAGATGATTCCCGCGGGGCTGAAAGGGGCTCTGAGCAGCGGCTTGCAAGGACAAACATCGCCGAGCCCACCAAGACAACTCCAACGGACAGAGTTCGCAATCAGGACCAGTACCGCAACAGTCGTGAATCGAATGAAACTGCTAGCACGAACCCGCAACAAATTTCTATAGAATCCTCGGCAACGACAAGCGCAAGCTCTTTGTCAGGAATGAACGAGAATGCTGAGGGCCAGGCAGTTGGCGATTCCCCTGAGAGCTCCATTATCGAAGGAAATATGCTTGAGACCCAGCCTGTGCCTCTTTTTCAGTACCATCATCAAAAGGATTTCCCAACAAACGTTCCTAATGCAGAGGCCAGAAACTCGTCAGCTTCTGATCTCGCTGAGAGTGCTTCAAACATCGGCCGTCATCTTACTCCGAATTCGGGTAGCCATATGAGGACTTCATTGCCTCGGCCACCATCTTCGTACTCTGTCTATTCTGATTCGCGTGGCCGCTCTCCCGGTCTTATGCCAGCTGGCTCACGTAAATCTCCTGATGTCAGAATGTCGACATATGCTGAGTTGCTTCATGCGCCTTATCCTCAGCAGGCTCCGGCGCCGTTGACACCTGATAACTCCAATCTTCGAACTGTCATCGGTAACAATGCGTCTCTTCTCAGCACACAAAAGACTCTGGACATGTATCGTGCCAACGTCAAAAAGACAAATGACTCTTCTATTCAGTACTCGTTCGCTATATTCTTGATTTCAACAGCCCAGGAGCAAGGCCTAGACTTTTCAGAACCTAAGGGACGCAAGAACAGCCCCAAACCTCAAAAAGGTCGCGACAGCCCAACTGCCGAAGGCTCTGTGTCAAGCCCACAGGAACTGGTTCGTGAAGCCCGACAAATCCTACAACGTCTCGCCAGTGCCGGATACCCCTTTGCGCAATACTATCTCGCGGATGGGTTTGCTTCTGGACTCTTCAGTAAGGGTAAGGAAGATTATAATTCGGCATTCCCTCTATTTGTTTTGGCTGCGAAGCACGGTCACGCTGAATCTGGTTACCGAACCGCTCTATGCTATGAATTCGGTTGGGGTTGCCGGAAAGACCCTGCCAAGGCGGTGCAATTCTTGCGTACAGCTGCTTCGAAGCGCCATCCTGGCGCCATGACGCGTTTGGGTAAGGCCTGTCTATCTGGCGATCTTGGAGAAAAGCGCTACCGAGAAGGAATTAAGTGGATGAAGCTAGCTGCTGAAGCGGCCGATACTCAGTACAATTCCGCGCCGTATCAACTTGGTTGCTTGTATGAGAATGGGTATGGTGCAGATATCTTCAAGGACGATATTCATGCTGCCGAGCTCTTTACTCAGGCTGCGGAATTAGGCCACCCTGAGGCTAATTATCGAATGGGTGATGCTTATGAGCATGGCCTACTTAACTGCCCTCGTGACCCGGCTCTCAGCGTTCACTTCTATACTGGCGCTGCTGAAAGGGGACATGCTGGCGCTATGATGGGATTGTGTGCGTGGTACATGGTCGGCGCTCCCCCGATCCTTGAAAAGGATGAGGAGGAGGCTTATGAGTGGGCGCGTCGATCAGCCGACTTGGGTGAGTGTTGTGTTGATGCGGTGTAAGCGATGATGAAGTAGCTAACCATGGTGCAGGCTTCGTGAAGGCACAATACGCCGTCGGCTACTTTACAGAGATGGGCATCGGATGCCGGCGTGACGTTTTGGAAGCTAATGTCTGGTACGTCAAGGCTGCCGATGCTGGTGAAGAGCGAGCCAAGCAAAGGTTAGCCATCATCCAGGCGGCTGTCAGCGGCCAGGGCACTCCCATGGAGGTTGCCCCTCCACGAAACGGCAAGATGCAGAAGAATCCCAAGGACGACAAGGACTGCATCGTTATGTAATGGCAGTGGGCGAGTGACAGCCTGCTCCCGGATTAATATGAAGAGTATAACTAATCAACGACGACTACGCTTCCTCTACGAAAAGACAAACGACACAACTCCCGCCTTCCGTTGTGCTGTTTTTTTGTTTTTTGTTTTTTTGTTTTTTTTGGTCGGCAGCAACGACAAGTTCATTCGGCGCCGTTGTTTTTCTTTTTCCGTTTTCCATTCTGGCATACATCACATCTCGCATAGCCCAAATTCTCAATATTGGACGATACGCTTGACGGCGGTTTCTTATCGTCATCTCCGTCGCTAACCTTGTTTGGCACGGATATTCACATGTTGGAGTCGTGTTTCTAGAATCAAAAGGGGGAGCTTGATCTCGAGTAGCAGCATAGCATGAGGAGATGTAATTTGACGGTCATGTGATTCATCAGCTCGGCTGTGATCTTTTTTGGTATAATTCTCCCTGTATCTGCGGTGGAAACTATCGAAAACGGGAGTCTCAGCATCTGGTGGCAACGAGAGCGAAGTGAGACTGTGGAGTGGGTTGATGATGATTATCATCTT